>NC_090932.1:790829915-791132945 GCF_040938575.1 Ambystoma mexicanum | reverse complement strand
TCTCAAATTGAACTACATCACTTGGTGGTTGATTGCTCAGCTCTGAGTTATATTGGTTATAGATATTTTAATAAATTTAATCCATTTCTATGCCCCCGTAATGAGGCTAAAATTTGGGGCTTTTTATTATCTAGTACGAATATAGGAAATCAGATTGCACTTGTACGGTTTGTTAATGCTGTCATACCTCAAGAGATAAAATTGCCTTAGTGGTATCTGAATTTGAACATTGGTTGTGTAATTTTATGTGTTGAAGGAACAAGTTACTTATCTGTAACTGTTGTTCTCCAGCATGGATCTGGCATGGATTCACATGCTCATGAATATTCCCCGTCGTCAGGCTCGGAATCCACGGTGAAGAAAAAAATCAGTTCCAGTTTCGTTTCTGAACTGTCTTTCTCCTAATAACCAATCACTGGTCTCTGGGTCATACTGCCCCCAGCCAATGACCGCCCTCTGCCTAAGCCCCTCCTCTGGCAGCCATTTTCATATTTGGTAGCACATAAAGTGGCAGTAGGACCAAGAGAAAATCCGCAGAGGGGTAGGAGGGAGGTCCACAGTCCCAAAGTTCACCAACAGCTGTGATGTCTTCCGAAAACTCTATGTGCGGTTCACATAGAACTTCAGCGCTCTAGCCACATCCAGCGAGTGCAAAGTCCTCTCAGCCGGCGAGGAAGGCAATGGGAAGAAAACCGGTAACACCAAGGGCTCGTTGAGATGGAAGACCGACTGCACCTTGGGCATGAAGGAGGGGTGCGTCCTCAGCACCACCCTCATCTCATGGAATGTCAGGTAGGGTGGTCTGCAGGAGAGGGCCTGGATCTCGCCGACTCGTCGTGTGGAGGCGATGGCCACAAGAAACGCTGTCTTCCACGATAGGAACTTCAACGGTGCTGAATGCAGAGGCTCTTATGGCGGCCCCATGAGACTGCCCAGCATGACGTTGAGCTCCCACGCCGGGGCACGAGCCTTCACTGGAGGGAATAATCGGAACAGTCCCTTCATAAACTCCTTCACCAGGTGATGAGACCACAGAGATGATCGCCCCGGTGTCCTGGTGTAGCGGGAAATCGCTGCCAGATGTATCTTGATGGAGGCATGACCTAGCCCCGCCTTGGCCAGAGACAGTAGGTACGGCGGCACTTGAGGGGCCATAATCCGCAGAGGGTTAATCTTCTATGCACGGCACCAGACAGAGAACCTCTTCCATTTGTGTCCATAGCACTTGAGAGTTGAGGACGCCCTGGCTTTTGCAAGCACCTCCTTGCAGTCCGCCGGGATATCGTACCCTCCAAACTGTAGTGCTGCAGGAGCCAAGCCTGCAAGTTTAGTGACCCCGGGTGGTGGTGGAGGATGGCGCCTCCCTCTCTGGCGAGGAGGTCCGCGTCCGTTGGCAGTTTGACTGGGGGGAGGGGGGGACGCCGACATGTCCAGAAGGTCCAGGAACCAGATCTGCCTCGGCCACGCCTGTGCGACGAGTATCATCCTGCACCGAGACCGTCTGAGTTGGTTGATGAGTCGCAGCAGCAACGGCAACAGTGGGAACGCATACAGGAACAGGCCTTCCCAGGGGAATGAGAAGGCATCGCCCATGCTCTCTGGCTGGAGAAACCTGCTGGCGAACCTCCGGCACTTGGTGTTCCCAGCCGTCGCAAATAGGTTGATCTGAGGAATGCCCCATCGTTGGAAAGGTGGATCCACTTGATCCTGACGCAGTTCCCACTCGTGGCACGAGCGCAGCTCCCTGCTGAGTGAGTCGGCAATGGTGTTCTTTATTCCTGCCAGATGGAAGGGTACCAGAAACATCCCTTGGCCGACGGCCAAGTGCCACAGATCCTGGGCTTCCTTGGATAGGGCTGGGGATCTGGTGCCTCCTTGCTTCCGGATGTAGAACATTGTGGTGGTGTTGTCGGTGAAGATCCTTACCACCTTGCCATTGAGGGACGGGAGGAACGACCTGAGGGCCCAGAACACGGCTCGGAGCTCCAGGACATTGATGTTTAGTGACCTCTCCTCTGGGAGCCAAAGGCCTCTTGCGTGGAGATTTCCGGTGTGCGCCCCCGTCCCTCCAGTGAGGCATCCGTCGTCACCCTCTCCTGATGTGCCGGGGTCTGGAAGTCCATACCCGCTGCCAAAGGCGCACGGGTGCCCCACTAACGGTTTGCTTGGCGGGAGGTCTCGTTGAGCGAGATCCTGTCTACGAAGCTGCCCGTTGCCTGCATCCAACGGGCGTCGAGGAACTCTTGTAGTTGACGCATCCGCAACCTCCACAGGCGCACGAGGTAGATGCACGAGGACATCATGCCGAGCAGGGACCTGATGGGCCTCACCCTGGCCACGTCCATGGTCGACAGACATTGCACCTTGTCCAGGATGGCCTTCGTCCTTTCCTCCGACGGAGAGGCCAATCGCGCCACTGTGTCGAGCCTGGCCCCCAGGAACAGGACGACTTGCGACGGCACTAAGTGGGATTTCGCGAAGTTGATCGAGAATCCCAGCTCCGTGAGCAGCTGGACGGTCTCTGCAGTGTGCCCGACGGCGAGTTCTCTTATCTTTGCTCGGATGAGCCAATCGTCCAGGTAGGGGTAGACGTGGATCCCCTGTAGGTGCAGCCATGCAGCCACTGGTGCTAGGCACTTGGTGAATACCCTGGGCACGACTTCAATCCGAAGGGAAGGGCCTTGAACTGATAATGTCACACTTGGACTACGAATCTCAGGAACTTTCGATGTCCTTTTAGAATGGGGATGTGAAAGTAGGCATCCTCTAAGTCCAGCGACGATAGGAAGTCGCCTTCCTCCAGCTGTCCCAGCACGTGCTGGTGGGTGACCATCCGGAACTTCTGGGACTTAATATACTTGTTTGGACGACGAAGGTCCAGGATGGGTCGCCAGCCACCGGTCTTCTTTCTTACGAGGAAGTATCGCGAGTACACTCCGGAGCCCCGGAGCCTTGTTGGGACGAGCTTGATGGCTCCTTTCTTCAGCATCGCCCTTACTTTCAAGCAGCAGTTGAGGGGCATGGTTTTCCTTGCTGGCCACGGGTGGAACGCGGGGGCACTTCTTTAGAAACTCGAGAGTGTGTCCGCGGGCCAGGGCATCCAGCACCCATCGGTCGGTGGAGATGGACTCTCACATGCTGACGAACTTCGCCAGCCGGCCTCCCATCGGGGCGCTCAGATGGGGGCCCGACGCTACGGCCGGTTCAGTCCTGCTTGGCAGCGGCCTTACCGCCTTGGCGACGACAACGAGATCCTCCTGACTGGCCGCGTCCTCTGTAGGCCTCCTGCGATGAGGAGCGGGCTTCCTGGCCATACGTCGAGGCACCGCCGCCGAATCCTTTGGAGGAACCTTGCTTGCCTCTGGAGTTCCGAAAGGGCGGCCGTCGTTGTTGCAGAACCCCCAAGGCCCGAGCCGTCTCGGTGTCAACCTTGATGGCCTGCAGCAACTCATCCACAGTCTTGCCAAACAGATTGTTCCCGTCAAAGGGCATGTCCAGAACCCTGGTCTGCACGTCTTGGCGGAAATCGGTTGCCTTGAGCCAACCACGCCGGCTAAGACAAACGCTGTTGCCCTTCTGGCGAAAACCTGTGTCAGCAATGTCCGGGCCACCGTTATGGCCTGGTCTGACGCCACCTCGCCTTCCTGTAGGATCTCCAGGGCCTCAGCCCTCTTGTCATCCGGGAGGAAGTCCAGCAGGGGAGCGATCTTAAACCACAGCTCCCTTTCGTAGCGAGCCACAAGCACGAGGGCTTTGGCCGCTTTAATCATTGTCGCCGTCGACGAGATGACCCGTTATCCCATGGCGTCCAGTTTCTTCCACTCGCCGTCCGGCGGGGAGGTCTTTGTTGAAGCCATCGCCCCCGCCGCTTTCTTCTTGGCTGCCGCAGAGACGACCGAATCCGGGGTCGGGTGCGCCCTAGGGCACATGTGGGCGCAATCCGGGACCCGCAACTTCTTCTCGTACCGGTCTCTCCTGGCGGGGAACGTGGACGGGTTCTTCTGGAGCGACAGCCCCCTCGTCCCAGATGTCGTCGAGTAAGGGAATCGAGAGGACCATCTTCCTCTTGGACTCAAGCCGTTGATAGAGGAAACCTTCCTTCTTCTGTTCCTCGGGGCAGAGCTGGAAGAGCTCGGATTTCCTGGCGATCATAGCGTGGAAGGAGCCAATTTCGTCGGGTGGGGAGGCCCGAGGAGGTGGTGACGGAAGGCCCAGCCCGTCGTCACCACCAGTCGTCATCCGTCCCCATCGTGGCCGTCTCCGTTCCTGTGTCATCCCTTGGATCAGGACAGGGCGATGAATGTTGAGAAGGCCGTGAAGGCTGGCTGGGAGGAGGGGTTGAACTCTCCTTCGCTTGCTTGGAGGGCTTCCCAATGGTCCAGGCTCCACTGGATCGTCCGTTGGTGGTAAGGGCAATCTTGTCCTTATCTCCGTACACAAGGCCTGGATCACCATTAAAATCGCTCCCGAGTTGTCTTGTGGCCCAGGTACCGGCTGCGACGGGAGAGCCGGCGGGGCAGTGGAATCCTCTGCCTCCACGGGCTCTCGTCGGCACCACCGTCGCTTTCCTCGTCAAGATCCCTCCCGTGGGACCAGACTTCCTCGAACTTCTTGTTCAGGATCTTCGCGACTCCAGCCAGCTCCTCCTCAGAGGCTGCAACTGTGTCCGTGATGGCCACCTCCCCCCCCTTTCTCCACCCGGGGTTTCACGGGGGTCTTATCGATGGGCTGAAAAGACGATTCCCTCTGTGGTGGCAGGGAAACTCTAGGCCCTGAGGTCGCCTCCACTGGGATAGCCTCCACAGGCTTTGCCAGGGCTGCTGCGACTCCTACGATAGAGGCCTTAGTCGGGTGAATCAAGGCCTTGACGACCTTGGGCGTGCCTGAGGCCTTCACCTTGGGGGGAGGGTCACCGCCTCGCTCCCCCTCGGCTTTCTCCATCGGGATCAACTGGGGCTTCTCCTGAAGCTTATCCAGGTTCTCCGATTTCCTCTTTCCTGAGCCAGAGAGTTGGCTCGTGGTTGATGGCGTCGGTGAAAGTGCGCCCTGCCTGGCAGCCGAGGAGCATGACCGATCGGCGCTCCCGGTGCCCGCTGACTCGTGGTGCTTTGCCTTATGTTGGGCTCCCGTTGCCGGAGCGCCCTCAAAGGTCTTAGAAGACCGCTCGGACTTCTTCATACTCACCTACCACTGGGCTCTTCCCTTCCAGCCAGTTGGTGAGCCGGACACGTCGATCCCTCATGGTCCGTTCCGACAGGTTCTTGCAAAACGCACAGTCCTTCTCCACGCGCGTTTTGTCTTCGTGAAGAGAGAGACATCTGGAATGCTCATCCTCCTTGAAGACATTCTGCAATCCGCATCCAGGGCAGCTCCTGAACAGCTTGGATCCAGGCGTCGTGTTTCCTTTGTCCTGGGCCATCTCCACGCGGGGTAGGCCTCAAAGATTTTCTGGAATCCTCAGAGAAGCGAAACTCAACAAAAACTTTGCCCGTAGAAAATTCCAAAACGGGTCCCTGTTGATCGGAAGTAGAAACGGTGGAGCTTGAGGCTCGATTGACTGAAAAAAGGAGATTAAACTCTGAAAAAAATCGCAAAACGCAGTAAAAGCTCGAGAGGTATAGCACGAGGACTCCCAACACTTGAACGTGCGGTAAAAATCTGAAGATGGCTGCCAGAGGAGGGGCTTAGGTAGAGGGCAGTCATTGGCTGGGGGCAGTATGATCCAGAGACCACTGATTGGTTATTAGGAGAAAGACAGTTCAGAAACGAAACAGAAACTGATTTTTTCTTTATCAAGGATTCCCAGCCTGACGACGGGGAATATTCATGAGCATGTGAATCCATGCCAGACCCCATGCTGGAGAAATGATTTACTTTTAAAAACTTACTGAAGAGAAATGTTATTGTTTTTTTTATGATTCATGTGTACATTCATGATGTGAACAAAAGTTTTTTATGTTAACTCATGATTTGAAAGGTTGAATAAATTCAGCCAAAAAAAAAAAAAAGAAACTGTATATGTAAAACATTAACCGTCCATGTAAATAGCATATGCACCAGAATGGAATATACCAAAACAAAATAAATATGCCTCCAACATTATTACCTCACAGAAACTGCCCAGCAAAAAGCAACAGCAGACCTACACAGACCTACACAGCAGTAACAGCAAAACTTACCAAGAAACTAGTAAGTACACTACATTTTATATATTTATAAACTTTTCTGTATTAGGTACACTAAAACTAATATTTATTTCTTTTACACAGAAATGTCCAGTACTTTGGAATGTCTGGAAGAAAATTTCCCATGGGATAAAATGAGTGAAGACAGTGATGCTAATGGTAGACACAACATTTCTCTATATAAGCCAATTAATAGCCATTACTTTATGTGTACTTACACATTTTTTTTAACAGACCATACAGACACTAAACATAATATACCAAGAGACATTAGAAAATCCTCTGCAGCGAATGAAACTAAAAATGGATGCTAATGAAAAAAGTAATTACTTTAAAACACTTTGTTGAGGTCCACAAAAAAGAAAATATTAAATATCACTGTCCTACATGTACCTGTTCCCCCTCTCCATGTCCCAGTCAACTATCCCCAAACCCTCCCCAGCAAGAAAAACGTTATGATGAGACTTCCATCCCTTCCTCCCCTCCCATCCATCATGTCCAAACCTCTAATTCCCCAGTATTTGTTTCAGTTTCTGCTTCCCCCTCTCTCTGGTAATTTTTATATTGTTATACAATAATACGATTTTAAGTGTGTAGTTAGTATATTCCTCAGTGTCTTTTTTTAAAAAAAAGGCAGTTAGGGATTCCGCTGACAGGGCGGGTGTCCGGGATGTCTGGAATTAACCAAAATGGGGGTGTCCTAAGGACACTATGCCTGTTCAAACTGTTCGCAATCAAAATGGAGGTTTCCTTAGGACGCAAAAGATGTCCGCAATTAACTAAAATGGGGTTGTTCTAAGGACACTACCTGTTCGCAATTAAAATGGAGGTGTCCTTAGGACACAAAAGATGTCCGCAATTAACTAAAATGGGGGTGTCCTAAGGACACTATACCTGTTCGCACTGTTCGTAGTTAAAAATGGGGGTGTCTGCAGGACATTAAATCCATCCGCATGTCCGTAACTATTCAAATTAAGGTGTCCTAAAAACATCCCCCCTTGTTCTCAATGTCCACAACCAGAATTAATATGTCCGTAGAACAGATATCCCTCCGTCTGTCCGCAAAGTTCTGACGCACATTTATTTTATTCGGGGACTTGAACACTGTCCGTAGAACACCCGCACACCTGCGCACCACACCCTTGGGTCCTACAAACATCTTGCCTGTCCGTAACTGTCAGCTGCACGTGATCGCACTTTTAATTAGTTCGGGGACAGAAACATTTTCCGTAGAACACCGGCACGCATGCGCACAACCAACCCTGTCCCATTCGCGAACGTGTCCGCGACGTCGTCATGGGACCGCACCCACACGAGAGTGTGTCCTTGTTGGCGGACAGTGTCCGGGCCCCTGCTTTTTTGAGCAATCCAAGGTATTTTCCAGTAAATATTCACCATTGCACATGTCCCATACAATGTCGCTGGCGATCTACATACTTTTTTGAACTTTTTGAGCCCTTTCTTGCTGTTCGATGTGTCCGCGGACACTGCGGGTGTCCGCGGAGCGTGCACCTGCACCCCTATAAAAGGCCACACCCCAGAACTGATCCTCATTGTGCTTCTGGCTAACCGACAGAGCATTTCTCCTGACCTGCATTGCTGGTGACTTCTGCCTGCTGTTCTCCAGATGGCACCATGGCTACTTCGGCTTCATCAGGACCCCCACCGCCTCCACCACCACCACGTCCCCAAGGGCCTGCAGAGGGGAACAGGCGTGAGGGAGGAGAGTGATGAAGAGGATAAGGTAGTGGAAGTCCCTACTACTAGCACTCATCGTGAGTTTTGGGTGTGGCGGTTATTTACCACTCTTGATGGAGTGCCAAAAGCTTGTGCGAAAGAGGTGATCTGCACTCAGTGCAAGATGGTGCTGAGTCGTGGCAAGCCTGGTTCGTCTAGCTATGGTACTACATCGATGAAGCGACACCTAAAGTCATTCCATGGTGGGGCTATTCGTAAGGTTGTACATTGCGATAAACGTAGTAGGTGGAGTTCCACTGCAGCATCCTCCGTTTCCGCTCCTGCCACCACAAGAGACACTACCGTAGGACAGCACATCCCTCCAGCTGCCTCGCAGGCCATTCATGATGCTGTTGACCCTTACCTTTCGAGGGTCACAATATTGTGCATGTACTGCGACGCAGTGCTCTGCAGGGGGGGGAACCTTTGGCGTGCTTTCGAGACTGCGTTCAAGGAGCACGAGAAGAACTGCTACCTACCTCAATAAGGCCCACCATACATCTTCCTCTCTCCACCTGACCTTTCTTATCCCTGTGGTTGGTGTCCCTTACCCTCCTTTCCCCTCCTTTCCTTGGGTGTTGTGTTTAAAAAAACAAAATAAAATATAAAACAAAACCGCCCCCCAAAAAAAGAGCCTTTTTGTAGTGTTTTTTTGTGTTTCGAAAACTACAAATGTTCAACACCTACTACAAAATGGAGTGGTATAATTCCAATCCTCTCAATGCATTTTGTATATTTTGCAGAAAAATCTGATTGCCAGCATAAGTAAGATGTACTCCATCTCTCCGAAAAAGGTGTGTGCTACGAAACATAATATATTAATTGTAAAAAGAGGACATGCCAACATCTCTCAAAAAGGCACAAACAGCCTTATTGACATTGCGCCTCGCTTTCTCCATTTATGGACCAAATGAAGAAGAACAGAGCCACATTTGTCTGCGCAATACGAGAAAAAATTACTCGATAATGTGGAAAAATGTCCATGGCCTTCCCAAGTACTTCTTTCATTGCAAATTTCAAAGAGATTCCAGAGACATATCCTAAACTGTTCCCTCCACAATGAATAATAATGTCTGGATGACACTGTCACCAAAGTAGCACAAAGAGGTACCACATCCAGTCACTTCATTCCATGTACTCCATGCCAGTGCACTTCCACATGAGGGAATCCATGATGTGCAGCCACTCTACAGCGATCTGCATGCACCTCCAACCAATTTATCCATGAGTCTCCCAAAATCCAGATAATCTGCTTTCTGAAACACACAGCCATAGCTATCTGCTCTCCTCTCAGGAAAAAGACTTTGACAAACTCTCTCCTTACACATCACACCCAGTAAACCTTATTGACCAATCCCTTGCTCTGCTCAGTCTCATTTGCATGCCTCTCAACCCCAAAATCCCCATATGTAATAAACGCTGTCCGCGGGCAACCGTGGTGTCCGTGGACAAATAGAAAAATCTGAGAGTGGGGAATGAAAATTTAAATAGTGTGCCCCATTTCCCCTTTGAGATTGGCTCTGAAAAAGAGCCTTTCTGTTTTTTAAGATGCTTCAGAAACCCCTTTTATTTTGTATTTTTGTGTTTTGTTTTTATTATTTTCCTCCAAAAATCTTCATATTATCTTCTCCAAAGCAATCCTTAGATTCCCAAAAAAGATAAACACATACCATCTTCTTTAAAATAATCAGCATTAGCAGAGACAATGGTGTCATTATTACAAAAGAAAATACAAGCTCTAAGCATAAAAGGAAACATGCCTTGGTTAATTACACACCTAGCAATATTTTGCTGATGACAAAAAACAGAACTATTGTCCCATATTGCCCTAGGTACCAAGCCTGAAAAAATTACCTTATCATTTGGAAGTAATTTAATTACTGTCTCAAACAAGTTTTCTAAATCTTTCAACAAAGTTGGGGCACTGACATAGCCCAAATGCAAAGCACTACAGTGCAAAACAACCACATGTGGACTGTTCACCCTGCCCATATCTTCACAAACGTGTACAATTGCCTGTACATTGAAACCAGGCACAGTGCTCCACACCACTTCCACTCCTTTAATATCAAAATTGTTTGCCACATTCCTGCATTTAGCATACTGCTCCAAACCATGCACAAACATATCTCCAACCACCAACACCCTGACTTTCTCCACCTCTGCCATCTTCACTACACAGCCTCTTTCAATACAAACCACAACCTCAACACCTGATTGGCTGATCCCTACAGTCCTATTTCCATGGCAGATATGTTGAGAAGTCCCGTATGTGGCACGCCCTGTCCGCGGACAGCCGCGGTGTCCGCGGAGCGCATAACAATGGGGCAGCCCTTCTACCCTTTCCACTTCACTCTCTGCACCATTTCCTCATTGGCTACTGTTAAACAGTCACACAACCACCCACCAATCACATGCTAGAACTCTATATCTAACTCCATCATGACAGATCAGCACTTTCGATGTACTATTGATCACTCTCAGTACAATTGGGCTGTGACTGCAAAGGACCTACAGCAACAACTACTATACAACTCCCCAAGACTTCTATTTGCAGATTCATCCACATGCATGAACACAAACTACAGGTATGAATATTTTCTTCACAGTACATGTACAGACTTTGTATGAATGCATATAAACAGAGTAACTGCCACTTACCGTGTATATCTTGCAAAATAAACGTACTGTTATTTCTCCCATCTGCAATCATCAAATGTCACTTGCAAACCTGTCTCCAAATTTTTGTTTACACACACAACTATCTAAAAAAGTGTCATTTCATATTAAACGATGAGTGAAATAACAGTATAATTGTGGAAAAAGGCTTTGTAGTGTATTATAAAATGACACACAGCTGGGATGTGTACATGCATCTTTATTCAAGCACACAGATAGAGAGAATCATTAGAAAGGCTCCCAACTGAAACATCAACACTGCCTCTATATCAAATCCTTATGCTTTATTTTCCACACCTCCCCAAATGCATACATTGCATGCTTTTTTTGTACAATTCCTGCCATTTACCCGGTAAGAATAGCAAAAAAAAACATGATTATTTCTTCTATCTCCCAACAGCCAATAAGACAGCCGTAAGAAGCCAAGTGTGCTCTGTACACTTACTATTATACTCATTTGTAAAGCATGTTCAACTAACAGATTCTAAGTAAAATATCCAGGATGCACATAGGGAAGGGAAAGTGCATGTACATACAATGCTCAGGTATCAGAAAACACTAATACTGCAAAAACAAAAAAATCCATGTCTACATTAACAACAGCGCTATAAACACACATATTTACTAACTTCCTTATTTTACAATTAGAGTGAAAAGCACTCTCCTGAAAAGCAGCAGCATCTGAAGTACAAACAAGAATTTACAAGAAACCTAATCTTTCCATACAAAATAGTAAGTGCAATACTACCATAATGTTTTAACTGTTACTCAAACACACTAGATGTCTAGTATTGTAGAACAAACAAGTGTATTCACCCTGTAGCATTATAATTAGTATTAGTGCTTCCCCTCACCAGCTGCATACTTTGTATTGTCATCTGAACCCCAGAATAGCCTGCCAACCTTGATGTAGCTGCACATTGCACAATCACACACCTCCACATACATCCTTACCATCATACTCAGACACTCATGCACAAAGCACACATACACTGCACAACAGCCCAAGCCACACTTTCTTTTTTCTCCAACAGACCCCAAAGAATGCCTACCAAAAAGCAACTCCGTTGAAAGCAACGCTGAAGTAGAGCAAATCAAAATAAAAGTGTTCAAAATAAGCATCCATATCTAGCAGAATGTGAACAAAAAGTTCAAACAAAACCGCTAATACAGTCATTAAGCGAAACAAAACAAGCTTCCAGTACAGAAACTTTGACTCCTCTTTCAAAATGTAAAACGAAACAAAAAGTGATTAACAAGACTTCTGCTACCACTACTGCTAACACTGCACCTATAAATCTTGATGTAGTGGCAAGTAACCATACCAAAAACCTACCGTCGAAAATGTATCCTAGAAGCACTCAAACAGTGCAATCCTTCTCAAAAGGAAGTTATTTATTTTAGTTTGAAACAGAATTAAACCACTAACAAAACTAACTACTAAACTACAAAAAAGACTTCTCAATAAATGGAATATCAACAGAAATAGCTTCTTAAACATCTGTGGAGGTGAATGGAGTCACACCACGAGCACAGAACCATATTTTATTAAAGAAGCATACAAACAAAAGCAAACACACCCAATTGCCATACGTAGCAGTGGACGAGGGTATGAAAAACATAATACCATTATGGAACAAGAAACGCTGCTCACAAAAATATGCCCAGAAAACTCAGTATCACCTATCCATTCCGCTGAACCAAAACATCCAGTCTCCGAATGGCCGTGCACATCAATGTGTAACATTGGCAAAAAATCTTTCAAATCTTTACGCCAGTTCCTCAATCAGTATGTAAAAAGCAAAGACAAAATCAAAATGAAACTACTACAAAATATGGATGCCTGTTCAGTGCACAAATACACAAGACTACAAGGACATTCATTAGCCTGCATTTCAGGACCTATTTGCAAAAGCACCTTCCATCATATTAAAATGATGTCAACACATCATTTAACTACAAGAAATCTGGTCCATAAACTCTACTATGCTAAAAGTCCTGCTTTAGCACTAACCAATTTAAATAACAATCTTCTACATGGTACAGCCAACAACTACTCGAAGAAATAGAGCATATCTAGAGGATATATTTTGGAAGTGAAAGCCACTACAAAATGCAATAGCTTTACAACAAACTAGCGACTACTGTACAAATAGCATCCTTCTATTACACAAATACAAAAAAGAAACACTAAAGTTTAAAAGTACATCTGCTGAAGTACCAAACCGTGTGTGTGTGTGTTTGTGGGTGTGTGTGTAGGACTTTTTATAAACGTAGCACAAAAACTGTAGTCATAACATACAAAATAGAAGACAATGAATATTCCAAATGGTTCCAATTAGCTCTCTACCTTATAGCAGAAAACAAATACGAAATTACTGACCCCTTAATACTTTGCAATTACTGCACTGCAAAACTTGACAGCAGCCAAACACCTCCACGTGCTATCACAAATAACTTGGAATTATTCCCACTACCAAAACCCCTGCAACAACTAGATTTATATGAGAGCATAATAATTCAGACAGTGCACCCATTTCAAGCAATAATACGCCTTCAACCAAAAACAGCAAAATTACCTCCCTCTGAATTAGTGAAAGGCATTTGTGGCAAAGTAGTTTATTTACCATTAGATCTCAAAGAAAATGTACACACTCTGGGAGTGCAATGTCCAATAGATCAATCTTTAATTATCTTAGTAAATGGCGTACCTACAAAAGACCAAAAAATTTGGCAACAACTCATGGGTTTACATAAAGTTAAACAAGCCCTGCAATATCTAAAAGACAACAATGAATGCTACAAAGAAATTCATATTGAAGAAAACCTGAGAGAAACCATTGAAATAATTAAAGAGTCACCAGAAACTGGTTAATTACAACTTCTAGATCCTGCTACAGAATCCAATATCTTAGACCATTATACAATTCATCTATTACACTCTAAAGACACCATAGATGATGCACTGGAAACGTACCAAATGCGACAAGCCAAAGGATCTCCAATCAGCATATGGGAAAAAAGTATAGAAGCACGTGCCTTTCCTCTACTCTTTCCTACTGAGAAAGGAAGATGGTATGATGATAGACACACACAAATAACAGAATCAGAATATAGCTCTTTACAAATGTATTCTGATGACCCCCAGATTCAGACAAAATGTGGAATACATATTTCACCTGCTCTTTTGAAAGTGAACTAGCAACTCTATGCTACAGAATTGCACACACATTAAAATCAGGTACCCATTTTCAAAATATGTCAGCTACGCAATTACTACAAAAAGTGCAAGAAAAAGATGAGGTTTTACAGTCAAGTATTCCAAATCTTTTAGCAAACATGCATGGTACAAAAGAATACTGGTTCCGATGTCACAGAGATGTACGCTGTATGATAAGAAACCTTGGCACACCCACTTGGTTTGTTACATTAAGTTGTGCAGAATATGCATGGGAAGATTTACATGATTTCCTACGCATAGCAAACAAAAACAAACATAAAAATACCAGGAGACCTCTGCTCTCTAGATCCTCTAAATGTATCAAGATATTTCCATCATCGCTTCATTGCTATGCTACACTATTTGTAATAAAACTGTTCCTCCCCTCTGAGAAGTACAACACTTCTTTTGGAGAAAAGAATACCAAGCCAGAGGAGCACCACACATCCACATGCTTTTATGTCACAGCCTACTTAACCAAAGCAGAAAAAACAGAACTTCAAGATCTCATGGATGACATATCATCTGACAAAACACTGTCACAGAAATTGTACACCTTAGGCATAAAAATGCTCTCTCGTAGAGAATGTGGCTGCTATGAAGCTGCAGACCGTTTAACCGGTACTGTCTTGTATGGAAAATCTGAAAACATAGTATGGCTAAGTCTTGGTCCTGCTAAATGTAGAAGAGCTCTCAAATCATATGAGGACATAGAAACAATAGCCAAAAATGATCCCAACAGCCAAGACATTTTGAAAAACCATTTACTAGACACAAACTACCCAAACAGGAGTACCACTTTGGAAACCATGTGTCTCTACCACATAGCCCAAAACTTCACATACAAAAATATAAAACCAGATGAAAAGAAAGGTAGATACAGAGAGGCAAATTGTGAAGGCAGCTTAGTGAAATTTACCAAACAAAGCTTAATAAATCATATCAAATTGACATTAAAAACTCCTCAACATAAAGAACTGTATTACATGTCTCTACTACAACTTTTTAAACCATGGAGAAAAGAAGAAGAGTTACTAGATACCTATGACTCCTATGAAGACGCTTTCAAAGCAAATTAAAGTACTATAACAGATGTAAACTTTACACACTACAAAACAATGTTGCACATTGAACAGCAACCCGAAGAAGAACTCCAGGCCCAACTAGATGTGGGCACTCCCGGCAGTAGTCAACCTTCTGTAACAGGAAGCCAAGAATCATTTGGACAGCCACTAATAGTAAATGAGGCAGAATTAGCCATGACATAAGTAGAAAACACCATGGGCCTCATTACGACCCTGGCGGTCCCGTAATGAAGGGTGCCGGTACGGGACCGGCACCCTTCATTACGGGAGCGCCTATTATAAGGTTCCCTTTGCGGGACCCGGAACAGACGTCTGGTAAAACCAGACGTCCTTTCTGGGTCCCGCGAAGGGAAGAGGGAGCTAATAACAGGCCGTTAGTAACGTGCCCGTTATTACCTCCCTCCCCATTCCCATTGAGCCCTATGGGGGCTCAAATGGGAATGTGGAATGGTTCCTTCACGAAGGAATTACTGGGTCCTCCAATGTCGGAATTACCTGGTTAGTCCTCATTGAAGGAACCCGGTATTGGAGCCTGGTACTCGTAATGAGGCCCCATGTGTTCGTATGAGCAATCTACAGAAGACTTTGCTGTACTAAAATCACAACTCAACAATGAGCAGCGTAGCATTTTCCAAGAAATAACAAAACAAATTGAACATGGTCTGCAAACCTATAATGCTATGTCAGTGGTCAAGCTGGTTCAGGCAAAACATTCTTAATTTTAACTGCCCCTACAGGTTTAGCTGCCTACAACATAGGCGGTGTCACTTTACACTGATTACTACTCCTTCCAGTAGAACACCAAAACAAATTTGACTATTACAAACTTTCTACAGAATGGAACTACGCAGAGTTTTCAAACAAATGAAAATGCTACTAATAGATGAGGTGAGCATGGTCTCCAACCTAATGTTGGCTTTGAATCACCTCAGTTTAAAGGGATCCTCAAAACAGACTACAAAGAGCTCTTTGAAGGAAAATCCATTATTGTTTTCAGAGATCTTCTTCAATTAACACCAGTGAAAGCTGAAACTATTTTTAAAAACTTAAAACCTTGTGCCCTAAGGTTTAAAACCTTACGGCACAAACTGTGCCGTAAAACTCTTGGCAGCATAGGAAATGTCAACCTTTGGCAACATTTCCAATACAGAGAATTAACTGAAAACATGCGCCAGTCTGCAGACCTCACATACGCCAACATTTTAAAAAGTATTAGAGTTGGTGTACGATCTAAAGAAGCACAAACAATAGTAAAAACCAGGAACATCCATGCACTCTATGGCCATAACTCATATGCCACTGATGTCATGGAACAATTAGCACACAAAAATGTCAATTGTATGTCCTTGATGCCAACTTTTGCAAGCTGTTCAAAATTCAATGAAACAATGTTGAAAAAAAGAAATGCAACCAATAATTGAAATTTGCTCCACAGACAAACTGGACGTACATGGTATGACACTACCCATGTGCCAACAAGCCACAACAAGACTAAATACCTTAGAAAACTCCAATAGAGCTTTTTAAACTGCTTAAAGGTAACCTAGACGTGGAGCAAGGACTAGATGATGGAGCACTTGGTACAGTTGTTGGCTTTTATTAGCACCAACCAACATGAAAGAGATATATTTTACCACAACAAGTTTTTTTTTAATCCAGCATGGATTTTTTTTCCCACAGACCCAATGATTTAATAAACAAACACAGGAACTGAGCAAATTGCACAGTACACTGGTTTGAACTATAGTACTTCTAAAGTACTAACTATGAGGGTCGAAAAAAATACAGAAATATCTATTATGCAATGCAATAACTCATTATGAACTACCCACACTAACATGATATTTTCTTTTATCACAAAGATTGAAAAACAATATCTGCTCCAATTGCCCATGTCATGAAAAAACTGCATTCAACCACAAAAAGTATGTAATACATGGACTCACAAACACCACTGCATAATACATGCATTCAAGCAAACATCTAACCATAGACCACAATCCAAAATGTTTACTTCCATGGGTATCTTATGCTGCAGTGCGTGTTACCAAACTCTACAATCTTAATTGCATGGCCTAGCCAAAACTTTACATACAGACTCTACAAATGAAACAGTACACAAACTTTTGAAAACATATATCCCCTCTAAGCAGCCCACATACCAGTCAAAATGTTTGGTAGCATGGGTGTGTTATGCTGCAGTGGTTGTGGCCAGGGCCTAGAGTCTTGGATGCATGGCTACCAAACATTTTGACTGTGGTATGTGGACTGCTTATAGGGGATATATGTTCTATTAAACTATACAGTATATTAAGAGATAAAATGCTCCGCCGGCTTCCCTGGGTTCCTGAGGGGGTGCTTAGCCTCACTCCTTCAATCTGGATTAATAAAGTCAGTGGAGAGGGATATGTCAGTTTGATTAAGACGGCAGTGAAAGAGCTTTCGATGAATTTCGCATGCCTGGTGCTGCTGAGAGCATGTCCAAACTGACTGCTTTATAAATCAAATACATTGTCTTCAGAGGCCAATTTACTCCACAAAGATGATAATGCAACTCAGCCACACACTTATATGCAAAGAAAGCTAGTTTCGGGAACTTTCGTGTGAATCCACTCTCCTGTTTTTGAAAGGCAAAGCATAGGCCCTGCTGCAGGTATCATTTCACAGTCAAGTACGGTTTGCAGTCCAGTGCTGTTAGTGTACTGAATTTGTACTTCTGATTAGATGGAAGGTCACATTTACAAATTTGTGTCCTGGCCACAACCACCATAGCATAACACACCCATGCTACCAAACATTTTGACTGTGGTATGTGGGCCGCTTATAGGTGATATTAATTACAATCAATGCTCTACTAACAACCCAAAACCAACATCACACTAAAGGAAAATAGCTAGTAGAGCGCCCAGTATTTAGTATGTCTGCGGACAGCCGCGGGGACCGCTGACACCACGAACACATCAAGGGCTCCTACAACCTAAACAAATACAGCATTTCACCCATCTGTTACTCCTCCACCCTCCCCAAGAACTCCTACACACCAACACACTCTCCAAAATTGCATTTTTGCTCAGTTCAACGCCGCGCTGTCCGCTGACGTCCGCGGATACAATATGGCGGACGGATCGAAACAATGTGACACACCTCACGCCTCATCCCAGCCAATCGGAGAACACGCCACGTGTCCGCGGACTTGACGCATGCCAATTAGCCAATCAGTGTCCTGTCCTCGGTGCGAACAGGGAACACGGACACAGATATCACACATTTGTTGAGACCTACTGTTTGGTTGTTTTAAAAAGAACTACTGGACAGATTTCCACCAAATTTACATAAGCACGCTTTCGGGACAAAGCCGCTGCTCCTGCTGCAAATTTGGTGGAAATATATATATATATATATATATACATACATCTTGCTCACAACAATATTTTAAGAGAAACTATATTTCAGAGAGACTATATTCACACGCAATTACCTGTCAAGCATTTACCATAGGAAATAAACGCTCTTTGAAGGTTTTGGGCATGCATGGCAGACAAATGCTTCAATCCAAAGAGCGTCGAACTGCGCAGTATAGAGACATTATTGAATTTACTTCAGCGTGAACGGGACGCTTCCTTGAAGAACACTAATCTTCTGAGCAAGGCATATCACTTTGCTGGACAGTGTGAGAAACCTGAAGGTGTTTCACCCGCTAGTCCCCGGAGATCTGTCTTCCAAGAGGCTAGGACACAGCCATCGCTATTGGATCCAGTTCCTGAGGGCGGACCAGTAGGGGAGGATCACCTGGATGAGGGATCTTTGGGAAGTGGAAGTAGGAGACCGAAGGCTGAGACGCGGTACCCCCTTCCTTGTAACACCTTTTCCCCAATTTACCCTCTAGGATATATAGAAGCTCTACCTCCCCGTCCCTTTTCCGACACGGACACTTTCTTACACCGTGACAGACAACGGACTAACACCAGAGCTGTTTACCTGACATGTCCCAGCATACGTGTCAGGCAGAGTCAGGCAATTGACAATAATCACACACACACCCGACAGCCCTTTACCTTCCCCAGAGGGATAAAGGGTAGAGCACAAGAGCACACTACGAGCAAGGATGAACACACGAGGAAACAACTACACTGGACTGGCATTTGAAATGTAGGAGAAAGGCGGCAAAACCTTGAGGGACAACGAAGGGGAAACTGCCCTTGCCCTTTTCAACTCAGACCCGCAAAGCTTCAGAAAGGGAAATCATAAGACCAGGATTTACAGCAGGTGTAAGGAGAAACAGAAGTCAAAAGTGCATGGGGGCCTTCCGCATCGATAGCTCATGCGGAGAGGCACGCTAGCTACCGTGGTACCATCCTTAACTCCAGAAGCAAGACAAGCCAACGGTTCAGCACAGTCGGTGAGTCGGAGGAAGGTGATAGCAAACCGAACTGTGTTGAGCCAAAGGTTGCAAGTGGCAACATTATATGAACGCAAGGAACTCGGGAACAAAGCACACAAGTGCGTTTGAACTTTTGGGAAAGCCCAGGGAAGGGTCAGCTGCAGAATGGTCAGGCGCTGGTGCTCAAAGGACTCCCGCTGGCCCCTTTTGTTTTGTGTTGAAACTGCAAGTACCTGAAGACCCTAGGAAAGGGTGGTGTGAGGTGTCAGAGTGGTCCTACGAGGGTCACGTCAAATCCCTTGTACAATCGAACGTCTCTGACCCATTGCCAAGAGAAAGTTAGGAGAAGGGAAACCACGCTTTCTGATGAGATGAAGCAAATCATGAACTGTGTTCAAAATTCATGAACTGTGTTAAAGATGGCTATGTGAACCCGACGGAGGGATGCCAAGGGAAAAGCTAAGAGAAGTAAATCCTGCATAGCAATAGTATTGATATTCAGAGTGAAAGGCCGTAGTGAACCTGGCTGAGGGAGGCCCACGTTGCAAGAAGGATCCGAGCCCGGCGGAGGGAGATCCAAGGGCCAAAAAGCACTTAATGTGCAAGATCACCAAAGGAACTTGTGTTTGTTGTTTTTGATCCAGCAGGCCTTCTAAGGCAAGAGACTCTGTAGAAAAGAGACTTGGTCAATGAAGGTTCTGGCATCATTGAATGGAATTGTGAACCTCGTGCTGGAGAGGCCCAGGAGTGTGCTGTGCTCAGGAGTTCCACACTGTCCCATGCTTAAAATGTGGGGAAGGGAGACCCAGCCAGACCATCCTGACTTATCATTTTGAGAACACTTCTTTCTTTTCTGGTGAACATTATTCCACATTCTTTTTGTAACTTAGTGGTAAGGATTGTTAATATGTTTTTAGTATAGGCCCTTTTTATTTGACAAGACACCACTAGGACTGCCTTATTATTATTTGATGGCCATAGATTTAGGTTTAGATTAGGCGTTTTTCTCACCCATTTATACAGTTTAATAAACACCCTTGAACTGTGAACACTTGTGCCTGTCTTTACTGTTGCCAGCATGAGTTCCTTATATAGGGGGCCTCATTATAAGGTTTCCAGTCCGGAAACAACAGTACCAGTAAGCTTGCCGGTATTGTTGTTTCCAGACAAACTACGGGTTCTGCGAGTGGGTGCCTTTTCGCACACCAGGTCTGACCTGGCGGGCAGAGCCGCACCCGCTCGCAGACCTTCACGGATGCACCGGCACCATTCCTGAATGGTGCCGGTGCATCCGTCCACCCCATTCCCATTGAGTCCAATAGGACTCAAATGGGAATGGGGAGTAATATCTTCCGGTGCCCGGGAATGGGCAATTACTGGGTCCGCCAGGGCTGTAATGCCCTGGTAATTGCCCATTCCCGGGTGCCAGAAAATAAATGACTCTGGCGGCAGCCGTGCCGTTTTTACCGGCACAGCTACCGCCGGACTCATAATAAGGCCCATGGTGTCAGTAGTGGGATCTGACTCAATTGAAACAAATTGGGGAACCGTACAACTTCAAAAACGTAGTCATCGAGCTAAACCTTCTGTTGCCACAAAATAATCGATAGGTTTCAATATTTGTAGCAGTAGAGAAGCTGTCATTCCCCCTCGGAAAAGAGGAATGATTCCTACTGATTTGGTTTTGATACCCCCTCCGGGGTGTTACATCAAGTTAGCCCCAAAATCTTGTCTAGCATGGGGGCTAAAACGTCTATACCAAACTTCCGTCATCGACCCAACTTCCAAGGGAATGCAAAGGTTCTCTAACAGAATCATGTGACATCCCATTTGAAGTACATCGTGAGGATCAAATTGCTCGAGGAATTTTGGAAAGGGCACTAAGTTTAAAGAAAGCAAACCAGACAAAACAGAAAGTGGTACATTGGGCTTTGGGGAAGCTGATAAACCAAACATCGAAGAAATGAAGGGAGAGGAGCTCACCATCTATCCAGATATAGCCTTCGCCCAGCTAAACAATCCTGCTCTCGCTGAAACCTTTCTATGGGCTTTTCCAGAAAGAGAAGGGGCCTCATTACGAGTAGCGCGGTAAAAACGGGGTCATTACCAGCATGGTGGAACGAGCGGGTCCGTGCTCGTATGACACCGCTAATAGCGGGTGATTATGAGTGCGCGAGCACGCGCGCACCCCCATGCCGGTAATGGCCATACCGGCATGCCGCAAAAGGCCCTCCAACCCCCCCACCCCCCAATAGCGCCATCACGGGACCCGCCGATACCGCCACCACCTAGAAGGAACCCCTAAATACCGACCCGGTAATACCAACATGCTAATACCGGGCTCGTAATCCCGGACCCAGAAATAACGTCATCGCAACAGAACAGGAAATGGGCAATCCTCCCAAACCACCAGTTGATTCCTGGAGAGCTCTGTGCTAATCCTTCCATAATGTCCAAGGCAACCCGGAAGACCACCCCCCGGCTGCGGAAACAGTGCTTTTCCAACGCAGAATTAAATATGCTAGCTGAACCCTTGCTGCACACGCAGATGTCATCAAATCCCAGAGCCTGAAGCGTGAGGTGCAGCAGCAGAAGAAGGACATCTGGCAGGAGGTAGCCTGCAAGGTGTCGGCTGTAGGAACCACCCCACGTAGTGTCAAGGACTGCAGGAAGAGGTGGGATGACCTCCGCTTGAGGGTCCGTAACATCATGGCAAGCAACAGGAGGGAGGCCATGGCCACAGGCGGGTGTCCCCACTATCCTGCAAAACTGACCACCTGGGAGGAGACCGCAAGCACCTTCATTAATCCAGAGACCATCGAGGGATTTGGGGGGATGGAGAAGGGTGCAGCATCATCACCAGAAGGTGAGCGATCCTGCAGATCACTGTAGGGGAAACGATGACTTAGCACAAGTGATGTGGAAGAGAGTCTAGGCAAGCAATGCATGTCCCAACACCCATATGAACACATACAAGTCCAGATGGCGGGTCAAACCCTGCCAGACAGAAATGCATGCTAAGTGCCAATCCCATAACCAACACACAGCCAACACACATGGACCGTGCCCATGTAATACATCACACAAACCCCAAATCAACGGCATGCCACCTGCCATGCAGCAAATGCCAAAATGCCCTCTCAGACTACCCTGTGTGTTACACCTGTAAGACATGAATGCATGGTTAAATGAATAATGAACAGCGCCATAGTATGCATCTGGCATGTAACATCATCACTGATGCCCTGCATCTCTTCTACCCCCCAGACACCGATGGAGAAGATGCCAGCCAAGACATCACCGCAAGGGCATCCAAGAGGCTAGGGTAGCCCAAAGAAAAGGGCTACTGCCACCACCACCTCCGGGGCTGCCAAGCAGGCCAGACCTACTGCCAGTGTGCCTGACACACTCGAGACCCAGCAGCCCACACCCACACCAGTGGAAGGGGAGTCCATACAAGCACTGGACACCACAGAAGATGACTTTGAGGAGATTGTGGACCAGGACGGAGTCACGGAAGTGACATGTCCACCCACCCCAAGCCCCATGTCCACTCCCCGCCCCAAAATCAGCCCTCACCCACCTACAGCAGTGCTGATTCCGGCCTCCATGATTCGGACCTGAGCACCTTCCTGGAGGACAGCACCGACAATGCAGGCCCTGTTGAGTGCACCACCCACCACTACTGCTCCCGCCAACACCGTCGAGTCACGTCTGGCATGAGTGGTGGCCTGACAAGAGTCCATGTTGGAGATCCTGTGGCAATACATGGCAGAAGGCGAGGACACCAGGTGGGAAATAGCCACTGCCATAGCAGGGACCACTGCTGCTATTACCGCAAACACAGCAGCAGTGATTGCATCGGCAGTGCTGATGAGGGACTGCCTGGGGGCAATAACACAGGTACTTACATCCATCCTGCTCCACATGCAGCAACCACGCCCTGCAGCAGCCGTGGAACCTGCCACCACACCTGCTTCCTCAGTCCCCAGACAGCAAAAAGTCCTGCAAGTAGTGTGGGTGGACAATGGGAGTGGGACACATGGTTGGGGGTGAATGGGAGCATTTGGTGGAGTTTATTGGGTGCGGTTGGGAGTTCACTGGAGGGGTTTGGGAGTTCACTGGGGGGGTTTGGGATTTGACTGGGGGGGTTGTCACATTTTTGCTGTTTGATCCAATACACCCGTTGTGAGAAAAAACATAATGCCTGGACATTGGTGATTTGGTGTGTATCCATTTATTGTTTTAGTGTTCAGTGCCCAAATCCCAACATTCCCCGTGTGCATGTCCACATGGACCCCGTGTGTCACTAACACATGTCTGTCAAAGTCCCTGTGGTTCAGAAGTATTCGTGAATCAGTGATTGGCGTACTGCACGGCCATCCTGTGCATCACGTACTGGCAGGGGTGGTGCTTCACCTCCGTCTCCATCCTCATCATCCTCATCCGGTGCATGCATGTCAATGTCAGGTGGCAGTGGTACATTTCTCCGGACGCACATGTTGTGCAGCATGACACAGGCCATGGTGATCTTTGCCACCTTCTCAGGCCTATAAAGGAGGGCTCCACCAGACCTGCTTAGGCAGCGGAACCGCGTCTTCAACAGGCCAAAGGTCTGCTCAATCACAACACGGGTACAGGTGTGTACCCGATTGTACTCCTCTTCATGGCTGTACTGCAGGTTCCGCACAGGGGTAAGTAGCCACGGCCTCAAGGGATATCCTCCATCAACTACAAGCAAATACAAATAGGTGTGTGTCACTCTGAGCTGCCACCTTCAGGAATCACAGTCATGGCCGCAGCTATTTGGTGTGGACATGCACATGTCCATGTACATATGCACGAATGTCATCTAGATGCATGCTATACTGCTATGAGGTGTGGAAGTCTGGATGGCGTTCAATAGATGATGCAGGGTTAAATGATGCATGCTGAGGGGGATGTACTGTGGTTGTACGACAATGTTTAGCCTCCCATTTATGCTGTCTATACTACACAGTAGCCACATTGGCACAGTTGCAATCCTGTTTAGTCATGCATTGCTTGACATACACATGGTGGTCAGGTTGTGCGTCTTACATGTAGTCATTGATATGCGTTAATGGTCAGATGTGTGCCAATGATGTGTCCTGTTGGGGTTGGGGGGGTTCAGGTCAGGTGTCATTAGTTCTGCGTCCATTCTCCACTCACTGTCCATTCCCACCCAGGTGGGGTATGCATTCCCCCCCATTCCCACCCAGGTGGGGTATGCATCGCAACACATCCCTACCCCAATGCACAGCCATGGCCCACTCACGCAACTCACCAGGCAGCCAGGCACGTGGTCCAGCATGTCGCTCCATGTGACGGGGTAGCGTGGAGTTGCGCAGCACCATGGCATCATGTGTAGATCCGGGATATCGGGCGCAGCAATGTGTGATCTTGCTGGAGTCACATACCATCTGCACATTGATGGAGTGGTATTGCTTGCGATTGCGGTACACCGCCTCTACGGCACGGGGGACAACCAATTCGACATGGGTGCAGTCGAGGGCACCAACACAATTGGGCATGCCTGCCAGTGCATGGAAGCCTACTTTGGTGTCGGCTATCTCCTGGGCAGCCATGCTTCAGGAGGGAATCCAGCACTTGGGTCAGCATGCGTGAAAATAGTTGTTGTGAAATGCCATGCAGCTGGCCCACTGTGTACTGGTAGGTGCCTGTGGCCAGGAATTGGAGCACAGACACCAGTAGCGGGGGGATGGCAGTGCGTATTTCTATGAGGCTGGCAATGTCATTGTGTATCATGTCCACTATGGTGGTGATGGTGTCCCGGTCCAACCGGTACAGGGTGTGGATCTGCTAAGGGGTTAGATTGAATGGACTGGGTCTGATGCGAGGGACTGGCAGCTGCCTACGAGGGACTACTGCCTGCACTGGTGGTAATTGCTGGGCCTGTCTCACCCTCCTTCTCCTCCTGCGTCTCCTCTGTGCTGCCAGTTGTTGCTGCTGCTGTTGTTGTTGTAGTTGCTGTTGTTGCTGTAGTTGTAGCAGTATAGGCATGTCCTCCAGCGCCATGATTGCAACAGCTAGTGGTAGCATTTTGGTGTAGGAAGGGGTGTGGTGTATGGGTGTACTCCTTTTATACTGGGACAGACTCCACTGAGTCTACCTGTGGTGATTGTGTGCACCTGTGGCAGTTGGCTTGATTGCTGTTTGCGGGTGGTCCGCAATGCCTGTATGGCCGGCATTGTGCAGCCCCTGATTACCGCCTTCGGGATGCTGGTATTTGCATGTCCGCGTGGGTTGTGATGTCCTCCTATTACCGGCATGCCGGTATTTGCTCACCGAAGGGGCGCGTGTATACGCACATGCTGGTATGAGGGGGCACGGTACGGGCGGTGCTGGTACTGGCGGGTTGTCAGGGCGGAATGCCCCAGACCCGTTAACGATGCCGCTATTACCATTCCGCCTTCCTTTTTTCATTACCTCTATTCTCGTAATGAGGCCCAAGGTATAGGAAAAGGGAGTTCTTTTTTCTGCTTAAAGCAGGGATTGTTGTATAAGAGGGAAACATCGACTGAAAGATTAATAAACACACAGTTGGTGATCCCCCCGGACCCACCAAAAGGTTGTACTCGAGATTGAACATTCCCATTTTACCGCAGGCCACCTGGGAAAATCCAAAACCCAAGCACAGATCAGTGGGAAGGTTTACTGGCCAGGTATCCACGCTGATACAAAGACCTTTATCCAGACGTGTGAAATATGTAAAAAAAAACTGCATAGACGTCCCGTTTCCTGCCCCTTTCAATTCTTTACCGATCACAGAAGTCCCCTTTACAAGAATCGGAATGGACATTATTGGACCTCCTGAAACATCCAGATTAGGCAACAAATACGTCCTCAGGATTGTTGGTTATGCCACTAGATACCCTGAAGCATTCGCAATGCGAAATAATACCACGCAGCAAATCCTTAAACACTCCCTAATGTATTTTATCAGGGTTGGCTTTCCCAAGGAAATATCGACCGATCAGGTTTCAAATTTTTATGAGCAAGCTCATGGCAGAGGTCAAAGAGCTACTCCATATTACCACCTTATAAACTTCAGTGTACCATCCCCAAACCAATGGCTTGGTAAAAAAAGATTCAACAAGACCCTAAAATTAATCCTGAAAAAATTGGTAGAAAAGGACGCGAAAGACTGGGACCGAATTATCCCGTGGGCACTATTTGCAGTGAGGAAAACCCCACATGCCTCTACATGATTCTCCCCTTTTAAACTACTTAATGGCAGAGAGCCCAGATATGTCCTGGAGATGCTCTGGGAAACCTGGGAAGAACGAGAGGATGCACCCATTCCCATCTCGCAAACTGCTACCCGAATGCGAGAACATATGAGACTTGTTCAAAATTTAGGGGCTGATTCACAGAACATTTTACTATTGGAATGTGCCATTATAAAGCGCTTCTGAGAATCAGGACCTTAGTCTGCACTCATGTGGGAAAGGCCCAGAGCCAACAAAAATCTAACTACGACAAGAAAGTAAGCTTGAGATCGTTTTCTATAGGACAAAAATTATTGGTACTGTTACCCACCTCAGAAAACAAGCTTCTTTCTAAGTGGCATGGGCCCTATGAAATATTAGAACGAATGGGAACCTGCACTTATAAAGTATCCCATCCGGAGAGAAAACAGAAGGTCCATTTATATCACGTAAATCTCTTAGAGGAGTGGAAAGAGAACCAGTCAGCCACTCATGTCAAAGAGCTATCTTGTTTGGTTCCAGAAGATACAGACAACTTTGAACGAATTCCTCTTGAGTTGCCTACTCAACAACAAGATTTAAAAGATGTAATTACATCATTCCCCGATGTATTTCCAGATAAAACAGGAAGAATCAAAACGTACTTACCACTATATTAGAACACCCAAGGGAACAGTGGTCTATTTAAAACCGTATAGACACCCAGGGGGCCCGTAAACAGATAGTGGTCGAGGAAGTAAACAAAATGCTGCAAGCAAATATTATCGAGCCTTCTTCGAGCCCATGGTCCTCCCCTATCGTGTTGGTCACTAAACCGACCGTTCCTGGAGGTTCTGCATAGACTTCCGTCAAGTTAATGCATTTTCCGAATTCGATGCCTATCCCATGCCATGCATCGATGACCTAATTGATAAACTTGGAGCAGCTACATTTCTATCCACCCTAGATTTAACAAAAGGGTACTGGCAGGTACTAGTATATGGGCCAGATAAAGAAAAGACAGCGTTTTCAACACTCTTAGGACTGTTTCAATTCAAAGTCCTCCTTTTTGGCTTATATGGAGCACAAGCCACTTTCCAACGCCTAATGGATAAAATCTTACATCTCTATTCCGATTTCTGTGGAGCTAAAATTACCGATATCGTAATTTATAGTAAAACATGGGAAGACCACCTTTTCCATCTTCATATTATGAGAGTCCTAAGACAGGTCGGCCTAACTGGTAATCCATCTAAATGCAGCATTGGCACAGTCAGCCGTAAAATATCTCAGGTTTTTTGTAGGAAACGGGAACGTACAGCCCCAACATCAGAAAATGAGAGCCATCCTAGATACACCTACACCCAAGACTAAAAGGGATGTCAGAACCTTTATAGGGTTAATAGGTTATTACCATAGGTGTATCCCACATTTTTCGGACAAAACAGCTAGGCTGACAGATAAACTCAAGAACGCTGAACCACAGAAACTTCATTGGTCTGAAGAGGATGATATATGTTATAACACCTTAAAGCAAACTCTGTGCCAGAACCCAATCCTCAAGGTAGTAGACTTCTCCAAAGACTTTATATTGCAGATGGACACCTCCCTTACCGCGTTAGGAGCAGTCCTATCTCAGGTTTGCGACAGATTAGAACATCCCATCTGGTTTACAAGTCGCAAGCTCTTCCCACGAGGCCCTGGCCATCAAGTGGGCCCTTATCCACCTTTGATACTACCTCTTAGGCATAAGGTTTACATCAGTCAACAACCATTCTACCCTAGTTTGGATTAGCCAGCGCAAGGACTCAAAACCATGTGTCGTACAATGGTTTCTAGACCTGCAGCCCTACTGCTTCACAGTGGAACACCGGAAAGGTAAAGACCAGGGGAATGTAGATTTCCTGTCCCGGGTTCCCCTGTGAAACAGATGCGGCTACATCGCATGCAGGAAACATAGCTCAGGGGCAATGTGCTCGCCTTGGAAACAAGACGACACGGAGCAACACAGGTTCGATCCCCGGTCTGTGCTTAGAAACCTCTGGGTATTAAGCGTGTTATAAATACCCTATCATATCATATGTGAGAAACCTGAAGGTGTTGCACCCACTAGTCCCCGGGGCTCTGTCATCCAGGTGGCCAAGACACAGCCATCGCTATTGGATCCAGTTCCTGGGAGTGGACCAGTGGGGGAGTATCATCTGGATGAGCAATCTTCATGGAGTGGAAGTGGGACACCGAAGGCTGGGACTGGGTACCCCCTTCTTTGTAACACCTTTTCCCCATCCTATCTTGTAGGACACTTAGAAGCTCTAGCCACCCTCACCCCCCTTTTCCTCCATGAACACTTTCTTACACAGTAACAGACAAAGGAATAACACCAGAGTTGTTTACCTGACATGTCCCAACACACAGGTCAGGCAGATTCAGGCAATTGACAATAACCACACACACCTGACGGCCCTTTAACTTCCCCACTGGGATAAAAGGTGGAGCACAAGAGCACACTACGAACAAGGCCGAATGCACAAGGATACAGCTATACCGGACCGGCAGTTCAAACGGAGGAGAAAGGCTGCAAGACCTGGAAGGATGACGAAGGGGGATTGGCCATGCCACTTTCAACTCAGACCCGCAAAATCTCTGAGAGTGAAATCATAAAACCAGGAGTTCCAGCTGGCGTGTGGAGGAACAGCTGTCAACGGTGCACAGGGGCATCCTGCATTGATAGCACAGGCGGGGAGGAGTGCTGGCTACCGTGGTACCGTCCTTGACTCCAGAGGCAAGACAAGCCAACGGGTTCAACACAGACGGTGAGTAGGAGGAAGCAGATAGCGAACCGACATGTGTTGAGCCCAAGGTTGCAAGTGGGAACATTGGATGAACGCAAGAGCTTGGAACAAAGAACTTGTATATGTTTGAACGGTCAGGCGCCGTAGGAGTGCGTATTCAAAGGACTCTCGCTGGCCCCTTTTGTGTTCAAAACTGCAAGGACCAGGACGCCCTAGGAAAGGGCGACATGAGATTTCAGAGTGGTCCTACAAAGGTCACGTCAAATCCTTTGTACAATCGAAAGTCTCTGACCCATGGCCGAGACTAAGCCAAGGGAAGGGAACCCACGCTTTCTGATAAAAACGAGCAAATCATGAACTGTGTTAAAGAAGGCCGTAGTGAGCCCGACGGAGGAGCATGCAAATCAAAAGGTGCATTAACAAACATTGGCAAATCCTGACCAAAGATGAAAGAACCAAAGAATTGTTCACCGATCCACCTACATTTACTTATCAGAGATCCAATAACCTAAGAGACCTGCTCGTCAACACACGCAATGATAAACCAAGAAGAAGTCCAACCACAGAATTTGGCACGTACCCGTGCCTTAATTGCAGTAATTGCAACAACATCATAAAAGGAGCTTTTGTGTTGCATCCATACACAGGAGAAAAAATTGCAATAAAATGCCACGCCACATGTAACACGGAGAACTGCGTATATTGCATATGCTGTTCCTGCGGACTGTACTACGTGGGAGAAACAGGACGGAAAGTGCGTATTCGCCTCAATTAAGACAAGTCATGCATTCGCAATAAGAACACTAACTCAGCAGTAGCTAAACACTTTAATGAAAAGAAGCACAATATCTCACAGATCAAATTCCAGGTATTAGAAGTCATTGAAAATACCTGCATGGACGAAGAAGAAGAGACAGCAAAGAGAATCCTTCTGGATTGATAGACTGGAATCATTGTCACCTCGAGGAATGAACGATGAGTTTGATCTTAACTGTTTTCTATAATCGTATTTGTTTTTACAACACATCCAACTTACCTGTGTTTCAGACATGTCACTCTTGAGAATGTAAGCACCTGTAAATACTGTATCCATTTATTACTATAAGTCACAAATAAGAACATGGTTTGATCTCCAACTACCCTACGTAACTTACAGGACTATATTTAATTTACTTCACAGGCATTAGTACCAACAACTTGACACATTCTATGACAAGGCACGGTTTTGTTAAAGTTCAGCATAATTATTCACCATATTGTATTTATTCATGTTAATCTACATAGTTACCTGTTATATACTTCACTTTTACATAGCTTTCTCTTTTCAAATAGTTATGACCTTATAAGCGCACTTAGTTTCCCTTCAGAAGGGTCTTCTTCGCATATACGGTACCACTTCTTCGTTTTTCAACACTTGTATTAATACAAGTTATCATCACGCATTAGACATGCAACAACCAATTAGGGTAGAGAGCATTCCGGTATGATTTGTACCATCTCGCGAGTTCATGCAACCGAGTTGCTATACATTAGTACTAACACATTCTTAACTTCTTTTAATTGCCCACTCCAGTATGGCCGCTTCATGCACCCGCGATCCGCCATTTTGAGATTCACATCACCATGACAACACAACATATACACACGCAGACGCGAGTAAAGCTTTCTTGCTATCCGCCGTCGGAGGTTACTTCGCTCGAGTGAGCTATACATTCACAAGGTAAGCGCTCTGCTTCTATATAGACAAGCATGCATTAGAAGTGACCACGAGCGATCGGGACTAAACGCAGCATACTATTTCATTTTGCAGCGTTCTGAGAAGGAACGTTTGAACGGCATGCACTGAAGCCACCAGTTTCAGGTCAGTGATAACACAGCGTGAAGTAGTTTAATGCATGTGGCACTACTGGCATAGGAGTTAGTTTCATCTCCCAGAATATTTTACCACAAGAGATTAAGTGAAGCAATAATCAGAACTAATGTAAACTTTCACTGAAGTACAACTTGATTTTCGGGTTATACCAGGCTTCACAAAACTAAATTATATACCGTATACGTGCAATGTCATGTTTACAAATCACTTACAATGTTCTCTTCTCTCTGTCTACATGTAAGTATTTGTCAATTGTGGGTACCCTGTTTTTCTGAATGCATATATATCTGATGTTTTTCCAAATGTTCTAACAGAAAGATTTTTTTGTATATGTTTTTGTACATTTAACCTGGCTCTGAAGAAGGAAAGTTACCTTTCCGAAATGCATTAGCCCTAGGTTAATTTCCTTTGCCATCGCATCAGCACATAACGAATTGGTGAAGTTTAACCATTCGTTAACTAAAGGAAAGTCTGAACAAAATAATAACTTGCAAAATAAAAGTACTTTGAAGCAACTTTATTGAAGATGGCTTTACTGTCATTTACAATCTAAATCAAATGTTTTAACCCCATTGGGGAAATTTAGGTGTGCGGCCCACACCGATGGCTAACTAGCCTAGGTCCTTTCTCCTTCAACACATGACGTGTGTCCCACACAGTGACACAGTATAATGGGCTGCACCCTTCGAAGTAAATCTAAGAGTATACTCAACAGATACTAATTCAATCAAAACCAAAGAAACAAGCTGTGCACCCTCTCCCATTCTTCAATTCCCGACGGAGGGAAGCCCACTTTACAAGGAGCACCAGAGCCTGGCTGGGGGAGATCCTAGGAGCGAAGAGCAATCGCCCATGTGCAAGACCACTGAATGAACTTTTGTTTGTTTGTTGTTTTGAACCAGCAGGACTTCTAAGGCAAGACACTTCGAGGAAAGAGACTTAGCCCCTTAAGATTGTGGTATCGTTGAACTGGAATTGTGAGCCTCATGGTGGAGAGGCCCAGGAGTGTGCTGTGCTCAGGAGTTCCGCCTTGTCCTGTGCTTGAAACGTGGGGAAGGGAGACCCAGCCATACAATCCAGACTTATTATTTTGGGAATACTTCTTTCTTTTCTGTTGAACATTATCCCACACTGTTTTTGCAACTAAGTCGTAAGGATTGGCAATATTTCTTTTTAGTATGGGCCCTTTTTTATTTGACAAGACGCTACTAGGACTGCCTTATTATTATTTGAGGGTCGTAGCTTGCTCCCATCTTAGCTTTAGGTTTAGATTAGGCATTTTTCTTACCCCTGTATACAGTTTAATAAACACTCTTGAACTGTGATCACTTGTGTCTGTCTTTACTGTTGCCACCATGTGTTCCTTACACTACCACATGAGTGCATTTCCCTTTTCCTATGAACATTCCCAGTGACACTTTACTGCCAAGACTTTTTTTGAATTTTTTTCACTTGCAGAAAAATCCCCTACCTACTCCCACCCCCTGACCCCCCCAAGTAGGCAGATGCCAACTCTCCCTTCAACAACCTTACCGATCTGCCCATGAACCTGGCAGGCCTCGGCTAAACTTACATATAGAAGGAAGCAACTGTGCATGGGGGAGCTGTTACTGAACTTCTTGCCCACTTACGTTGCCAACACCCTCCACTTATTGCAAGGATAATGACACACAGTCATATGCTGTAGCACCCTTTAAGCAGCCTTCCAAAAGGGAAACAAACCGGTCACATCCAGCCCATCTCTTTAAGCATGCCCCATAAACAGTTCTGTGCCCCTTATTAAGTCTTGGATAGTCATTCAGATCATCAGGCATCTAGAACCCCAGCCCCCTCATCTTGATCTTTTCGACAGGGGATAGGAATGTTTGCCTCAATATATGCTACTGCCTCCTCCAGCATTGTGAAGGACAGGGTCTTCCCTCCAGGCTGGAATCGCAGTCTTGCCGGAAAGAGCATTACGCACTGGACTGACCTGTGCCTCCGTAGATGTTTTACTCCAATGAATGATCTATGCTCCATCTGGACTGATGTGGAGAAGTCTGGGTATATGTGCACAGTGGTTGATAAATAGCGGAGAGGGGCTTTCTCTCTGGCCATGCACAAGATGAGAATGAGAATTTAATAGGCGTACTATCACTGTCCTTGGCGGGACTGCAGGCTTGAGCTTCATTGCCAGTGATAGGTGGGCTCTCTCAACTACAAAACAGGATGAGAATGAGGGATCTTAAAATAGCAAGCCTCGACCGCCGGCTGCAGGGAGCCCTTTCCGAATCCCTCTGGCAGGCCAAACACGCAGATGTTGTTGCGTCTGGACCGCGACTCTATATCATCGCAACGCTGCAGAGCTCACTTGAGGTCACTGCATACTCAGGATCGATAATGGAAATGGGGAGTGTCCCAATCTAATGCGCTGCAAGTGGAGAAGTAGGTAGCAACGTGGCGAGTTGTACTTGGGCAGTGAAAGCGGTTGTGTCTCCCTCACACACCTATTTGCAGAAGTTGTGCGAACACACTGCCACGCATGGCGCCTCTCAAATGCATAGGAAAAGTAACAGTAAAACCTGTAATTCCAACGTGTTACAAATTGTTTTCATTCTAAGAGCATGAAGAATCGTTAGCTGCACTGTGAAACAGGGTCAAACCATGATGCAAAATAACATTACACAAAGAAACATAATGCTGTCAAAATTAAAATGGATGAACAATTTATGACACAAAGGATGGCATGTGTGGAACTAACACGTCTTTATAGCATACCGCTCTTCTTCATGGCTGTACTACAATGGTGTGCCAAAGCAAAAGTGTAATGGAGAATGATGAATGATGTCCATGTTACATCATTGTTAGGTTTGAAAGTAGAACAAGCAGGAGAACATGTAATAATTACCAGCAAAGATCAAAAAAGTAACAAAAAACACAGAGAAACAAAACAGATGAGAAACAAAAACATTCTATGGTTAATGAAAGTGTTAAAAATGCATTTACAGGCAAAATAAAACATTTCAAAACTTCTGAGAGATTCAGAGTGGGGATGTGACTTTGTAATAACACCACTGTAGCACAATATATTGTGCATTGACTGGTGGAGGAAATTAATTGATCAAGTCTGAGGCGAGGGCTACCCATACATCCAGGCGGGTGCCTGTGGATTATAGTAGTTATCGGATGGTGCATTGCCAGCTTTGCAACAGAGGAGGTGGACACGGGGTCTTGCCAGGTGCTGGTTGTGTGTTCCTGGTATATGTGCATGGACTTCTAATTTTGTGTGCAATTCATGCAGGAGAAATTAGTTCGCTCACAGTTATACATGCAGTGTTAATTTATTTTTATTTTTATTCATAGACTCCCCATACATGATTAAATGGTTGTTTCTGGGGAGTCTGTGTGTGAAAAAAGCATGGTATTGAGTTACCACGTCCTTCGTACCTGTTAAGGTATTGATGGTGCAGGAATGGTTTATTATACTCATGAAAAGGAATATTGATTTGCACTAAGATGGAATGAGAGTGCCCGTACAGCACACTGTGAACAAACAGCTACGTGTTCTGTAGCCTGCAAAATACATAGACATGGGAGATGTGCATTATTATGCTGGTCGCTGCGAAATACCAAAGGTGTCTAATAATCACGTGGCTGCAAGACCTTTGTTAGTGAGCGCAGAAAGTTACCTTGGGGTTGGCTGTGGGTGACTATGTTGCAAATGAAAGCTGCTCAGTTTTCTGTGACTGTTGCTAGGCAACATACAGGGTGTGAGGATACACTACGCAACGGCCACCCCCGTCTCTGGTGCAGATGGGGCCTAGCCGATGGGTGGATTCACCCAATCTCAAGTCCGATGGATGGCCAGATCCATTTTTTTTTACGATGCAGTGGCAACACCATGCCATTTTGGCATGCTGTGAATGAATTGCAGGTATTACTCCAAAAGACAAGTTGATGCAACGCTGTTGGCGCTATGCTGGCCACAGTGGCAGCACCATGCTGGTATTACTGCAGACTGGTGGATGCAAAGCTATTGGCACTATGCTGGCCACAGGGACATAAAGTCCAATGATGATCCTGCAATGGTAACTAAGCAAATAAACATGCTGTGGGGAAGGATTATTCACTGAACGACCCAGAACCTTGTTGGGGCTGGTAAGCGTGATGTTTAATGGTCTGATGAAATACATACATAAAGAGGCTAGCATGTGACCCGCTGTGCTGATGATGGGTTTTGCAAGCCTCAGTTACTATTTACAATTTACTAATGCAAGAAGGGGGTGGGGAGGTATCATGCATACTCTATAGGCACATATGCTTGATATTGTATTCATTCTCATTCATTGCTACAAATACATTTGCATGATATTGTATTCACAATCAGGGGTTGATGAAAACATGAAGCTCATTGTCTGTGTATAAACCATCTCTGATAGCTTGTGATTCAAAGATAAGCCTGGCTTAGTTTTGTCACACTGAAAGCAATCAATTCTCTCATCTAATAATGCGCTTACATTGCTGAATTCCAAAGAATCTGTTGCGGCCAGGATCATCCATTGTGTGTTCTTGGTTCCAATGATTCATAATGGGATTTAATTAATCTTTTATCCGTAACGCATCTTCCCGAATTCACATACGAGACAGCACACAACATAGGTCGTTTTGCAATTCACAAATCCTTGAATACGGATGGTGCAACCAGTGTATGTTAAAGAAATGCTTAATGTTGTTGACTGCATGATTGCAAAAGTTACAGGAACCACATTTGTGAAATCGTGAGGCAGTTAGGTCCTAGTGTTATGTGGCCCTTACTTTTGAAGAAAACTTGGACTGATTACATTGGAAAGATTTATTTATTTTTTATTTATTAATAATGTGTTACAGTTTATATTTAAACTTTTCACATACTGATAAATTATATAAAAATCACATATAAATACATTATAAAATATAAAACTAATGAAAGAAAACCGCATAAGGAAAAAAAATAAAAAAAAATAAAAGAGAAACCTATTACATATTACATATTAATACTGACTAACTAAAGGAGATTTAAGTTACCATTAAGCTCATCATAGTTTAACACTTATTGCTCTTGCTGTTCTTCTGATCATTAAACATTAATAACGATTACCCATACTGAGGTACATGGAACAAAGGATCATGGGTCTCTGCAGAAGTCAATGCCATAGAGTTTAGCAGGTTCATACAAAGATGTTCAGAGTTCGTTCAATTTCCAACCATACTCTAAAGGTGGCAATCTGCAGCTGCTTACTTTAAGTGCTTTTTTTCTGCAGCTGCTTACTTTGAGTGCTTTGGAAAGATTTAGGGCTCTTGTAAAAACCATTTGTGGTTTGTCCGTGATGAATGGACTCAGATCTCAGTCTTCTAAGGAAGGCATGGTATCAAAGCAAGACAGACACAAGTGAACACAGATTGAGGGTATTTATTAGACTGCATAATGGGTGAGATAAACACCTAATCTAAACTTAAATCTAAGATGGGAGCAAGCTACGATCATCAAATATTAATATAGTCCTAGTGTAGTCTAGTCAAATAAAAAAGGGCCTGTACTAAGAAAGCCTATTGCCATTCCTTACCACTATGCTACAAAATAGTGTGGGATAATGTTCACAAGAAAAGAAAGAAGTTTTCACAAAATGATAAGTCGGGATGTTATGGCCGGGGTCTCCCTTCCCTATGTTTTTAGCACAGGACAAGGCGGGAGGACTTTTGAGCCACAGCACACTCCTGGATTTTTCTGGCACAAGCTCACAGTACATTTTCTCTATATCAGGGCGTTCTGTGCCCAATTCTCTTCTCATGCAAAGGCTCTTGCTTCAGAGGGGTCTGATATGCCAAAAAAAAGTTCCTTCTGTTAACCTTCACATCGAGTGATTACCCTTCACCCTTGGATCCCCCTCAGCCGTGCTGCGATCCTTCTCTCGCTCGTTAGCCTCCCTCAATCGGGCTCAAACCAACCACTCACATTGGACATCCCTCAGTCGGGTTCATACTTGTCGTCACAAAGTTGTTCACTTGGCTTCTTCACAACTTTTCTCTTGAAGTCCCTCAGTCGGGTTCACTACCGCCTTTCAATCACATTTGCCTTATTTGTAACGTTCAAAAGTCTCAATAATGTCTTTTTAAACAACCACCTACATTTAATTAGATCCCCCTCATCCGGGCTCAGACCATCCACAACACTTGGCAAGTTTGAACAAACACTTCTGAAGGGCGATCACATCTCACTGGGTCACTCTCTTAGCTTATAGCAAATGTGTTTTTTTAATTTTTATATTTGTATTACATTTTTCTTATGACAACAGCAAACAACAACAAACTGCACAACATAATACAGCATATTAGCATCATATCTGTATCTCAACTCCATCTAATACTATCTTAACCCCACCAACTCAGCCTATGCAACATATCAAGATATACATTCCCAATCACATTGCTTCTGCCTCCCCCAGTGCGGTCTTCTCGGTCTCCTCCCCACCCACTTTTGCTTGTAAACAATGTCACAGTTAACGCTATCCATGGTTGGATATATGTTCCCAGATCAGCTTTTTGTTGTTCTCTTAGTACCTTTTCCCATACTCCAGTTTCTGCTGTGACCCACATTTCCAGCTCTCTCCATCATCTAGTTATACTCGGTTCTTTAGCTTCTTTCCACCTCGCAGCTATACTATGTTTGGCCATTATGTACATCAAGTCCTTGATTTTATTCAACTGTTCATCCTTTACATTTCTCTTATATCGTAACAGCATGCAAGCCTCCGGTGTCTGGATATTTAGCTCTATGCCTCCCTGGGCTGCCTTGTGTGCCACCCCCCTCCCGAACCCTTGCACTATTGAGCATCCCCAAAACATGTGTATAAGTCCAACATCTTCAACCCTGCATCTGGGACATTCGTGTCTATTTGCAGCTCTAAATGTCACGATGGCGGCAGGTGTAAGGTATGCTCTTTGTGTAATATACAATTGTATTAGCTGTAGTCTGGCATTTCTAGAGACCCTTTTATGATACAATGGGCCTCATTACACGCATGGCGGAGAACCATGGCGCTATTAGCGCCATGGTTCATGCCGGTAAAATACCGGCACCGCCTTGGCGGAAAGGGGAATTACCACCCCATTCCAAGGTTGGCGGGCGGTAATTCCCCCTTCCACCATTGCCCTTCCCCATTCCCATTTTTGCCCCATATGGCATAATGGGAATGGGGAAGGCGCTAATTAGGGTACCGCAAATTGCGGTACCCTAATTAGCTCCCTGGGTCCCTTTGCGGGTTGGTTTTTAACACCTGCAAAAAGCAGGCGTTAAATCCCCCAACCCGCAAAGGGACCTCGTAGTAAGGCGGTAAGGATTTACCGGTACCGGTATTTTACCGGTACCGGTAAATCCTTACCGCCATCCGTGTAATGAGGCCCAATGTCACTTCTTTCCTTTCTCCCTCTTCAAACGTCTTCCCCAATTTCTGTTCCTATTTCTCCCTACATTTCAATTCTGTTCACGGGTTTCGCTCTATCAATACCTTGTAGATCCTAGAAAAGGCATGTCCACCCTCTGCCATAGTAAGCAGCGTCTCAATTTCTTCACTCCCTATAGTCTCATCATTGCTATTCGGCCAGCTATCTCGCAATACCTTCAGCACTGTGTTATACAACAGAATCTGCCCTTCGTGTATGCCTGTGGCCTCTTGCAATTCAACAAACGTCATCAGCCCCCTTTCATTCCGCATGTCCCACACCATGGCTACTCCACACGCTTCCCATCTTGATCGCGCCATTGCCCTACTGCCTTGTTTCTCTTCTAGGATCGCCACTATCAGGATCTGTGGCGAGAGCGGATCCCCCAGCCCCATAACTCTCAATGTCCTTTTCCAAACTCGGATGCCCAATTCTACCAGATAAGGATGGACATTTTGTTCCCCGGTGGGGATCGAAAGTAGGTGCCTTAGGTATTTCCTTTTTATAATCGATTGCAGCAACTGCGTTTTCTGTCGTGGGATTGTCTGCCATCCATTGCACAACGTATTGTAGCTGGCACACCAGAAAGTACAACTCGAAATTTGGCATCTTTAACCCCTCCCAGTTCGTAAAGTCTTTGTAGTGTACTCGGAGCCACCCTGTTCCTCCTCTCCCACCATAGGAACCCCCTATATATTTTCTATAAATCGCAAAAGAACTGCCTTGGAATATTATACAGGACATTCCTGAAGCAATGCATTAGTCTCGGTAGTGCCTCCATTTTTAGCAGCACCACTTTGCCCAACACAGATAGGGGTAACTTACTCCAGAACTCCATAGATTTTACCAACCCATTTTTGGCCCGTACTGTGTTAAATTCATGTTCCCGCTTAGGGTCATGATAAATGTTGACTTCCAAGTACCTAAAGGAGTTCTTGCTCCAAGGCATAGGAAAGACTGATAAGTCCTCCTCAGCCACATTTGCTTTCGCAGCCAGTGGGAACAAGCATGACTTACTCTTATTTATTCTGATTCCTGTCAATATACTAGAGTTATCCAGTACCTCCAGGATGTATGGCAGATTCAACACGTCATCCACGTATATGAACACCACATGCTTCACCCCACCTATGGTTATACCTGCATCTTCGTATTCCGGCTGCAAGTACGCCGCCAGAGGTTCAGCTACTATAATGTACAGCACTGGGGACAGTGGGCAGCCCTGTCTTGTACCCCTATACAGTTGAGAAAAAGTGCATGACAGACTGACTACCCCTCTCTAGAAGTCCTGTGGAAACACAGGTATTGGGTACAGAGGGACTGCTTACTTGTTGTGCAGTCTTAACACCTTGTGGGAAAGAATTATTTCAAATATATGCAATGTAACAGAATCATTGGTTTCTTTAATGTTAATTCATAAAAACATCTTAACACACATTATTGACTTATACTTAAACCAGTCATACCTTTCATTCCACTCATAATTTTTACAAAAACGGGGTTTTACAATTTGAAAATTCTTCAAGCATATTGGTTATTTTTGATATGCGTAACATAGGAAAAGACATTTAGTTTCCCTTTAAGTCGACATATGGTTCGGCCCTTGATGGAGTACCACCGTTGTCTGCGGTGGTCAATGAAACAAATGTTGGGCCATCTTCAGGAAATTCATTTTTTCTGGGATTAATTTTGTTCCCCATTCGCATAAAGTGCCAGATCTGTGATCCGCACCATCTAGTTAGGACCACTGAGCTGGTACTGCTGGGTATGTAGTTTATTTTCCAGTGTCCAGGACCAGAAGGCACCTCTGTGTAGATGTATCTTCAGAGCCACTCTTAGTTTAATGACGGTGATTGGTGAGCCGCTTCCCTGATTTGGGGCTCGATCCGCTGCAGGTCACTGTGATACTGTCTGTTTCTGGAGCTTCATTTATTTTGGACTCGCTCGCTGTAGAAGGTTAGCTGGACGTGGTGTCTGCCATACACTCAACCCCTATACAGTTGCCATTTCTTTGAGTACGTGCTCTCCATACGAACTCTGGCCATTGGCTTGGTGTATATCAGACATACCCATTTCATGTACTGCGGTCTAATCCCATCTTTATCATTGTGGAGTACAACCAATTCCAGCGTACTGAATCAAATGCCTTAGTCACATCTAATGAAGCTACTGCACATTCTGTAGTGCGATCTTCCGTGCTGTAGATCACCTGGTGCAGTCTCCTGAGGTTCTCCATAATATTTCTCTCTGGTACATACCCAGTCTGATCTGGGTGGATCAGCATATGTATTACCCTGATCCATAATATTTCTCTCTGGTACATACCCAGTCTGATCTGGGTGGATCAGCACATGTATTACCCTGCAGAGTCTGTTTGGTAATATTGCTGTGAGGAAGAACAGTGCAAGTGCGTCAACGTAGGCTTTGTAGAATTCGCTAGGAGACCATCCGTACCTGGTGCCTTCCTCGTAGGCAGTGTCCTAACGGTGGGTACAACCTCCTGCAGAGTTACGGGTGCTTCCAGTAACTCTGCCTGGTGTGCATCTAACCGGGGTAGGGCATTGAGGTCAAGGACTTCATGTTGGTCCCTCTCCTCGCTTTCTAAGGGGTCCGCATAAATACTCAAAGAAAACCTTGTTTATGCCTTCCTGCATGTTCACCTCTACATGTCTCTATTACGGATAGATCATATAGGGGATCTGTTGTTGTTCCGTCTATACAGCCAGGCTAACATTCTCCCGGACCAGACACTCGTCATCTCGCCACACGTGGGGAGTGGTCCAACAGGACCATAGCCAAATATTCCACCTCCGAGAATTTAGTTTCATGTTCCTCACTAACGAACATGGAATCTATTCTTGTGAATACTTTATGTGGGGCCGAATCATAAGAGTAATCTTGACTTTCTCCGTGTTTTACCCTCCATAGGTCTCGTAGTTGAAAGTGCTTCAATAGAGAGTTTACCACCTTGGCCGGAGGAGACAGCCATTTATGTTTTTCATCTGATTTGTCGATGGTTGGGTCCAATGTACAATTAAAATCCCCTCCCCAAATCAATATTCCGGACCTATAGGGTCCCAGCCTTGAATACAATGATCTGAAAAACACAGTGGCATCATGGTTTGGGGCATAAGAGTTCACAATGCATATCTCCCGGTTTTCCAATATACCGTGTAACATTGCCATCCTGCCTTCACTGTCTGTCTTTGTGGCCAACACTTTGAGTGGTATAGCGGGGTCCACCCAAATGAGGACCCCTCTTGCATATGTTGAGTACGTGGAGCTAACCATCACCCCCCCACGCACCCACCAGATTCTTCCGTTTTTGTGCATCTAAATGTGTCTCCTGTAACAATGCTATCCCTACTTTATTCCTCTTGATATACATGTCCACTCTCCTACGTTTCACATAATTATTATGCCCCCTGACATTCCATGTCATAATTTTAACAGTGTTAGCCATTATAGTGCCATGTCTAGGGCATCAGCCTGTTGCCAGTCTCAAGAAGAGTTCGATGCAGCATGTAATTATATATGCTAGGCACCCCTTTTCCATCCCTCCCCTAGCCCCCAACCCCACTCCAACCAAAACTCAAACTTAACCTGTCCAACTAAGCTACGCATGCTAGGACTTTCCCGTCTCCGCTCCATTCAACCTGGTCGCTAGACTAGTCTCCTGGTGCCATCAGTGTGGGCCCTGTACAGTAGCCCTGAAACTACTTCTCGGGAGGGTAGTAGGTCTGGAGTTAGCATTCCCTCTACCGGGCTTCTGTGACTCCCTATATTGCTCCTGTTACCTTTGTAGCACATCTTATAGCTTCGGTATTGCTTGTAAATTCCTATTACTATGTAGCACAAGCATATCTTCGCCCTATTATATACATCTATCCATTGTCAGTTGTACTGTAGCAGTATGTTCCGGGTCCTCTCCTCCTCGCCTAGGTGGGTTGGCTCTGTTCTGCCGTTTCCAGTATCTGTGCAATCTCCATCCACTCCTGTGCTTCCATGAGCATCTCAATGAAAAGGACTTTGGCATTGTATATCACCTTTAGTTTCGCTGGATATATTAACATGTATTTTAGTCCCGCCTTTCTGAGCCTGGCCTTCGTTGTGATGTATTTGGCTCTCCTCTTCTGAAACTGAAAGGTGTAGTCAGGGTATACAGAGATCTTTGCTGATGCTCTTTGAATCTTCCCTCCCGACCTAGAAAAGGCCAGGATCTTCTCTCGGTCTTTATAGTTCAGTACCTTAGCTATCACGGGCCTTGGTGGAGCACCCCTGGTGGTGGCCTTCGGATAAGAGAACAATGTGTTCTTTCTATCGTAAACCCTTGCGTGACTTCTCCCGCACCTATTCCTTGAAGCAACATGTTTTCAATATAAGTAGTGGGATCAGACCCTTCCGCTCCTTCGCGCAGCCCCACAATTCTGATGTTATTTCTGCGTGCCCGACCTTCCACATCCTCTTCTCCATCTTCTAGTAATTTAACCTTCTGCAATGTCCTTCATCGTTAGCACCCTTACCTCTTTGCCCTGCTCTTCCAATTTTCCGGTGCGTTCTGCTATGGCTCAGACATCTTGTCGTAACAGTCCCACATTGATGTCCACTGCGTCAAGCTTGACCTCTAGAGTTGCTTGAAGTGCCGCAATGGCCTCCAGGATCTGTTGCTCCCCGCGTCCGCCATGTTCGCTGGGGGAAATACCTGTTCCTTCTCTTAGTCCCCACAGTCTCCTCTTGACAACTGGATGGGCCTTTAGTAAAGGTTTCCAATGTGGTTTGCTTATTGTAACGCTCACCTGACTCCCACGGAGGCGCTGGCCTGGTTCGCGCTGCTGTCACCTCTTCTAAGGTGATGCGCAGGGTTCGGAAGACGGACTGGACCGGGCCCCCAAATCTGGCTTGTCTGGCTCGCAGAAGTATCCTTCTGTAGGCAAAAATAGGGGATTAACTGTCTGCGGGGTAATGCAATCAGCCTCCCACTTTCCCCTCTCACCCTCCTCGAAACCCTTCTGTGATTCCTCGTAGCGTCTCACCTTAGGGTCTGGAAGGACGAGCTCTCCATCCTGCTTCTGATGCAGGGGCGCGTTGGTATCCAGTTACTTCACTGGATTTTCGGATTGGTGAGAACCAAACTTGCTTGGCTTCCAGGTAAGTTTTTTGATAAGAGGTTCCCCTTGTGTCCATGCATTAATGTACTAATGCTAGTGTCTTTTTCCCCATAGGGGCCGGGGTACGGAATGCCGGGGAACAGGCACCGACCCGAGATGAGAGGTGAAATCCTTGTAGAAATCAGGTAAGTCTTTAATGAGCGTTTTTTGGTAATGTCTTTTCATTCGCTCATTAACGCTGATGTCTCTTTTTCCCCTTAGGGGCCGGGGTCCAGAAATGCCAGGATGCAGCGCGGACCCGAAATGAAGAGGGAATGAATCAACAGGTAAGTCTTAACATGGAGATTTAGCTTTCCTTATTCCCTTCTCTCTCTCACCTTTTGTTCTGGTCTTTTTCTCCCTAGGCGCTGGGGCGTGACTGCGAATCCGGATGATCGCTGCTGAACATGGAGGCGCCCAGTAAAGGTGAGTGGAATGCGGCGCTGCAGCGATCGACGCGATGAGCTTTTAAATAAAAGTCTTCCTTTTCAGGATTGTCGGCGAGATGTCTCCGGGATGCGGATTTAGCAGGTAAGGACTTTTCCTTCTTCTGTTCTCTTCTTCTCTTCCTTTGCAGGTGATCCAGGATGCTGGCAGGCGTGGCAGAAGTCAGGATGCAGGAGCAGACACGGTGAGCGTCCAGCTGCTAGATGCAGAACAACGCGACGCACATGTGGCTGTTCGGGTGGGGTTTAAATAGCCTTGGAAGAAGTTCCAGGTATGTATCCTTCCTCCAATCAGGTATGTATCCTTCCCCGACCACGCCCGGATGGTAAATTAGTCCCACAGGTAAAGTAGTTCCTTTCAGGCCTCGAGGAGGCCGGGATCCTGCAGCATGGTCTGCATCAGGTAAGTGCACCCAAGCACATCCATAATGAGCATGGCGCCTATGGCGCCAGGACTGATGTCTTTTATGAGCCCGGCGCCATAGGCGCCAGGACACTGTCCAAAGGGCCCCTATATGGGGTTGCTGTGTCCTTCCTTGGGGACTGGATGTCTGCTTTCGGGGATGCAGGGCTTGAACCGGCTACCCGGGAGCGGGCATCATGACACTTATGCTTGGTCTTATTGCTCTTGGTCGCCATTGTGCAGGTCTTGCGGTGCCCCCTGTGTGCACTTGTTCCGAGGAGACTGCCCTCCTTGTGTAGCTGCCTGTGCACCTGTCTATTATTGTGCTTCAGGATCAGGGTGCTCGCGTTACTGAGTGGCCCCTAACCTTGCCGTCATCAAGCGTGCTGTGTCTTATTGATTAGGGCCACATCTGTATTACGTTCTTCTCCCCAGGTTCTCCCCACGATGTACGTTGATTTTTTTAATGTCTCAGTGTACTGAGACCCGCCCTACTTGTAGTCGCCTCACTTGCTCCACAGCCCCCTGCGGTGAGAGCCGTCAGGTCCTTTGGCTATTCGGCACTTCTCGGTACTTGTCAGTGCTGGCGTACTCTTGTGTCTAACCTTCTTGCGTTTCCTTGCAGGTGCCTTGAGCCAGGATAGGGGGAAAGCCCGGGACTTGCCTGGATAGTTTGCTCTGATCCTTCAATCTTCTCCATCACCATTGGTCCTTTCCTCCTCCCGGGTCGTTTGCGAGGATTCTAGTGCCCCTTGCACTTTGTGTGGTCGTGCTGATCACTGTCCTCCATACAAGGCCTCTTGTACCAGGTGTAGCCTTGCACATAGGTTTCTCTTTTGCTATGGTGCTGCATAGGAGTAGAATGCCTGAGGGCCTTTTCATTTGCTTTGCTGCGCCGCTTCTCTCGTGGTGGCCCTTACCCTCAGGGGGCTAATTGGACAACTGTGGGCCTGTCTTTTCACCTTCTTGGCCTGGCAATTCGTTATGGAGGGGGAAGGTCCTCCACCCCTGGGAGATGTTGTCCCTTCTGTAACTCTTGTGTTGGTGTGTTCGCCCCACCGCAATGTTGTCTGCTACTTTCCTGCAGAGTGCAGACTTGGGGGCTGCTGTGTGGCACGCCCGCTTTATTGTCATTTGCCCGCAGCCTATCTTGGCCACTAGTCTGCCCGCTGTGTTCATCGCACTTCACATGCCCTAGACGGGGCCTGCAAGCATGTCTCTGCGGCCCATTTTATCTTCCTGGGGGGAGATTCCATCTACGCCTTCAGGCGGTGTTATCAAGTCTGGTGGTATTGTTGTAATGCCTCGTTGGTGTTCCGAGGGTGGTGCCCTATTCCGTATGGTTGTTTAAGCGACTCTTGCGCTGGGCCGACCACCCTCCACTCCTTACCGCCTTCTCTGGTTCTTGCAGATCTCGTTTCGGGCCCCCGCTCAGCCTCTGCTTTCTCTGCTGCCACCGCAGCCGCTTCCAGGGGGGATTCTGCCTTCATCGCTCACCGGCTTGTCTGCTCGTGTTTGCTGACAGCGGTATACTTGCTTTTAACTCCCACTGGCCAAGGCGCACGTTGTCATCTGTCGGACTGCTTCGTCGGGCCTCCGTGTCTGCCGCACCGATCCCACAGTAGTCTATGCGATGATGTTGCCGGGGCCCGGCCACTCCGCACGTTAGGTTGCAGGTCTTCTTTGTTCGTTGCACTGTGCTGCATCCTTTGTTCTGCCAGTTTGTACTGCAACAGCTCCCGAAGACCTTTATCTGCCTTAGCACATTTCTTGCCCAAGTAGAACTGCCGGGCAGTCGCCACACCCACTCTCCTGGTGACACTGCTTATTGCCCTTAGCAGCGTTCCCCAGCTCTCCAGTTTCTCTGCAACCCTCAATCTCCGCTGCCATCTTTCCTTTTCGTTCCCCGCTGTGCTTCTGCGGCACAGTGTCACTCACTTTGGGAGGTGTTTCAGAGCTTCTCTCCAAGCTCACAACCTCCAGGGTGCTTAGTGCTGCTGCATACTTATTTTCAGATGTTTCAGGCTTATTAAAGTTGTTTTATGGAGCTTCTCGATGCCAGAACAGCAGGAGCCTCAAGTGAGCACGTCGGCCTCACATGGCCGCTAGCCACGCCCCCATAGTAAGTGTGTGTTAATTCACAAGATCACAGTTCGCACAGCGTTCCCCTTCGCCGGGGTAAATGCCTGTTTCACAATTCCCTCAGTTGGGTTCACAATTTACAATCGTCAAAACTTCTGCAACGTGTCAAGGACTTTCGATTGTACAAGGGGGTTGGCTCAACCCTTGTATGACCACCTTGACACCTCATGCCAGCCTTCGCTATGGCCTTTTGGTACTTGTAGTTCAATACCTTTTTAGTTCATCACAGTCTCTTTGTTCAGGAGAGAGACACCAGTGAGAGACTTCCGAACGAGTGTCCACGTGGCGTCAGATCCCTCTACCACTGGTACCAAGTTTGTTCACAAAAGACCTGTGTATCTTAAACTTCTTAATGTTGCCACTGCAACCTTGAGCCTAACACAGTCCGGCCCACTATCAGGTTCTTCTAACTCACTGGCTGTGCTGAACTCGTTGGCATTTCTTTTGCCGCTGGAGTCAAGGATGGTACCACAATGGCAACCGCGTCACCCCACCATGACTATCAGTGTGGCAGGGTACCATATACTGCTGACAATCGTCATACCATTTGCCAACTGCGATTCCCGTTCTTGTTTGTGTTGTCGAGGCTTTGCGGGTCTGGGTTGAAAAGGGCACAGGCAACTCCCTCCCTGACGTCCTTTCCGGTCTCGCCACCTTTCTCCTTCATTTGAACGGCTGCCCTGGAATAGCTGCTTCCTCGTGCGTTCGGCCTTGCTCAGTGTGCTCTGCCTTTTACCCTTGAGGGGGAAGGGAAAGGGCAGTCAGGTGTGTGCCGGTCTCAGCAATTGCCTGACTCTGCCTGACCCTTGCGTTGGGACATGTCAGGTAAACGGCTCTGGTATTAGTCTGCTGTCGCTCACAGTGTGAGAAAGTGTTTGTGTTGTAAAAAGGGGGGGTGTAGAGTTTCTAAATATCCGACTGGGCAGGATGGGAAAAAAGTGTCATAAGGAAGGGGATACCGAGTCTTGCCCTTTGATGTCCGACTTCCACCCCGAGACTCCTCATCCAGGTGATCCTCCCACACTGGTACACCCCCAGGAACTGGATCCAATGGCGATGGCCGTGTCCTCGTCACCTGGATGACAGATCCCCGGGGACCAGTGAGTGAGACACCATCAGGTTTCTTACAATACTCAGTGCTCTCCAATGTCGTCTGAGAATTGTATTAATGGCCTTGTGATCTCCTGAATACTTGGTCACGAACATCACGTGTTCAATATCAGGTATGATAGAAGTAGCCTTAGGTGTTAGTAACTTGTCTCGATCTATTGACTCAGCCTGGGGTATGGCTACTTTGATATCTTGGGACCTGTATCCCATTGCCTTGAATCTGGTGGCGATCATATGGGTTTCTGACTTAAAATCATTATCATTGCTATAGTTGCATTTTGCCCGCAACATTTCACTCTTGGGAATGTTGTGGATGACGCTTTCTCTATGTCCACTGCATGAAGGACGGAATTTCAACCTCATTGGGTTTTCTGTTCGTACAGGTGGTGATTTGATTATCCAGAATCTCAATATCTGATTCCAAAAGTGTGATGTTCTTCTGACTGAGTGTGCAGGTATGTTCTATACCACATTTGTTGTCATTCAGTGTATTGGTGTAGGTATCTAGCTGGTCCTGGTTCCCAGTCCAGATGACCAGTATATCCTTGATGTGCCGTTTCAACAACAGGACATGTTTCTTTACGTCCAATGAGCTGGGGGTAGGGCATGTAATGTCTCAAACTCCCTCATGAAGAGATTTGCTAATGTGGGAGCAAGCTTGACTCCCATTGCTACACCCTTGCATTGTGGATAATATGATGCATTGAAGAGAAAGCAGTTATTCGAAAGGGCAGCACTTCCGTTAACATCTGTTGGAATGTTAAGTGTGAAGCAGATTTGAAAGATAGCCAATGAATAATAGTTGATAGTGGCAAGTCATGTTGTATGTTGGTGTACAGAGCTTTTACACGATGGGTAACCAAGAAGTAATGATCCATCTATTTGATTCTTCGTAAGGTGTTCAATATATCCATGGAATATCTTGTGTATAACCTCACTTTATAAACTTCCTCTCATAATTGTAAGTCGACTAATTTATAAAGAGGTTCAGTCAGCCAGTTGTTGCCCGATGTGATGGGTCTCATGTCCGGTATTCTTGTGAATTCTTAACGGACGTTGGGTAAAAAAAAAAATCTATGGTCGGCACACGTCCCGATGAAAGAAGGAGAAACTCTTTTTTATCCTAGCCCAATAGTCCATAAGAGTACCAATGGGGTGGGGTCAACCGGTATCTTGGAATAACAACCCAGTGTAGAATGATGGCTATCAGCCACCACAATGTAATCAGCCATAGTCATTATTACAATGTTGCTCCCCCTTGTCAGCTGGTTTTATAACTATATCCACGTTGTCTCTCAGGTTTGCGAGTGCTGCTCTTTCTGCTGCATTCAGGTTATCCATACTGGAAAGGTTCTTCTTTTTCTTCGTAAGTCCTGAGTAACCAGATCAAAGAAGGTATTAATGTGATTGTTCTCTTAGCTGGGAGGCAGAAATTTAGATTTCTTCCCGAGTTTGCTGGGTCTTGGTATATCATGTTCAATATCCAAGTTGTATAGGAGAGTAACGTCATCTATTTCTTCATCGTGTAATAGGGACATCAGTAATTTTGTGTGGGTTAATTCCCCAAGTGTGAGGGTGGATGGTATCCTGGTCTCCAATTCTTCAGTTGACAAAGCGCCCTTATTAGAAAGAACTTCTTCAACTTCAAATTCCTGACAAAATTGAAGAAATCTATGTAGGTATCAGTGATGTTGACCAAACCTAACAGAGAAAAGGAAAGGCCTTTGCTCCGTATAGATTCTTCACTGGTGGGAAGGATAGGTCCATGACTAAATTAGGGGAATTCGATAGTTGCGACCCCTGTACCTGGTCGTCATAACATGTCCTACTCCTCTTGCGTTTCTAGTGTTTGTTGCCCTTACTCTCCTGCCTCTGATGTGTTTGTTGGAGTAGCCATGTTGGTATCCGGAGGGTCTAAGAGGGTGACCCTCTTTGTGAAAGTTCCTGGATTCTAAGAAATGTGCCCTTTTGTGTTGTTTGATTTCGGCAGCAAAGTTGTTCCGTTAATATCTAGCAGTGGTCTGTAAAGTACCTGTAGCTGATGCTTCTCTCTCTGGAATCTTCAGTGCTTTCAGCATCTGAACTGACAGGAGAAACGGGAGTAGTGGGATTAGTTGGGTAATATTTGCCATTGTATCTACTCTTCCTTCTTTATAGTCGCATACATCTCGAAATAACGTTTTGCTTTTCTTTAATTTGATTTCATCCTGGTGCTGTTTCAGATGTTTATTTAAGATCTCGAAGTGTTTGCGCTTGGCCTCTTGTAGATCTAGATTGTCTATTTCAGTGTGTGGAAGCATAATTTGTTCACTGGTCCTTTTAAGAACTTTCTCAGCGTGTGCTATTAGCATTTTAACCATGTTGATTGAGCTGTTCTTCCCATTGGGTGCTTAGTTCCCCCATCTTCTTCATCTGTTAAAGACACATAGGTATAGTCCACGTGGGACCCTGTTACAATATAGATATTTTTTGAGTATGGTCTTTTCCCAAAATTTGCTGATCTCTTTCTTGCTGAGTTTCTCCAATCTTTGAAACTTTTGGCCCAGTGTTTCCGGACCCTAGGAAGTGGTCCTAAAAGCATGTTCGGTACTGCCTTATGGCAGAACCAGAATTCTGGCATTGTCCTGGCAGGTTTCTTTATAGTCCGTCATTATGATGGTGTTGTAGGGTGAGCTCCTGTGCTGCTGCAGGACTGGGAAAATACTTAATTGATCTAGGAAATGGGGAGTGTCCCAATCTATTGCGCTACACATGGAGAAGTAGGTAGCAACATGACAAGTCGCACTGGGGGCAATGAAAATGAGGGTGTCTCCCTCACACACCTATTTGCAGAAGTTATGTGAACCCACTGCTACGCATGGCACCTCACAAATGCATAAGACAAGTAACAGTAAAACCTGAAATTCCAACGTGTTACAAATTGGTTTCATTTATATTCTAAGAGCATGAAAAATTGTTTTCTGCATTGTGAAACTCTTAATTGTGTGTGCAATTAATGCAGGTGAAATTAGTTGGCTCACAGTTATACAGGCAGTGTTAATTTATTTTAATTCATAGACTCCCCATACCTGATTAAATGGTTGTTTGAGGTGCATGTGTATGAAAAAAGCATGATATTGAGTTACCGTTGTTTGCCACCCAAAACATTTCTGCACCTCTATTAACTCAGCCCAACTTGAAAGGCAAAGATGGTGCTCTGCACACAGCGCTTTTGCGTTCAGTCTGTGTAAACATATGTTGTAAGCAGCAGGTAATTAGAAGTCCCTCCACGCACATTAGGAGCACATAACCAGCACCTGGCAAGCTCACAGGGCCACCTCCATTGCCGCAAACATGGCAATGCACCATCCAATCACTACTATAATCCACAAGTATCCGCCTAGCTGTATGGGTAGCACCTCGCCTCAGACGTTATCAATTAATATCTTCCACCAGTCACCATGTGGCATGAATTGGGTCTAAATGCACAATATATTGTGCCATAGGGGTGTTATTTCAAAGCCACATCTCCACTCTTTGAATCTCTCAGAAGTTTTGAAATGTTTGATTTTGTCTGAAAATGCATTTTTAACACTGTCATTAATCACAGAATGTTTTTGTTTCTCTCTGTGTTTTGTTTCTGCATGTTTTTTGTTACTGTTTTGATCTTTGCTGGTAATTATTACACGCTCTCCTGCTTTTTCTACTTTCAAACCCAACAATGATATAACATGGACATCATTCATTATTCTCCATTACCCTTTTACTTTGGCACACCATTGTTGACGTTAAGACCATTTAGTACAGCCCTGAAGAAGAGCGGTATGCTCGAAAATGTTATTTTGCATTATGGTTTGACGCTGTTTCGCAGTGCAGCTAACTATTGTTCATGCTCTTAGAATACAAATTAAAACATTTTATAACCTGTTGGAATTTTAGGTTTTACTGTTACTTTTCTTATGCATTTGTAAGGCGTCATGCGTGGCAGTGTGTTCACATAACGGATACTTGTGTTTTTAGCCCAACTATGTCATCTTCTGCTGTCCCAATACAGAACTCCACCTCCGTCACTCTGGCATTCAATGTGGAGATCGTGGTAGTGATTTCGTCCAGTTTACCACTAACTTTTTTTTATTTTATTGTGCAATAGCCAACATTTGACTTTTAACACATTTACAACAGATACAAAAGATAAATAAAACAAAATTCTTCAAGCACTTTACAAAATCCATATCAATAAAATCTTCATCTTAAAAAGAAAAAAGAAAAATGAAATAACAAACTGAACACACACTAAGAAAGAAAAAAAGAAGAAGCAAACTGTTCTCCCAGAGAAATCAATCAATCTGTAGAGCAAAGTTTCACAAAAGAAAATTCTCCAATATAAAAAAAACAGATTAACTACACCAAATCCATTAATGACCCTCCATAGTAAATTTGGCCAGAATGACACTAGTTATTAGGATCTTAATTCATACGTAGGTGAGACTGGATCACTGATTAGATTAATTTCTCTTAGAGCTCTAACAAGTTCCATGGAGAGAGCAGATTCATGGCAGGAGGATAATCTTCCCCAAAACGCATCAGAATCAAGCCAGGATAGTTGATGGACAAACCTGCCGAATCTTCTGACCCTCATATTCCAAGTACCCTGGCAGCCAGATAATAGATGCTTTAGGGACTGAAAAACCTTGACAGAGCACTTATCACAATGTGGATCAATGTTCCCTTCTCTATCTCTAGAGGCCAAAATCTCTTGAGTAGGAAGTGAATTTAGACGAAATCTAAGAAGAGATGATCCAAAACTCAGGTCAGGTTTTATTTTTAGATAAGCGGGAACCAATGAGAGAGGCTTATCTATCACAGAAAAAGAGGCAGATCTTTTGTCCTCTTCATACTGTCGATCGTATCAATCCAGTCTCTTTGTTTCATCTTTCGTTTTACTCTGTCTGGATTTTGGAGCAATAGGGTCGAATCACAGTCCACTCTCTCTAAAATTTCCAGGCATCTTTGCTTGAACTAATCAAGAGTAGATTTTTTCCCTGATTTAATTCACCTGCAATTTCCTCGAAATGTGAGTTTTTAGGAGCATCTAGAGCTGATCTATATAGAGTTAGCCACTTCCATTGAAGCCATGATCTAAGAGACAGCAGTCCCAGTTCATAACGAAGAGAGACTGGAACGCAGTCCGGGAGTCCCAGGATACGTTTCCATAGTCTGGCTTCCCAGGGATCCAATTCGAGGTCCATTCCTAAGATGTTATAGTCAAGACCAAACAGAACAATCGGGATAACTTTCCCTATATACAATTTCACCAAGGGAAGAATAGAACATTTGCAAAACTGGGATTTAATTTTTTTCATTTGTGCTCCCAATTTTACAACTTTCAATTCCGACAAGCGCATCAAGTTGTCTTTCGTTGGGAATGAGCGGATTGGGGCTCCCAAGTATGTTAACTCCGAAACTACCTCAATTGGAAGTTGATCCAGGGTCCAGACATACTGCTTAATTAGATTTAAACACCCGAAAAAGATAATTATCTTGGACTTAAGTGGATTAATAATGAGGTTATTATTTCGGGCATAGTTTTCTAGGGCAAACAAGAGACGCTGGAGTCCTACTTGGGAGTGATCAAGAACTACGACATCATCCGCGTATGCCAACCAATTAATTTTTGTTTTTCCTAGTAGCGGAGATATTAAACCTATTCCATTCATTGCCTCAGCCAGATCTGCCATAAACAAGATAAACAAAAGGGGAGCTAGCAGACAGCCTTGATGGACCCCTCACTTTACACCAATCGGATTTGTCAAAAGGCCTGATCTACCAAGCCTCACCTGCATAGAATTGTTATGATGTAATTCTCTCAGTATTGACAGGAGAGTAGGAGGCAGACCCCATTCATCTATTTTTTTCCAAAGAAGATCCCTATCTATAGTATCAAAGGCTTGGGAGAGATCTAACCAAGCACGAAAAAGTGGTGGGCCCCCTCCTTGGACAGACGGGGAGATCAGGGTACTCAGAACCAACCCATTTAGAGAAGTAGATAAACCCTTCCTGAAACCAGATTGTTGTCTTGGGATGACACACATTTTTTTTGCCCATGATTCCAATTCCCCTAAAATGCGCCCTGTAAAGATTTTACTATCTGCATCTAAAAGGGAAATTGGACGATAATTGGCGGCTAGCAATCTATCCCCCTTTTTATAGATTGGTATGACTAGGGAATTTTTCCATGAGTCCGGGAAGCTCTTCTGATAGATTATATTATCAAAGAGTTTCTTTAGGATCTCGGCCCATAGGGAGGGGTTCTTTTTTGAGGATTGAATTACTCAATCCATTCGGTCCCCCCGCTCTGAAAGTTGATGATTTCCGTATCAACATTTCCAGATCCATGGCTGTAAAGTCTAAGGACCACTTAATCAAAGTTTAACACCAACTGCTGCAAACCCATACAGCATACTATCCATGATCTTCCGCAAGTCTGGCATGTTGGAGGCAGCAGCCTCAGAGGTCTCCACTAACTCATTCAGTTTCAGGATGGGGTGGGGCTTGTTAGTCTGTCTGGTGAAGGAGTCAATGTTGGTCTGGTTTCTATGGTTCCCACTCCCCTTTGTCATGATTGCCACAAATGTAGGTCAGGGAGCCTCCAAAATTATTTGAGAGTTGATCCGCGCTTGGCTGGAGCCGCGGTCAACATTTCACAGGATCACATGATAGGGGGAGACTCTATAGGGCCCCCAGACCAGTTCCCAGCATGCATGCCTCCTTGCGCCGCGACTTCTGCTGTGATGTAGCGCCCCCAGGCTTCCCACTAGAGGCACACGCCACTCTCCTTTCCAAAGGGATGCAGGCGACTAGCACCTCGCCTCACCATCTACATGCAGCTGTTCCATAGAACCCTGGGGACTACAAAACCTTTCAAGCGCATCCCCTCCCCCATCCAGGGGCCCACAGAAACCCCAGGGGTACTCTCTAGCCAATGCTTGTGGTTTCCTCTGTGCTTCACAGGGGAGAGGGAGTGGCCCTTTACTGCCTCTGGCTCTTCAATCAGCCACAATCTCCTTCACAATGCCACCTGGAGGGGGGCTCTCACCACTCAGCCTCATCCCCAACACACCAGCACAGCTTCAAGGAGCTCTGCAGCACCCCTGACACAGGGCCTGCAAGCAGAACGGTGTGTCGTCGTTGGCGCACTGGAGGCTGCGGAGCCACCAGCAGCACCACAGAGACAGCAGTGTCTGCCAGCAGCCCTCTCCGCCTTTCGTCTGCGAGGATGAACTACCCGTGTCATGGGGAAGCCGCCAGAACTCACTCCGGGCCAGCTCAAGCAGGCCACAGCTCGCTGTCCCGGCATTGCTCATCTCCCTCACTCTGTCAGGGTCCGCAACCTCTCTATGCCCGCCCAGCGGCAAGTACAGGTCAGCACGGTCTCGGCAGCTACAAGGGGTTGCCAACCCCCAAATTCGAACCGAGTGTGACCCTCGGCTCCCCGCACCACAGGGTATATTTTCAGAGTCAGATGCCCATAACGGGTCTACAGCAGCGTGTAAAGGGCTCCGTGTCTTGGAGCTCAGAAAGAATATGCCGTTTTAGAGGCTCCTCAACAGCGCCCCGCCCACCCTCCGAATCTTCATTTTTAAAAAGGAAATAAACAGATTCTGAATGACTGTAAAAAGTGACCTTTGTTATTTTTTCAGTTTAGTTTAAAGTTTATAGTGAGTAGTTTAGGATTCCGTCTGAACAGTCTCAAGAGAAGAAATTAAGACATAGGCCCCATTTACCAGCACTTTTACCGATCCAGCAAAGCATATGTTTGCCGGAACACAATATTCCAGAATTACCATCGCCTATAGCACTTCATCCAGAATCGCCAGCAAAAGCAAATAATTGCTGAAAATTCCGGCAAAAGCAAGGCGGACGTAACATCACCTCAGAGCTGCTGGTAAATGGACACAGGTGAGTGAAATAAGGCCACAAGTGCACCAAATCCACCCAGGTTCACCCAATACACACAGGAACAGTACTTAAGGGCCACAACTTACCACAAGAACACTTTCCAACAGAACCATGCTGCCACTCATTGCTGCTACCATAGACTTGAGGCTGCTCCATGTTGATGTCCAGCTGCTGGTGCTAGAGCAGCAGCAGTGGATCAGGAGGCCAGTGAAAAAAGGAGGAGGAGGAGGATGGGCATACAGATGACGCAGGTGGCGAGGCAGAGGCATGCTGTGAACCCTCGCACAAGAGCCACACCCTGGGCCCTCAAAGAGAGCCAGATGCACACCCTGTACTGCCTAAACAAAGAGACATTCATGACCTCCTGACCCTTATCCAGGGTGACATCGGGACCTGGATCGGCATCAGGACAGCCATACCATCGCTGTTGAAACTGGTGTCAGTCCTACACTTCCTGGCCACTGACACGTTCCAGCACTCCTTCAGTCAGCTGCATTGCATTTCGCAGCCTGCCTTCTCAAGAGTGCTGGTGCAGGTACTCGAGGCGCTACTGCATCATGTGGGGGAGCACACCGCCCTCCGACATGACCCAGGCCCAGGTAAGTGCCACCAAGACCCGCTTATATGCGATTACGGGCATGCCCAAAGTGTTGGCAGCAATGGACTGCACGCATGTAGCTGGTGCCCCCCCCATGCCTCAGGGGAAGTCTATAGGAACCAGAGGAAGTTCCATTCCCTCGATGTCCAGGTGACCTGTGACACCGACCTGACCATTAAACACTGCTGTGCCCGGTTCCCAGGATCAACCCACGACTCCATGTTCCTGGGGAATCGCACTTTGCCAGCTTACATGGTGCGTCACGCAGGACAAAGGATTTGGATGTTAGGTGAGTACATGTACATTTACACCTACATTGCAGCATGGGTCACAGGCAAAGGGAGGGGGATATGTCCCAAAGGCATGCCCGGCAAGCACCCTTCACATGCAGGACCAACCAGCGCACGCCTCCATTGACAGGCCACAAAACAAAGAAGTAGCACATGGCAGGTGATGTAGCAGTCACTGACCAGGCCATTTCAAACCCAAAAGGACATCCACATGTTTGTAAGCTGTGGCCGGTCATAAAGAAGCAACCTTTTCCCCTTGCAGCAAAGCTAGGCAGTTTTGTGCAGTTTAGCCCAAATGCCTGATTATTTATTTTTTATTTATTGGAAATTTGGATGGTGCCTATACATGGGTGTTTCCAGGCACCACAAGTCAAGATGAGGAGGGGGACATGGGAATCAAACAATTAGAACATAAACGGTTATCTGGGCCTTGTGACAATTCTACCGTGCAAGTACATGATAAGGTGGGAGGTGCAAGGGGGAAGAGGGGAGAAGTGCAGGAGTGGAGTACCCCCAAGGGTGGGGACGGGCAAGTGATGTGCGGGCGGAGGAGTGCAGTGGAGAGGGAGGTCCAAGTTGGGCTATTCCGGGGAGCGGAGGCTGGGGGGGGGACTGGTAGGGGGTGGTCTGGCCCCTGTATTACTCTGAAGGGACCAGGCCCCAGTCGCAGCGGCAGATGGAGAGTTAGCAAGGGAGAGGGAGAGGGAAGGAAGAGGAGAAAAGGAAAGTCTTGCAAAGTTTCCAGAACTTAAGAAGATCTGGCTCAAGTCTGAGCAGTGAGGGAGGCCATTCCAGACTGAGGAGCAGGCCGAGAAAAGGGATCTACCTCTGACTCTCTGCTTCGAGAAGCGGTTGACCTGCAGAGAGTAGGAGCCATAAAACCGAAGGACTCTGACCAGGAGGTATTTTGGGAGGGAAATCTGGATATAAAGAGGTCCCAGGCGCCAGACAGCCTTGTGGAGGATGCAAAGGGTCTTGAATTTGATCCTTGCGGGACTGGGAGCCCGTGGAGAGATTCTAGGGCTGGTGCGATGCAGTGCCTCGGCTTGAGGCCAAGGGTAAGTCTTGCAGTCCTATTCTGGATTAGCTGAAGGGGGCGAATGGAGGAAAGAGGTAGGTGGGGGAAGAGGCTGTTGCAGTAGTCTAGCCTAGAGAAGAGAACCAGAACAGAACCTAGTCTAGCCTAGATCACCGCCAGCAGCTACCCTGAGGAGAGGGCAGGAGCCCCTCCTCCCCTGCAGCAGCTTCCATCCAGCAGCAGGAGCACTCAACGTGCCGCGGTCACCGCCATCCACGGTACCCAGCCACACTGAAAGCCTCCGTCGAGCCATCCATGCGGTAAGGCACAGATACCCTTCACTGCACCTGCCTGCACCAAGAAAAATTCGTAATTCAGATGCCATCGGGCAGGCGTTGTCGAGCATGCACTGCCTGACCCACCTTGCCTGACCCACTAATGCCGGGCGCAGCGCGGCATGAAACCGAGGCTGATGCCTCGCTGCTAGGCAACTAGCGGCCTTTTCCTTTGCCCACATCCGCCGGCAGGCGGAAGCGCCGGCGGCCACACGAAGGCCCATACCAAGGCCCCTGTTTGCTCCCTGATCGCGCTGTGGAGCGCGAGGGAGCGCCTTATGCTGAACCCTTACATATGACACCGGTCTGCTACGGCGCTGGTTACCGTTCCGCAGCACATTCATTCCCAGCTGATGATGCGCTCCTGAGTTTAGGACACATACGGAACGCCGTTAAGAAATGCAGCAAGACTCTTCGTGGACCTGACCTAGCTGAACCCAGTATGGTGAACTCACCCAGCCTGACATCCTTTGTTGCCCCGACCGGATATTAAGGACATTCCCCTCTCTCATTCGGGAGCGCCCTCACTAACTTAGTACCACATTTTTATCACCATTCTAGTTACGAATCACCACCTCTTGTAAATGCTCATATGTACGCCGTGCACCATCCTTTATGTTCTGTAGTCGCATAGCGTTTGATGTTAAGCTAATTGCTCGCAACTTGCTGCACTCAACTAGTCAGATTAGCTGAACCATTGCCTTTTGAGTCTTTGATTGCATATTTGTATTTACCTAGTCAGATTAGCTGAACCATTACCTTTTGAGTCTTTCATTGCATATTTGCACATGTACTTACCTAGTCAGATTAGCTGAACCACTGCCTTTTGAGTCATTGATTGCATATTTGCACATGTACTTACCTAGTCAGATTAGCTGAACCACTGCCTTTTGAGTCATTGATTGCATATTTGCACATGTACTTACCTAGTCAGATTAGCTGAACCACTGCCTTTTGAGTCATTGATTGCATTCTTGCACATGTACTTACCTAGCAAGCTGCACTTGGACTGCCACTTCCTGGCTGATCCTACCTCTGCCCAGCGCAGAACTCCTCTACGTCCCCTCCAGTGCACTCTTACACTACCGCACAGACGGTTAGGGCACTTGGATCACGATATGCGGCCACTGCCAACTGCTAGCCACCTTACTCTCGCCATCATCGTAGGGTTCATCATTGCCACATCCCATTTTCCCCCTACTCCCAGCACCGTAAAGACCGACCCTCATCACCCTACTTTACACCATCCCGCAATGCCCCTTAGCAACCCATACCTCAATGACCCTGCCCTATGGCTCCAAACCTTTGCCACTAAACCCACACCCAATCAACCTTGCACGCTCCAAGTCAGGAATCTTAGACTTGGATCCAGACTGCCTTGTGCCCACTGCACTCAGCACACACACGCTACCACTACTACACAGAAGTTACCACCATCCCACAGCACCATCTCTGCCAAAGAACTCAAGGGTGCCCTCATTAACGCCAGATCTATTACGGCCCACGCATTGGACATCTCTGACCTCATCACCACTCATAACCTCGATTTTGTGGCCATTACCGAAACCTGGTTACACGCAGCCTCTGGCCCACTTCTCTCCCTCGCTATCCCCAACGGTTACTCTATCCTTAGAGCTGACCGACAATCAACATCCAAAGGAGGTGGAGTCGCATTCATACATAGAAATAACATCACACTTAGAATCATCCCCAACACAGAGCTCAGTTCTGCAGAATCCCTCTCCGTGAAACTCACCTTATCTCCAACTAACACTGCAACTCTCCACCTTATCTATAGACCTCCAGGACCACTTGGCTCCTTCATAGATGAGATCACAGCCATTCTGACTGTCAATACTAAACCCAACTCTCAGGTATTGCTTCTAGGTGACCTCAACCTTGGCCTACTCGACACTAAGGATCATTTGGCTTCTGAGGTCGCTACCACATTAGCTAATTTAGGATTCCAACAGCGCATTGACGAACCTACCCATATGAAGGGCAGAACGCTCGATTGGATTACTGACCTCAATTGCAACACCACCATAAGTTCCAACCACACTTGTGCCTGGTCCGACCACCATATCATCAACTTCCACCTACCAGCGACCAACCCTCTCACCACTCCTACGATAGCTCCAGCCATTCCCCCAAAGAACAAAAAAGACATCACCAGGGATAAACTTCTCCCACTCATCCTTCCTATCCTGAATAAATGTGCGTCCCAACATAACGACCCTACAGTCTTAGTAGACATCTTCAATTAAACACTGCTCAAAGCCATTGATAATATAGCACCGCTTAAACTACGGAAAGCTAAACAACAAGCCCATTTGAATTCCTGGTTCACCCCGCAGTTAAGATTCTTACGCAAAGAAAAACGCAAGGCTGAATCACTCTGGAAGAGCCACCCATGTGACCCTAACAAAGAACGCCTCATCATCGCTACCCACAACTACAAGGAAGCGATCTTACAAGCCAAAAAGGAGACCTACAACCAACATATCACACAAGCAGAATCCAACACTAAGGAGTTATTTAAAATCCTTAAAGAATTGGAAGCCCCCTCCCCCGCTCCTGATACCTGCACTAAAGACAGCCAATGGTGTAACAACATCCAAAACGCTCTCCTCAACAAAATCACCACCCTGCAATTGAAAATTAACGCCAAACAAACTACCCTACTCACCAACCCCCCCACTAAACCCTCCACTACGCCGACGGCCTCCTTTACTCACACCCCTTTCAGCTTCACCCCACTCACCATCCTCGAGGTCGAAAACATCATTCGCAACCTAAAACCCTCTAATTGCCAAGGTGACTCCTGCCCAGCACCTATCATTAAGGAAGCGGCACATGACCTCGCTCCTTTTATAACCACCTTCATCATCTCTTCATTCCTAACTGGAACGGTACCCAACAATTTAAAGGACGCGTGGGTTATCCCTCTCCTAAAAAAACAACTTTGGACCCCGAAACACCAACTAACTACAGACCTATTACCACTGTACCGTTCCTACTTAAAATACTTGACAGAGCAGCATACCTGCAGATTCAGAACTACTTAGAAACTAATAACCTCCTCGGCTCAAGACAGTCTGGCTTCAGACCCAAGCACGGGACTGAAACAGCTCTTCTTGACCTCAAAACTCAAATTGAGGACCTTAAAGACAACGGTAAACTGGCCCTTCTACTACTACTGGACTTATCCGCTGCCTTCGACTTGGTCAACCACCAAATACTATGTCGGCACCTGAAGTCCGCTGCCCACTTCTCTGACAACGCATCCAACTGGATTAGGTCATTCCTCGACAACAGGCACATGAGAGTTTTCTCACCTACCGCATCGGCCAACCCTACACCAGTCCCTTGTGGAGTCCCGCAAGGGTCCTGTGTCTCCCCTACTCTCTACAATGTCTTCACCAAACCATTATTTGATGTGCTTGACTATCTGGGCGTCACCTACACGAATTACACCGATGACACCCAGATACTCATACCCATTACTGGTGACTACATTGTTGATTTCAAAGCCCTCAATGACATTTACCTTGTCATGCAAGCATGGATGGCCCAGCACGAGCTGTGCCTCAACGATGACAAGACTGAGCTTCTCATCTTAGGCACGCAACAGAGACTTAACAAACTGAGTCCTCTGTTCGGCTCCTTTAACATTGACGGTAATCTAATTAAAGTATCTAAAGATACCAAAACTCTGGGTATCTACCTGGACGCCTCCCTGACTCTCACCCGACAAACTAATGCAGTGGCTGCTGCGTCTGCCTACACCTGCAAATTGATCTCAGCCTGTCGCCCATTCCTTACCGCCCAGAACTGCATTACCCTGGCCAGGACCCTGGTTATGTCCAAATGGGACTATTGCAATGCATTGTACGAAGGCACTAACCAGGGTAATCTCAACAAACTTCAGACTACCCAAAATAATGCCATTAGAGCGGCTCTTAATATCCCCCGATCTGCCCACATCTCAGAAACCAGTAAGAACCTCAACTGGCTCTCAGTCGCCCAAAGGATCTCCCTGAAAGCACTGGCCCTTACATACAAATGTGTTAACCACCAGGCCCCCTCATAACTAGCCTCGCGATTTATTCAACATATACCAACGCAAGTACTTAGATCTGCACATTCCCACAGTCTTGCAATCCCTAGATTCAAGCTTCATACAGCTGGGGGTGCCAGCTTCCCTGTCCTGGCAGCCAAGCTTTGGAACACTGTACCACTCACTATCAGAACCTTACCGTCATTTAACCTATTCAAACACAAAGCCAAGCTTTGGCTAGTTACATCTCACTAACAACCGCTCTTCTGACTCTGGACGGGCCACCTGCGACCTAGCTCTGCTTTGTTCCGGCACTACTGTTCTGCTTATTGCCCTGATTTGTAACATCAATTGTATATTTTGTACACAATCTGTTGGTACCATTGTGATGATATGTTATACTTGTAATTTTCTGCCAAGATATGCGCCCGGTTGCCCTTGGGCCTGGTCCGCGCTATATAAATAAAACAAAATCAAACCAGGGCTCTGGAGATGTTAATCTTCTGGGGGAAGGCAAGGAAAAGTAGAATGCCCCTGAGGAGATCCAACTGAAAAGTGGACTTCTTGGCAAGGTCCAACGGGAAGTAGGAGCTACATTTGACTCCCCAAACATACCTATGTTACAGTCAGTGTGTGTGTTTGGTAATATTTATAAACAATCATTAGGGTACATCTAGAAGACATTTAGTGCATAATGGTTATGTGTGTAACAAAGGTATAGTGTACATCTCATAGTGAAGCTAGACTTGCAGCAAGCTACATACTAGCTTCTTGCTCACAAGATATAGCTCCTAATTACTGGATAATGTTTGATACCCAGGAGCTAATGTAAGATCCTGAACATACAATCATTATTTTAAGCCCCAACAGACTCTTCTCCAAATTGTACACACCAGGATTATCCCGTCTTCTAAACTCATCAGTCTAGAACAAGCCACAGTATTATTTTGATTTAGAAGGCATATTCCTTCTTGATTTATAATACTTAAGTCCCAGTAAAAACGAAATAATCAAACATCTCAGTTTCCATTCTATTAATGCCCCCTACTTAGTCGACCCAGAATTCCATAACACTGCTGTCCTATGCCAAGCCTCCAGATTCCATAATTATATAGTCCTTCCTGGCAAGTACTACAGGTGCAATATCCACCACCTTTAAATACTTGGAGTAACTTAACTTAAATGTACTATTGTGAGATACATGCTGGAGAGTCCACAAAACCACTCTCAGTCCTGATGTGTTAGTATGTTTCAATGGTGTTATCCCATTTTGCAACCCTAGGTTAAGTCAACCCAGTCCTGAAACGATTAGAGATGTTTACCGCCTTCCAGCAGCAACTTGAGTGCAAAAGCCACAGTTGAAACCAGCACAAATTCTTTAAAACCTTCTTTATTAGGACACTTTGTATCACATATTATACAAACATAATACAAAGGGCATAGACGCTGTCAATAGAACCAAGGAAGCAGTTGATGAAAGACATTAAACTTGGGGAGACATCAGTATGCATAAGAGAAGATGGTTAAAACAGGTGGAATCGGGGGCGTGACCAGCGAGCAAGCAATGGAGACGTGATTCCCAGTTGCTCCCGTGGCCGCCCGAAATATCCTGCTGATATCCTGTTATTTGGGAAGTTATTTCCAGCGAAAAAGATATTTTCGTGCAGCGGAACCCACTGGCTGCACACGAAAGAGATGTGGATCGAAACCGCGGCGTGAGGAGTAAGATATCGGCGCCGGAAAATAGCGGAGTGGGACCTCCGACGGCAAACAAAATGGCTGCCGCGCATGAAGCGCGCTAAAACACAGCAAAGGCTGGGAGGAACCCGCCCATGATACCAACCTGCTGAACCAGCCCTCGCTCTAAAAAACCCCCGGCTGGTGATATCGACCGGGGCGACCCACAGATGAGAAGCCTGGACCTGGACGCCCGCCGCGCCGACCGAAGCGTAGGATACGCCCCGGGGGCTGGCGACCAAAAGGGAAAAACCCCTTGAGGACAGCCTGCGGCCCGGAGAGGACCCCTGCGCGACGGCCCGTGACTGGTTGGCTGCTGTGAGGGAAGCCCTCCCGCATACCAACGCGGCGGTGGAAACTTCCAGGGAGGAACAACGTAGCCGGACATCAACCAGCGACAGGACCGCCTAGACTAACAGCAAAGTCAAAGCGGGTGACCAGAGGTGAGATGACCTGAGATACGCGGCCGGGAAGCGACCGAGGCCGATAGATCCGAGCCCCCAACACTGAGCAGGCAGCTTTTATTACAACTGGAACCCCGTGCCAAACTCTGCTCAACAACCACAACTTCTTCCAAGCCCTGGGGAGGTTAGAGCGGCAGTCACGCACACTGCAACACGGAAGTAACACAGCAGGGGCAACGCGGCCACAAGTCCACCTTTGGTCCCCTCACTTACATCCCTGTGGGACTCCATATCATGGGCAAGGAAAGAAACAAGAGAAACACGACGCAAAGCACCATGGATCAATATGCCACGAGCACACAGACAGCACCAAACGCTGAGGATCCGGGGACGATCCCTCCGCTAATGGAAGAACCCATGTCCCTAAAGGACGTGATGACCGCAATTGCCAGTTTGAGCTCCTCAATGGAGCAAAAAAAGAACACCATTTCCACCGAGGTTTCGTTCCTTCGCCACGACCTCCAAAAACTCTCATCCCGACAGCTCACACAAACACTGAACCGCCTGAAAACCCTGGAAGCCCGAGTGGAGGAGGGAGAGGGCAGGTCCCGACGCAATAACATTCGCATTTTAGGCCTGCTGGAGCGCACAGAGGGCCCCAGCATTGAACTCTTCCTGGAGGAATGGCTGGCAGATCTCTTCGCGCCGAAAATCTTCTCGAACTTTTTCTCAGTGGAACGTGCACATCGCAAGCCCATGGGTCGTCCAACCCCGGGGGCGCCCCAAAGGACAGTTATCGTGAAAATGCTTAATTACCGCGACAAAGACGCCATCCTACAGACGGCCAGAACACAAGGGACGGTGTTGTATAATGGATCCAGGATTGCCTTCTTCCCGGACTACACCCGAGAAGTTCAGAAGGCCAGACACTCCTTTGAACACTTGAAAAGGAAGCTTCACTTTATGAATGTGAAATATGGGCTGCTGTTCCGGGCACAGCTGAAGATCCAACATGAGGGCAAAACAGTCCACTTCACTGATCCACAGGAGGCATGGAGATGGGCGGAGACCCACATCGGAGGAGATTGGACCGGGGCCGATCGAGATCGCAGGGGAAGACCGAGACCGAGACCAGGGGAGGAAAGACCCGCCCGACAACCGATACTGGAGAATCAGAATGAACCTAATGGAGGCCCCAATACCTAGCAACAGAGACATTGGCTAAACGAAACAACGGATGGAAATATCAAAAAGAGCACACTGACCGACTATCTTCCAGGCAGGCACCCGCGACAAACACCTTGTTTGGACTGTTTCCAGAAAGGGGTCACCGCCGCCTACGCACGAAGGACCGAACGCAGGATATGTATCCATAATCAACGCACCATGCCATCAGCGAACTTCCACCCCCACACCCCCCCCCGAGCCAAGCCACTTGACCCAAGGAGGAGTAGTAAATCGGTGGGGAAGTAATAACAGTTTATATCAAGTTGATCTGGCGACATAGTTCTTTAGCGCCAGTAGAGTTCGGGCGACAGATACTTCATGTTGAGGAGGAGAATGAGGAGGGGGGATGGGGAGTTATTATAGGTTAGGAATTTTACAGGAAGGTACACAACCCTAATTTTCATCACAAGACCGCGAAAGATACCATGCCCAACACCCACGATCCCACCGGGCACGACCACTGTACTCTCACAGTCATACATATTACACACGCATCTGGCACAACAATTCGAATCCCTAGACAGAAATGGCCACACAACATCATAACGGCTCCACAGGGGGAGACGCGTATGTCCCAATGGTAGATACAGAACGTCACAGATCCCTAAAGATCCTCACATGGAATGTAAATGGCATGGGCTCAAGTATCAAGTGTCGACTTATAATGCAATTCCTAAACAGGCATTCCCCTGACATTGCTCTCCTTACGGAGACACACCTAGCGGGCTCGACCTGCCGATTCTTCCGCAGGACTAACTATCGACTAGCTTATCACACAGGGTACACAATGGGCTCCCGGGGGTGTACTGATCCTCCTACATAAACGGCTCCCCTTTGCACTGACGACAGTGGAACTAGACCCCTGCGGCCGCTTCGTGCTACTCAGAGGCACACTATGGGGGGAGGTGGTGGCTATTCTGGCGATATACTCCCCACCGGGGTTGGGGGAGGCTCTCTTGAGGGATATCACAGCATTGATGGCGCAACAACAACCTGATCTATGGATCCTTGGGGGGGACTTTTATGATGTTATGTGTAATACACTGGACCGGACCCACATACGGAACCGAAACCCAAATAAACCCACACGGCTAGCGAGCTTCGCATCTGCTCTAGGCCTAAGTGACCTATGGAGAGACCTCCACCCCACAGATCAGGGCTTCTCCTTTCACTCGGGAGCCCACGCGTCCCTGTCCAGGCTGGATTACTTTTTCCTTCCGACTACCGAAGCGTATACGGTAAAATCGACAGAATTCCTTCCCCATGGCATATCTGACCATTCTCCCCTGGAGATACTGCTGCAGACAGACCGACCCCTGCCTCCCAAGACTTGACGGCTAAATAATTATTATTTAGGCCTTCCAGAATTCGTGGAGCACATCACCGAAAAATCCAACGAATTCTTTGAAATTAACACGGGTTCGGTAGAGGATCCGGTGACATTATGGGAAGCCCATAAGGGGGTTCTTAGAGGGGAAATAACGGCCTGGACGTGTAATAAAAGGAGGGAACACCATAGGAAAGTTGTGGAAGCAGAGAAAGCCGTAAAGGAATGGGAAAACAGATATGTCACCAACCCCACCCCTGACGCCCACCGTTCGCGTAGGCCAGAGCAACCCTGCACAACACAGCACTAGATAACGCAAAGCAAGCGCATAGGGAGTCAAGAACCAGAATCTATGAATATGGCGATATAGCCGGCAAACTACTGGCCTGGCTGGAACGTCGAGAGGAGGGGCACAGTTAGGTCAGGCAGATCATAGTAGACCCCAGTGGACTAGCCCAAACAGACTCAGAAATAGCGGAGGCCTTCGCTAGTTCCTATGCCGCACTCTACGCCGCCACAACTTTGCCGGTTGATCCGTCCCTTCTGGACGAGATCGTGCTCCGGCACCTCTCCGAGCAGCAGACAACATATCTGGACAGGGAACTTGATGAGGCCGAAATTATGGAGGCCATGTCACAGCTACAATCCGGGAAGACACCAGGCCCAAATGGCTCTTCGGCCGAGACCTGGAGGAAGCTGGGCAGCATCCAGATGACAGCCCCTCTCCGGGACTTATTCCTGGCGGCCAGAGGACAGGGCACCCTTCCATTGGACTTACGAAAGGCCAACATTGTGGTCATTCCCAAACAAGGAAAGCCCCCTGACCGGTGCACATCATACAGACCTATATCGCTTATTAAAAGCGAAGCAAAGATCTTGGCCAAGGTACTGGCCAACAGACTTCAACAGGTTATACCCTCACTGGTGCATCCGGACCAGTGCGGCTTTATGCCGCAAAGATCGACCAGAATGAACCTACGCAGGTTGCATCTACTCCTGGAAAAAACCCAGAGCATCGACGCGCCACTTGCTCTCTTAGCAATCGATTTCGAGAAAGCGTTCGACTCGGTGGTGTGGGAAAGCCTGTGGGCAACAATGAGACGCATGGGCATTGGCGAGACCTTTCTCAGCTGGGTTCAACTGCTGTACGTGGCGCCAATGGCTGCAGTAAGGGTAAATGGCTGGACCTCTAGGACCTTCCCACTGGGCAGAGGCACCCGACAGGGCTGTCCTCGGTCCCCCCTTCCATTCACCCTAGCGATTGAACCGCTTGCCCAATGGCTCCGACAGGTTACTACATGGTTGGGCTTTTGCTGGCCAGACAGATGCGAGGACAGGGTATCCCTATATGCAGATGACCTGCTACTCTATCTCAGCAACCTAGATCATGCATGCCCAATCATAACCCAAATGACTTTTGGAGGAATTCAGTGGACTCAGAGTTAAATGGGGGAAATCAGTCTTGTTCCCAGTGAAGGGTGACGACCTGGCAGTCCCCCGGGGCATGCCATATCGGGTGGAAAAAGGAGGCTTCCGCTATCTGGGCATATGGGTCTCAGGGACGTTCTCGGAATACGTAGCGCATAACCTGCACCTGCTAATCGACCGCTTTGCCGGGGATGTACAGCACTGGATGCTCCTTCCTCTCACACTCATGGGCAGATCGGCTCTCTTCAAAATGATGGCGCTCCCACGCTTCCTTTATGTACTCCAGAATGCCCCACTAGCCATACCAAACCGGAATTTAATCGGGTAGAACGCCTAGTCAGGAAACTGATATGGAAGGGCGGGCAGCCTCGAATAGCATTGACCACTTTGCAACGATCCATCTGGGAGGGGGCATAGGACTTCCACACCTCAGGTCCTACTACTGGGCCTGTCAACTAAACGTAGTCAATGACCTCCTTCATGGAGACCCCGAACGACCACATATTAGAGCGGAGGAGCCCATAATCCAAGGCACCCCACCACTGGAAACGCCATACCAGACCCTAACCAGACCCCCCGCACAAACAATGTCTACCCATATCGCGATGATCTGGAGGCAGGCACACACCCACATAGGCTGGGGGAACAGGATCACTATGGCACAACCATTATGGCATAACTATGGATTGAAGGAGGTAGGGAAGCTGACTGCATGGACCCGGTGGGTGGAGGCTGGGATAACCACAATAGGAGACATTATTGCGGATGGTTCCATCCTTCCATTCGAAACCCTGCAGCAAAGGTTCGGAATAATTGCCACAGAACATTACCACTACCTGCAATTGACTCGCCATTAATGCACATGGGCAAGAGCTCGACAACATACCAGATTACACACCTCTGGAACGCAACTTACTACCACAACACATCCCCGAAAAAGTCACTACCATTCTGTACAAGGCGATTAATGCGTTTGCCACTCCGGATCTGGACAGTCTTAAAAATAAATGGGAGGGAGACGTGGGGCCCACTGAACCAGAGGACTGGATCCAAATATTGATGCACCCACGCGAAATCGCAATAGACTCCAGAATAAGACTGGTACAACTTAAGATACTTCACAGGGTGTACTACCCCTGAGGGGCCCTATTTGGCTGGGGTAGGGCAAAGGACCCTAATTGTCTGAAATGTCGGAGGGCACTTTCAACCACCTCCTCTGGGAATGTCCTAAAATCAAATCCTTCTGGGCGCAATGTTGTCAACTGTTAACGAGAACCTTGGGGCGCACAATCCAACAACCTGCTATAATGTTACTAGGGGCCCCAGATGAGGATATTTCGGATAAATGGGAGGGTATCTTTCTCTCCAATGCAATGGGCCTGATAAAACGCGATATAGCACAGAAATGGGGGGCCCCAGAAAGCCCATTAGTGGCCCAATGCTCAAATGAAATGGACATATGTGCAGCGACAGGGCATAGAATCTATACAGCACGGGGTGCCAGGCAAAAGCCAGCAAGATCTGGAGAAAGTGGGAAAACCAGGTGGTATAGACCTTGCCGGTAAAATAGAAAAAGAAACGGACAGAACAACTATACGGGACATGGTGAGGAATGCAGATCCCGAAAGTAAAGTGCAAAGCGGCAAGACAGAAATGGAGTGATGAACCAACCCCGGAGTTGGGAGAGGGGAGGTGGGGGGGATTTGTTGATGTTCTGTATGTATGTTTAAAATACCAATAAAATGTGTTATGTAAAAAAAAAACTGGTGGAATCAAGGGTTCCATGGAATAATGTCCCCACAAAAATATCGCCATGCAAAAACATCGCCGAAAAATGGCCGTTTTTTTGTGGGGACATTATTACATGGAACATGCAGGGGACACCCCCGCAACCCCCGCTGCCCCTGTCCCCATATATATGGTCATCCAAATAATATCGCCATGACTTTTTCCCGGCAATATTATTTAGGGCGACCATTTATATGGGGATAATATTACCTGATACTGAATCAAGTGAGTAGTAAAAGCTGTGAAACTAAGGGGCAAATACTGGATACATATTAATCAAGTAGGATTTAACGTGCTGCTATATGTCTGTCGGGCAGTTCCCAACTGGCTGCAGCTTGGTCAAGGATGTGGTGGGTTTTAGCCAGTTCAGCACAATACAACGTAAAGACTGGAACGTTTACGCATTCCACTCTCTAGTCTAGATCATCAAATATATGAGACAAGCATTGCATGGGATTAGCCTCTAGCCTACTACCAGTCTGTGATGAAGTGGGGAAAGAAGAACAAGATCAGAGCACAAGCCAGAGCCAATTAGACAACGGTTCACTCAGCCCTGAAGACTGAATGCTATTATGATGTCATCATGACTCTAGAGGGGAGGGTTTATGAAGTAAAAGACATATACAAGCTCCAATGAGAAGTGAAAGAATGCCTTATGAGGTACTTCCCTCTGACTGATGGAATGTTCTCCGTTTTCTTTTCTATCTTCGTGTGTGGGGAAAAAAACAGCCGTTGGAGGAGGAAGAGGAGGAAGTTCCTCAGGAAGGCGAGCCTGTATACGCGTGGGCATATTAGCAGAGGAAGGTAGCCGGAAAGTTACGTTGTTGTATATGCTCCTGTTGAGCGCTGAGGTTAAAGAGTTAATTGTGCCAGAGGCCCGAAAGACATTACACTGTTGAAATAGTTTCGGAACCGGATGAGAGTTCCGAGGTTGGGTCCGTAGATGCCCTGCTACAAACAGAGAGCGGGTGAAACTGAAGGCCAGCGAGGTGAGCAGCTGATAGTCTTGTGTGGCCTTGGCAGACGAGCCGCGGAGGACTCGCTCACTGCATCAGCCCCGCCGTTGTGAGGGAGGAGTCTACCGGCGACCGGCCGAGACTCCGTGGACAGTTGCTAGAGCGCTGTTCCGGAAGCAAGGGAGAGCCGCAGCTGATTTGGCGATCGAGATCGGGGCCTGACACCGACTCGGATGGCAGCTGAAGGTGAATCCGAGCAGAGATACAGAGGTACGTCGGCGAGGCAAGAATAGAAGGTGAGAGTGAAAAGTGAAATATACGCTCAGATAGACAGAAGGGGCGAATATTACTGCTCAGCCAGCATAACGCTTAACAAGTGAACTGATATAAAGGTGATGGAACATAACTGATGCCCCTAAGCTACAAACTAACATTATCCTGAAAGGGCATAAGGGTGAAGAAACCCAATGAGACGTTAATACATGTGAAGGGGGAATCGGCCCAATTCCAGTTTCGCTATGCATTAAGACTCATATGGACGCCTGTCTCTGAGAAGGGGATTACGAGCAGGGAAGAGAAGAAACTCTTGACAGGAACCTTTCCCTGCATATAAAGAATAAGGTGTTGCACCAGACTATGGACATTTGAGAAAGGATTAGCAAGCCTGTTTAGAGGTGGGGGCCTTTGCACCACCTGATATACACCAAATCCTCAATTCCTGATATAAGGAGAATAAAGTTGACTTCAGTTCCAAATAACTTGTGTTCAGAGTGGTCATTTCCCGCTTGACTCGTTACACAGTCACATAGGAAATTGGACATACATCTTTCCAGAACCCGTCAAGCCTTGAACAACTCCACACCATGTGAAAGTAACCAGCATTATCTTACCTTCACCTAGGGCAGCAGCCCGTATTTACTGGAGAAAAAGACTTCAATCGGGCTGGGGTGTAGTGATATCTGTGTAGCACCTTAAGCTGTATTAAGCGGAATCGGGAATTGTAAGAGGCCTCCCGGGTTTGTTTGCACACATCACCCCAGATCTTATCCAGGGGCACCAGCGCTCCGTTTTGAACCATCCTATATAGATTAGAGACAATGCCCTGCGTACCATGTACATACATAATAAACTCAGATATAGTATAATTTTCAGGCTCAAACAGGAAGTCCACCCACATCCCCTTGAACCCTCTTTTCAAACCCATGTAGCGAAGCCATTGCAAAGATCTGTGTTGTGTAAGCACAGACATATCCTCAGCACCGATAACATTCCAGTCTATATACATGTGCTCGAACAAGTCCAACTCACTGTCGCACAGAAGCAGCATCTACCCAGGGAAGGGACGGGATACAGTTCCAGAAGGAGAACCAGCCTGGACAAATTCTAAGAAGCTCAGTTCAGCTCCTGATAAGTGAACCATCTGCTTTCAAAATGCCATTGCCCAATGTTACCTGTTCACTGGACAGGAAATTGTCCAAATGCACCAGCTTGTTCAAATCCAACAGGCTACAGGCCAGGGCTTGAAAAAATTGAAAATATTTCCACAGCCCTACTGGTGCCTGCCCTCAACCGAAAGAAACACAAATATGAGCTGCAAAAACAAAACGTTTCAAGGAACCATGCACAGTCTGCAGAACAAAACAATGACATGGCAGGTTTGTGGGCATTTTTATCTTTACTTTTAGCTAAAAAATAAACCTGTCCAGACCTCCAGAGAAATTGTATTTTTCATATTTCTAACGGTAACCTTGTGGGTCCTTAATAAATGCCCACTTTCATGCAGGGTCCTTTCTTCATGTGCTTGTAAATTAGAAGTACAGTAGAGGATTACAGAAGTGGACGCTGCAGTGGTGCTGCGTGTGCCTCTGCCCTCTTCTTTTGGTGCACTTTGTCATTGTAAGCTGGATGCACACAACTGATATTAACACGGTGGCGGGCGATGGTGCAATGGGGTCTTGAAACCTCTGCAGAGCTCCACCAGCCTCCACACCTACCATCAAACCAACCATCTCCAACCTCTTCACTGACAGCTACCAAGAGGTAAATGGGGCGATGGTGGAGAGCAGAGCAAATTCAAATCTGTAACTGGCCTGGCTGCTCTGATGTCTCAGTTCCCGTCGGGCCAGTACACCAGCACTGCACTCCATTACAGAGTGATGCATGCTTGTCCAGGTGAGGGGTCACGTAGTACCTTCACGGCACCCTTCCCTCTAGCTCTTGACAATAAGGTCGGGGCATCCTAGTAAGGAATAGGCAAACAGATTGGTGACAGGGAGGAATCAGGACCTGCTTTTTTATGACACCCTTAGCTTTGACTTCTGTTTGCCTGGACATAAGAGTTGGGAGACAAACCCTCAGGCCACACCCACCTCACAACTCACTCTAGTTTAGCTCAGATGAAATATGTGGTAGTGAGCAAATTTGTTTATCAACAAGAGAGCAAGCACAACATGAGTTTACCAATATCAAGATATCCTGAATGTGTACAGATGTTATAAATAGTACATTTTTAAACAGCAAATTTAACCTCACGATCATAGAAGAGACTCGTGATGAACCCATAAGTATCCACCTTACTATCTAAAGGAAGATCACGGTGGAAGTGAATGCATGGGACTGATCAATAGGAACACAGTTGCCTGCAACGTCTTGGGAAAAAGCAGCTAAAACACTCCAGGCAAATAAGTCCCAGGGGAGTAAAACATGCAACTTGTCTGCTCAATAACCCTAAAGGGATGGAGGTCGACGAAACATAGAACGTGGCAGAGGCCAGAGAAGTGTGGAATGTAGAGGATCCCCACCCAGTGTGTGGGACAAAAGGTGTACCCCCCAGCTCCGGGCAAGAGCAAAACCCATCCTTTTCGCCTAACTACCAACAAGTTTAATATGCAAACTCCATTGGCAGTCCTCATCCATCAGGCACTCTAAAGGTGTGTGTATATTGAGAGACAGAGCACCATCGACGAGCTTGACATTTTCTCTACAAGGGACGTTTTAGTGTAGCCTGAAAAATTGTAGACAATAATGCCGTCAGACAACAAGATAGTACATACAAAGACGGCTTGTCGCCTTCCTGAACATTCTTCTCCCAATCAGACTTATGTCTGCTGATCTTTCGATTTGGTCATAAAATAGTTGCTTTTCTTGAAATCAATTGCCCCATTATTAGAAGACACCAGTCCTTTGAAACAGTCCCCACACCTGGAACAATTGTCCACCTTAGAAGAGCCGCTGCGTTGGGATACCTGCTGCCCCCTTTGAAATAATAGTACCTCCGGATCTGCAGGGGATTCAGTAATTGCCCTTTTTACTGAAATTAGTGTTGTGCTTTCTGTGACATGTGTGTGGTCTTCCCTTTTGAGCTGTTGTGCTTCATCCGTCTTCCTTGAAACATCCCCCAACCCTTTCAAGAAGCCTTTGTGCTGCAATGTTTCTGAGCTTGTGGGCCATCCATCTGATCGTTCTGCAGGTCATACCCTGTCTGACCAAGTGTTTCTGAGCCTTTGTTCTGATCCCTCTTAGGGGCATGGGCACCTACGACTCCTGAATCTGTGCCCCTTCCAAGCTTGCATTCTGTTCTCTTTCCTGGGCAGTGTGTCACGATCCCCATGCCACGCCTGTGAATCGTCACTCTCTGACCGACCATGTGTTCCTGATAATAGCCCAGACTTATGTGATGTTCAAATGAACATTTCCATTGTGTTTCCGGATCCATTGTATGCTGGCACTAAAGGCCTGAGTGACGAAATGTGTTTATATAAACACAAATACCCTCAGCTACAGAAAATGTATAACTTATTTTTTTACGTACCAAGAGCGGGTCTCTAAAGTTTATTGACCCTTTTAAAATAGTATCCCGGTTTCTGAAAAGGTAGGAGGGGCAATTGCGATTTATTTTCTTGAGATAAAAACCGGACCGACTATTTCAGTCTTCTTTTTTAATTTTTTTATTTGTATATGGTTTATTCAAACCTTTACAGAAAACATCAGAAAACAATCGTTTCAACAATCATTTTAAAAAAGAACACAGCGAAAAGGAAATGTACTCACATTATACATAGACAACTCTCCAGACCGAAAAAGACGAGATATAAAATGTAATATTCGTTGTGCTGAGACATTACATAAACCATTTCATAATCTTGGCATAACACATTTAGCTATATGGAGTTATGACTTTATAGATGTAAGCTTTTAATAAATTCAGATAGGGCCAAGCCCTCATGGGTGGTTTGAATATTTAAACATCTTTTCCATGCCCACTCATCCTCAAACATAATAAAGTTGAGTTTTAGGGATTCCAAATATTTTACCCTAAGTGGGTGAAGAATCACACATTCCATAACCAAATGTTTTAAAGAATCCTCCTTGGCCAGGCAGAACCTGCATCCAGCCATATCCACTGGGATCACCCCTCTTCTGACCAGGATGTCTCTAGTGGGAAGGACATTCCATTTCAGTCTTTTTACAAATATAGCCATCTGTATTCCCTGTAACCTATCTCAGAGCAAAATAGCCATCCATAACGGCCTTTGGTAACGAAATCCACAAAGCGCCTTTTTAATATTATATTTTAGGGTTGTTTCTGTAGCACCACCTACCAGTATGTATGGAGAAGAATGTATATGATAGACCAAAAAAACTGAGCAACATATGGGATTGAGAGGCATACTAGGGGAGGAGGATTAGAGGCACACTGGGGAATTTGAACATATTCTACAGTTTACCGGGAGAAGAACCTCTGAAACAGTCTCAAAGCAAGGTGGATAGCGATGCTTCTTCGCTGAGACTCTTTAACGTCGAACCAGCTCACTCTGTGCTGAATCTGTTATCTGCTCGCCGTCGTTCGTGTAATACTAGGTACTTCGGTTTTTGAAAGGTTGAAAGGTGCCGCTATAACTGTAGACTGTAAATCAAACGCGGCAGATAAAGTGAGTGGATTGTATCCCCTGTGTATTAGACCACTGACATATCTTTCTAAATAAATACCCAATAACTTTCTAAATACCCGTTACCTCGCATTTAAGTCACGGAAGCACCCCCACGCTGTCTTTAAACTATAAGCCGATTTACATTAAACCATGCTGTAGTGTACACTCTTAAAAACTACAACATCTCCGAAATCCCAAAGCACATACGCGGCACGGACACAACACTCTTTACTGCCCCTTGGGCTACCTGACAACTCGAAAGACAGCAGAATACACGTTGGATTTGTTAGGGGGACCTGGTTATATTTAAGATACGGGTATTTACGGTAGGGTAGGCAATCAGGACCCATGGGGCCCGGAACGTAAATATAAATAGAACACGGGAACGCTGGGAACGAGTGTTGCTATCGGCACTTACGAGAAGAAGGGGTCCTCCTCGAACTCTCGAAGAAGGCGGCCGAACATGGTTATAGAGTTCTGGGATCCGCGCTGGGACTGTCACAATGCTTTCTCTAACACGGCCGCCAGGCCACTCCTCCGTTGTCCGCTGTCCAACACTTGGGTTTCTGTCAGAGCCCCTCGGTGGAAACGCTCCTAAAGCTGCGCAGTCGAAGATCTTTGACAGGTTGTTAGCCACCAGCCCACTTCAAACCTGCTGAAGCCACGTGATCGTGCCCGGCGCTCGCCATTGGCTGAGGGAGTAGAAACGCTGGAATGTTCCTGAATGGTAGTGCAGGGATGAGCTACCGTCATGGCAACGTATCTAAACACAATCATGCCCGGCTAGTCCAAGTCGGGTAACCTGAGCGTGCAGTGCTGCCAGACCCAGGCAGACGGGACAGATGTGGCAGACCATTGCCATGGCCCCCGCCGTAAAGTACTAGCTTCCACAACACCGGGCCCCTGTCACTTTATTTCGGGGCTGCGTTGGATGAGTTATATATATAGAGCAGCACCAGCGTTGCATGCTGTGCTATTAACGGTGCGGCACATACGTCTTGTCATGTAACAAAAATAAAATCTGCGTAGTGTGTTTCAGCGTGTGTGTGTGTGTGTGGCCTGGCACCTGCTACGGCTCACTGAGTGGCCCAGCTAGAGTGCAGAAAAAACAAGCTTTGGCAAAGCCAAAGGTTTTGGCTTTTGTATAGCTTTGAAAAAAGCTGGTTTGGGAGGAGACAAAAACATTTATACATAATACACATCTGCTCCATTGCGAATGAACTATGCTGCAAGCCGTTAAGCCCCAGTGCATAAGTTCAGAGACAGCTCAAATGAACTCATGAGAACAGGAAGCACATGCAAGTAATTCTTCCAACAATGGAGTCGCAACATGAACTGATGGTTAAGCAGTTCACACTGACAGAAACAGTATGATGGTGCCAATTGCTGAGGGAAATAGGAAGTTGTTTAAATAGTTATATTTTATGTGTCAGCAGTCACATATTACGAAGATGATTGGTTCAAAGTTCTGTAATCATTCACTCCACTTCTATACCTCCTGAAGCAACCAATGGTAAATTGTGTTCTGACTGATACATGTGTCTAATGCTTCTGTCCAATTGCAGTGTGTGAGAAAATAAATTACTTCACTGTAAATGAGCTGACTAGCAAGCACATCATATGTCATCTTACAATGTGGTTGGAATAGGCCAATGAATGTGTAAAAGGCATAGAAGTATCTATATTGTTGTTCACACCAGCCAATCAACAGTGACAAAATGTGCAACAACTGTTGTCTTTTCCTTTCTGTAATGACTTAAAACCGACCATTTTCTTCAATGTAATTTGAATTTTTTTTTTATATTTCCCTGCCCTGGCAGTTACAATACATGTTTTTCTCATATCACGTGCATCGCATTTTTGGCTCTTTGGATTACTGTAATTGGCATTAAGAGGGATATGCTTTACACCATTAAAACTATTGTCAAATAATTGCAGAGGATTCACAAATGTCTGAATATTTCCTTTGGGTACCAGATGAAATAACTATGGAGGAGTTTATAGTAACTTCTAAAAGGACACCACAAGGGACATTAGGTAGACCTTCTGATGGTATTTTGACTACTGTAGCCAACACATTAATGTTACAGGTCTCAGAAATAAAATCATATACAAAAACCTTGATAGTGACAAAAATTGACCACCATGTGGTTCTCAGACTGATTCGGTGCTATGTATTAATATATACTGGAACCCAATCAAACACAAGCAGGATATCATTTTGGAAGATTTAAACAATGCATTTAACTGGTTTATATAGGGCCATTCCAACAACATAATTATTGGAAGAGACTTCAATTGTTTGTGTCTAGATATTGCTACTTCAAAACACAAAGGCGGCCACTATGAAAGATCCGGGCATAAATAGGTCAATCTTTTTGGAAGGCTGGGATTTTGAAAGCTAAATGGGAATACTACATGGGATTATTCATCTGCCCCAACATGCAGGAGAGGATAATTTCCTTCCAAAATAGACTTCATCTTCGCCACTGACAAGATTCAGGATGTATTAGAATCCATGGTCACACAGTTCTCGGGAACTGAGTAACCATGAAATGATATGATATGATATTTTATTTCTTTTGCGCTGGTACACAAGTGTTTCAGAGTGTGACAAGACAAGGGAGGGGAATAAGGGAGAACAAAATAACCATCGTACTAGGCCCAGTGACATTGAGAAAGCGCAAGTGCATGCCTGCCTGAGGCTAACCCTGAATACTGCATATGAGCTATACGACTGCGTATCCCACCGGACAAATCTGGAAGTAAACCAGGGAAAAAACAGAATAGTTTTGACCCCTACGTGTGCAAAAAGATCAGTAGAATGGGGAGTAGCCTATGAAGATTCACAAGAATATCCCTTTGCAAATTGTGAAATTGACAATTATGTTAGTACTATAAACTCAAATTATGAGTCAATATTACTACAAATAAAAATCGCAGGTTTTTAAAATCACCCATACACATTCTTGTGAAAAAGTAATGCATAAAAAGTGCTTTTTAAGAGCAAAAATAAGCGCCAAACATACATGAACTTGTTAAAATCCCACAAACAATAAATGTCAGAGACAGTCAAATTATGCTCAAATCCTTAATATCGAAAGGCAGTAAAGCCATGCAAAACCCATACAAGAAGATGTGTGGTACTCCTATTTAAGCATAAAATACAAGGATACCATAAACTCAGTCATCTCTATAGAATGGGAAAACTTGGCGGACTCGGACAAAAAAACATTAAGGTTAACCATAGAACACCTGATAAAAAAATCAAAAGTTTCCAGAGCTGCTGGGCTGGATGGTATGACTAACATCCTATTGTAAAAGAGACCCCAAACTGTGTTCTGAAATTTTATACCACCTCTTCATGGATAAAATCAAGAGGAATAAACCTCCATCATCATGGCATACATCTTTCAATATTCCTATATATAAGAAGGTCATTAGGATGCTTCCATCTAATTATCAGCCAATAGCCCTCCTGGACGTGTCAAGTAAGATCCTAGCCACATTGATTTTTCAACACTTGGAAGATTGGGCAAAGAGTACAGTAAGAATTACAAAATACCAAACAAGTTTCAGACGTGGTATGGGCACAACCTTAAATTGATTTTTTCTAGCAATTCTGAAGGATAGAACATTTAATGGTCCCGCAGTTTACCTGGCCTGCTTGGGCCTCATTGAAGCTTTCAAAATTGTGCATAGAATGTCACTGTGGCAGAAATTGAAAACAATTGATATTCCGGAGGGCCTCCTAAAAATAATAATGCTGTTGCATAAAGACACCAAAAGAAATCATGACTACAATCAGCCTAAAACAATGATATGTCCTGGCCTGGACGTTGTTCAATCTGTACCTGTCAGATCTGGGAGAGGCACTAGATGTTTCTAATTAATTTCCAACAAAATTAGGATCACTCCGTGTTTCCTATCGGTCATACACCAATTGTATCATACTGAAGGATGCCACCCAGATCGGTTTGTAAATAAAACTAGAATGCTTCCAACAATACACATTAAGAAATAATCTGAAGAGAGGCCAACAGGGGGTGCGCTGATGTGTCCAGCCTTAGTGTGATGCTCCTGCCCGAGAGACTGGCACATTGGTGTCAGCCCCCCATTTTGCCCTCCTCATGGCCTACGGCCTGTGTGGTGGGGCAGAGGACCCCTGGCGGCAGCCAGAGGTGGAAAAAACGGTCAAAATCTGCCCCGGTTTCCTGTAGATAGAAGCTCTGGCGTCAGAGCCGAAACCAGTGCGGAGCGGAGAGAGCACGCCGAAGAGCAGGCAGCGTTCGGAGTGGACCGGGAGAGGTGGGGAGGTGTGTCTGTGACCCCCCAACCCTCTGAAATACTTGAGGCGAGCAGTGCCAAAGGAGTGAGCCTGGGTGGCTGACGTGAGCAGAAGAGCCGGACCACCTGGGTGGATGGGAGACATGAGACGGTGTCGCCGGCAGAGTGTGAGTTGGCGGTCACTCTGGAGGAGAGTGCCGGAAGACCACAGAGACCCGTGAAGGATGCGCTAAGGGAGGAGGGAGAATCCGGTCGACGTGGCACCAGTGAAGAGGATCGGCAGTGAGGCCCCGATCAAATAACCAACTCCGATGAAACACCACATGGAGAATAAGCGGCTCAACAGAGGGGACTGCAAACTTACAATATTGTCTGGGAATAGGGGAGACACTGCAGAGACTGGGGAAGGGACCGCTAAGGAGGAGGAGGAGACAGCCCAGTGGCTGGGAGGCCTCAGGAAAAGGGAGGCTCAAGGCCCCAATATACATTGCCATTGGCATTTGACACTGTACCCCGCCAGGAATAGAAGAACCTGCACACAGCCTGGGAGGTGAAGCCTCCCAAAATAAATAAAATATCATATCATATCAGCAGTGAGGCAAGTGACGAATTGGGGGATCCTGAGTGCCCAGTTCTACCTGGGAAGGGATTGCAGAGGTGTGGGCCCCCAGGTCCGTTCCTGGGGCATATGCCCACCCAGTGGAGGACCCCATAAAAGGCCACCGTTCAGTGAGGGAACCCACTGAACAAGCATGGGAAAAAAAAGAGCGCAGAGAAGAGGAGGGGCGGGTTGGGAGTCCAGCCCCCTCCCAGAACTCGGGAACCCGGGCGACATCAAGTGTAAAGGGCTAAGGTTAAGGCCCCCAGGAGTCCACCTGTGGCGTGTTCCTGCCTTGGCGAAGAGCCAAGCCACTGAGAGACAAAGACAAATAGGGGAATGCAGAGCGAGTTAAAAGCAGAGAGAGACAAAAATCACCCCGCTTGATAGGGGAGGGGGACAATGGTCTGCCATCCAGTCACCCCCACCTCCACCACAGGCATCCACGAGGCCTGACCCGCGGCAGCAAGCAAGAAAGTTGAAAGGAGTTAACAGAGGAGGGCCCCCATGAACGAGGAACAAAATCTGGTCATGGAGGTACATGGACGGAGGGGGAACTGACCCGAGAAACGACCCACCTGCTGAAAGTGGTGCCTCAGCCGACACATGGACTGGAAGACAAAACTAGGACCCTTTGAATACCAGGCAGTAGGGCGGGGAAGTGAAACTTCTAATCCCACCATGGCGGAATAGGTGAGCAACGCCATGTCAACTAAGAGGGATATCGCCTCTCTTCTGGAAGAGATTCGAGGAATGAGGGAGCACATCAGCAGCAAAGTAGATATAATCAATGTTCAAATTGACAGCATGGACGAGAGGGTCCAGGCAGTGGAGCATAACCAGACCTCCATCGAAACATTGGAAACACAGATGGATATGAGGCCGGCGGAACTTGAGAGGAGGGAAGGTGAGGTAGCCTTAAAGATGCATGACTTCGAAAACCGGGAGAGGAGAAACAACCTGCGTTTCTTTGGAATCCCCGAGAAAGATGGTGAAACAGAAGCAGACCTTCGGAGAACCATCCACGGGGTGGTGACGACACTATTCAGCGATGAGAACATGGATTAGCCCAAACTTTAGAGGGTACACAGAGCGGGGGCAACTGGGAGAGGCCAGTGATCACTGTTTGCACATTTCCATAATTACTCAGGAAAACAACAAAAAATACTTGAAAAGGCAAGGGGACAGAGTTTGTGCCCCTGGGAAGTGCAAAGGTGTCCATCTACCAGGACCTGTCGGCACTAACACTGGCGAAGAGGCGAATGTGTACTCCCCTCACAAAGTGGATCAGCGAGAAGGGCGTGAGGTACCGTTGGGGGTTCCCCTTCTCTATATCCTTTGAAGTCGAGGGCTACAACTACAAAATGGTGACTGAGGAAGATAACAGGAGGTTCATGGAGGAGCTGATGGAAGGCGACAGGAGGAAAATGGACGACGACGAAAAAAGCCAAGAAGATATACAATGGCACATAAAGGGCCCAAATAGACATAACGTCCCTGGTTCTAGAAAATTCAGGAAACTTGGATCACCTACGGGGGCCCTTCCTGAGTAGAGGGATCTGGTGGTGACTATCAGAATTGCATTTCATGGTTTAGGAGACTAGGGGGGGACTTTATTGTTCAATTGTATGTTGTTGTGAGAGGGAACAGAGGGGGGCTCAAATTAGTGAGTTTGGTTGAGCCGGTCCACAAAGGGGGAAGACCACTGGTGATTCATTCGCATCAGGGAAATGACTCTGGGCGGGGTTGGATGCTGAGGGGAGGAGGGAAGGGGAGGAAGAAGGGGAGGAGGGAAGGGGAAAAGGTGACTTATGTTCAGGGTGTGAATGTTCTAATTCATTGGTGTGGTGAAAGGACCTGGTTAAGAGGGTCCATACCTTGGAAGTGTCTCGGAGGAGGGGGAAGTAGTGTGTCCATTAAGATAAAAGGAGATGGCTGGCCAGGATGAGATGAGGATAGGCTCCCTTAATGTCCGGGGCCTGAACTCACCGTCCAAAAGATCTATGGTGATAGGTGAGTTCAATAGGTCCAATCTGGACTGGTTGTGTTTACAAGAAACACACTGGAAGAAGGGGGGAGGAACCCACGCTGCAATCCCGGCAGGTGATTATGGCCTCTGATGTAAAAAAGAGATGCAGGGTGGCGGTCTTGGTATCAACCCGGGTGAGCTTTACAATAGATGCAGTACTAACCGATCCCAATGGGAGGTATGTGTTTGCAAAGGGCCAACTACAAGGGATTAAGTTAACGATTGGCTCAATATACGCTCCGAATGTACATCAATGTGAATTCTGGGAGAAGGTCAGAGACAAACGGATACAATTTGTCAAAGGTCAATTGGGGGTGGGTGGGGATTTTAACATGGTCTTAGACCCACAGAGAGATCGTAAGAGGATGGGGAGAAACAACTGAGGAGGGTTATCCCAATTGACTCGCAGCAGTTTAAAGGGGTGAACGAGGTCCTAGGTTTATGTGACTCCCTCCACCCTACCCCAGAAGGGGACATGCCATGCTGCTGTCCACGATTCGTTCCCCCGCATACATTTGATCCTAGTGGATGTTACCCTTAAACCTCAAGTCCTACATTCCCAGGTAGTGCGATCCCGTGTTCGGACCACGACTTGGTGACAATTCAGCTTGAAAGGGGAGGAATGAAAAGTCAAAGAGGGAACTGGAAATGTAATGATTTCCTGCTAAAGGATAAAGCAGTGCAACAGGAACTACGAAGGGTAATAAAAATGTATTTTCTCTTTAATGATACAAGGGAGGTGGGGATTCAGTCGGTGTGGGACAGCTTTAAAGCAACCATACGCAGTACCCTGATGAGGATAGGTGCTGAGAAAAAGAGAGAAATGGAGGCGAGGGAGGTCAAACTCTGTAGGAAAATAGATACGATACAACCGGGAGGTGCCCATGGGCAATATATGTCACCCGCCAAGGAGATAGAGCTCCGACTTTACAAGACACAATTAAATGCTATAATGACGCAGCAGACAGAGAAGAAACTCCTGTTCCTGAAACAGACGTATCATGAGAAGGGGGACTGAGCGGATAGGATCCTCGCCTGGAGATTGAGGGAGGAGAAAAAGAGGAGAACCATTGGGGTGATTAGGGCGGAGGATAATAGGAGCTTAATTGACAGCAAGAGTATAGGGAGTGAATTTGTAGAGTATTATAGGACCCTCTACTCATCAGAGTGGGCAGCAGAGGAGTCCCAAATCAACAAATTTCTGGATGGGCTACCGGTCCCGGAGCTTCCTGAGGATATCGCGAAAGCACGGGAGAATCCCATAACCGTAGACAAAGTCATGTGGGCCATTGCGGGCATGAAGTTTGGGACCGCTACGGGGGAGGATGGGTTTACAATACGGTTTTATAAATCATTCAAATCCCTGTTAGCCCCGTGTTTGATGAAGGTGTTTAATGCGGAACCCCTCCCCATACGATGATGGCGGCAATTATTGTTGCAATCCTGAAGGAAGGGATGGACCCTACTAGATGCTCACCTTATAGCCCGATTTCCCTTCTTAATGGGGATGTGAAGACTTTTGCGAATGTTTTAGGAACGAGACTGGAGAGAGGTATGCCACTGCTAGTGCATGGGAATCAGGTGGGATTTATTATGGGAAGACAAGGCTCGGACAGCATTAGGAAGACTATCAACCTGATGCATGGGGGGAAAGTGGAAGGCCTGGATGCATGACAGTGGATTCGGAAAAGGCCTTTGACAGGGTCAAATGGCCTTTCATGATGAAGGTGTTGGGGAGGATGGGGCTAGGAGCACATTTCCTGAAATGGGTGCCTGCACTATATAATAGACCCAAGGCGAAGGTTCAGATAAATGGGGGATTAACGGAAGCTTTTGAACTCTCGAGAGGGACCAGGCAGGGGTGTCCACCTTCCCCGCTCCTGTAGGCCCTCGCTATGGAACCACTGTCGAAAGCGATTAGGGTGAATGGAAGGATTAAGGGTATAGTGGGGGAAAGCTTGAATGCAACATCTCCCTGTTTGGTGATGGCATACTGGCCTACCTAATGAAGGTTCAGGTCTCCCTCCCAGCGCTAATGGCCCAAATTGAAAAGTATGGCCGCCTCTCGGGTCTCAAAATGAATGTGGCAAAATCTACAATCGTACAGCTATAGCCGCAGAGCCCCCTCCTAGACAACGAAAACAGTTACCAGGGAATGAAGGTGAATAAGAGCAGTATTCGATAGCTGAGCATATGGGTAACAAGGAATTTAGGTGAGATGGTGGCAGCAAACTATAATCCCTTCCGTGCCCAACTCACGGTTGATATAAAGAGGTGGCTCCCGCTGATACTGATCTGGTATTGAAGGATGACCTCCATAAAAATGAATGTCCTCCCCAGATTGCTATACTTGTTTGCATCCATCCCGAGTCAGCTCCCGGAGAAGTTCTTCATAGAATTTAAAGGAGAGCTTTGTGGATTTATATGGAGAAACAAGACACCAAGGGTGAAGATGACAATCCTGACTCTCCTGAGGGACGTGCGGGCTGGGGGGTTTGGGATCCCGGATATCCGCTTGTACTATAGGGCGGCACAAGTCAGGGGATGCTGGAACACATGAGGGAAGATCTTAGGACCTATTGGACCTACCTGGAAGACGTTATGACACATCCCTTGAAGAGACTACTTCTGGTTCCCCACCAGATCAATACCGGACTGCCTGCGGTCACACCCCACACTAGGAGTTTTTTGGTCGGTCTGGCAGGATCCAGCGGATGCACAAAGTTATACCTCATGGCCTTTCCCTATGTCTTCCAAAAGGGGGCCACTGTTTGATATGGGGCACAAGGCATTCGCAAATTCACAGACGTGGTCAGATGCAGGGCTCAAGAGAGTGGGACAATTCTTTGAGCATGGGAACTTCTGTGAATGGGAAAAGGTGTGAGATATGCTGGGATGGGACTCAATCTCTATATTTGAATTTCTTCGTATTAATGGTATCCTGACGGATCCAAGGTGGGGGGCAGGTACGGCTAGAGAACTAACGCCAGTGGAAAAAGTCCTCCTAGAGCAATCTGTGACAAGGAAAAGTATACTATCCAAACTATATAAGGCAATGAATGAAACCGGCGTAAGGGGAGGCAAACCTTCCAGACACATTGGGTGGAGTTAGTAGGGGAAGAGATTTCAGAGGAAGATTGGGCCCGTATATACAAGGTGGTTTTTCAGGGAGGATTGTTCATCTCCACAATAGAGCATAACTTTAAAGTGTTAATGGGATGGCACAGAGATCCGGGTAGACTGTCGAAGATGTTTCCGGGAACATCACCGTTGTGCCCTAGGGGGTGCGGAAGCCCAGGGACACTGGCCCACATGTGGTGGCATTGCCTCAAGATTCAAATGTTCTCGAAAGAGGTGCTGAGTTGGATGGAAGAGGTGACAGGGATAAGGCTAGACCTTGGCCCGCTGCAGCTGCTGTTGGGGCACCCGCTAAAAGATTGGGAAGAATATAGACTTCCGAAGATGTGGGAATCCATGTTGAGGGTGGGGAGACTGGTCATTGCCCAATGTTGGAAGAACGAAACGCTCCCCACAAAAGCAGACCGGGAACGAAAAGTGCAAAGCATGATGGTCATGGAAAAACTAACTGCAGTGGTGAATGATAAAATGAAGGATTTCCACATCGAGTGGTCTGCCCTCCTGCTTAAATGGGGGCCACAGGAGGACAACCAGTAGACTAAGCCAGAGGGTGTGTGAAATGGAAGGAGGAAGGAGAGGTTGAGGGAGGGCCTTGGAGAGGAGCCGACAAGGGACATTTACAGGCAATATGAGTTATTTTGATCAGAGACAACAACAGAAGATACGCACGCCATTGAATAAAAGTTGATGGGGACAAGGGGTTTGGGCGGGTGCTGGGGTAAGGAGGGGAGGGGGAGGGACCTGGGGTTAGGAGGTGAGGGGGAGGGGGGTGAGATCCAGATAATTGGTACTAAAGTGGGCTGCACAGTTTTCCTCTTATATTGACAGTCTGTTTCTTGTTATAAATGCCAATAAAATCAAGTTTAAAAAAAATAATCTGAAGATAAATCTGAATAAATCAAGAATATTAGTCTTCTCCAACAAAGATAAACATCCATCTTTTTCTTGGTTTACAGGAGAGAGCGTATTAGAACGTACTTCATCATTAACCCACTTAGGGTATTCCGGAGTATGACATTTTTCTTCTTGCCAAACATATAAAAGTGCAAATGAAATACATGAATACAGACTTCTGTAATTTCTCGTACCTCCTGCTGATAAACCTCTATAAAATAAAGAAGTTCCAAAATTAAGTTACAGATTAGAGTGAACCAGCCTGAAGTTATGGGATGAACAGAAGCGTATATTTTGAGAGCTGGTTCGGGTTTATCCAGTTTGGCTCAGGGCAGGCCGTCACAAGGGGGGGCAAACTGCCCCAGGCCTCGCGCTCATGGGGGCCTTGCACGGGTCAGTGTCATGAGAATAGATTCAAGCCGAGGTGTGAGTGTGCTGCAGCCCGCCATTGATTTGCTGGCTGCAGCGCCAGCCTGCACGCATCAGAGATGCACAACAAAACAAAAGTTAGGCACACTCAAGACTTGTCAATTTCTCAAGGTGTGAATCACACCATCAACAATGGGCTGGCCTGGCCTCACTGCCACCTGCACTGTTAAGGATTGTGTGATGTTAAGCGGCTTCACTTCAACACTACAGCTAAATCAATGCCTAGTCTGGGATGCTGAGGGAAACCCTTATTGACATATTTTTAGGTCCAGTTCATGTACTCTGGATGACAACCCTTATATAACACCCCCCTCTTAGAATCCCCCTGACCCCACTGAGCCAAGAAGTCGGTCTGTTTTGCAAACTTAAAAGGTTTATTTGAGAAATATAACAATATAGATCTATCACACTTTTATAATAAATTAATATTTGATAGCACACTTGTGAAGATGATAGTGATCAACAATGGATAATGTTACAGTGGTACACTCTTTTTAATGGCTTAGGAGTTGATATAGAGATGATAAAGTAGCTGAGAATGCTTTTATGGCTTCAAGGACAATGCAATGATGAACGAAAATGCAGTACAGAAAATAAACTTGATATGATTTTAGCAAAAATAATATAATCACTTTTTCTCTGGTAATTCACCCCCCCTCCTATGCAATGTAAGAAATGGAAGGAGAGCACACAGTCTTCAAGAATCCCCACAAATGCAATACGAAATGCAGTCCCCCCCCTAGCAAGCTTAGAGAAAAACAGGTATGATTTTAAAACACAGGCCCAAAATGCTTTGAACGTGGTGGCAATGAAGTGAAATGAGGCTAAAATTGATTTTAATTCCCTCTAGAGGTTCAGGGTGGGTGATATCTAGTTTATATGAGTTCAGGCTCACTTTAGCAATGCTCTATGTGTAACCAGCATGTTAAAACGAATTTTAGCAAAGGAAAGCAAGAAGCTGCAGATTTTTACACGTGGCTGAAATTGTGCAAAATGTCAAATCGTGGCAAATTTACTCGTGCGCGTCGAGCGTAATTACGGAGGCACTATAAGGAGTAAGAAGTCGGTTCTAGGTGCGTTGGAAAGCCCAGAAACCTAGCTTTAAGATGAAAGTTAAATCTCGTTCCTAGCACAAACGGTTCCGGAGATACAGACGATTTTGTGAAAGTAGTTTTTCGGATTTGGAATTTTAAAGCTCAGAATGACAGATGACAGTTTTCAGTTTTAAAGATGACAGAATGACACAATTCTAGGAGGCATTTCTAATAGGCTAAAATAGTTTGGATTAGATTATTTTAAACTAAGAAATTGGTTTTGGCACAGTGAGTACTCACACTATATTTTTGAAATAAGCCGTCAAGGTCTGGTCAGGTTGGACGGGACTTCCGGCAGGTGGTTCTGAACAGCGGTCTGGTCTCTGGTTCTGCTCTCAGCACTGCACAGTTCTGGTCTCTCTGGATCTCTGGTCTCTCTGGATCTCTGGTCTCTGGAGGTTGATGGATTTGAAGTCTGGAGTCTCCCGGCAAAGCGTCCCGCAAGAAAGTGGAAAGTGAATCTCCTACCTGGGTTTCAGTGGCCCTTTTTATGTGTTTTGAAAATGGGTGTGTGCCTGGGCCTAGCTAAGCCTGCCCCTCTCACTTATCATTGGCCAAGCTTTCCTCTCTCCCTTGATTGGGGGGAAGAAATGGAGTGTCAGAGTGATGCTGTAGGTTTTATGGTCAGAGGAACCTCCCCTAGTCAGATTGCACACAAATCTATTTCTGATCCAATTACATATTTATCTATGTACCATTTTTCTCATATTATAGGTCCAGTTAACATATTTTCTGTAGCACCAAACCATCCGATCCCTGTCTTTGTACGATGTTGTGTCCACTGATGATAGAATTCTCCCCTTTTCATCAAGATAACTACCTCTAAACCTTTCCAGATTTTACACAAATGTGCACCAGCGATATGGGTTTCAGATGATAAAGCGTCAGATTTTTAACATGCAGACATTTGGAGTAACAACCTTTTTTCCGCTACTATCCCCAGGAACATACCACAGGGTCCTAACACCTCTTAAAATGTGCACCGAAAAATCACAAGAATAATGGTATTATTGATATAATTTTCACCAGTCCGCACTATGAGTTAACTATCTTTTTAAAATTATGCCCTGGTCAAAAAGGGGTGTGGCTTCCCACATCACATGGTGGAATAACTGGTTTATCCACCTCCCCCAAGCTCAGCTGGCTCTCACAGGCACTGCCCCTCCCAGTTTCTCCCAAGAGGAAGCCATTTTACGACCCCCCAAATATAACATTTGCCTGAGCCAAAGAAGGTCCATTGTTCAATTCCCTGCAGTCCCCAGCTGCCACTCCCCTTTCAATCAACAGGAACATGTGATCTCCTTTTGGTGGGGCCAGCAGGATGCAGCCAGGCCTGGGAAGAGTTGTTGAGCCAGTTTAACTCCTGTCCGGGGTAGTTGTCAGGCAGAATTCAGCTAAATGTCACTTTAGTTCCCAGTTTTCTACATTCAAATCCAACTTACATGCAGCTATTTTTTATATATACATTAAATAATTACTTCCTTCAAGTAATTTCAGAATATAGTTTTACATTGTATCCACCTCTTAGCAAGTCTTTCCTTGGCCTGGTTTCGGTTCATTTGTTCAGTTTTACACAAAGGTCTGGTGGTTTTAAAACACCGGCTTTCTGATAGTGGTGAGTACCGGTATTGCATCCATTTTTGGGATCTGTCTTGAATTACTGCATTTCAATAGAGTGGTCTTTTGCTTGATAGTATAGGACCCTTGCTTAACATTGTTTTGATGGCATCCTTACAGTAGAGTGGTGATGTGGAACCCCCCACAAGAAGGTTTTATCTTTGGAGTGGTCTTGTGCCAACTGCGCAGTTCTCCTGGATTCTGGCGTGAATGTGGGCGGCGATAGCTCATCCCCACATCCACCCAGTCTATTGATTTAGTTTGTTCTGGGATAGAATAATGGGCGGCTACAGCTCATCCCCACATCTACCCAGTCTATTGATTCAACATGGGTCAAAACCCTTCACATTGAGCTAGCAGTCAATCATTGACAGTTTACTGCCAGAGTGTCCAGCCAACCCAGCGCCAGCCCAGGCAGCCCATGCGCATTGGGTCTGACAGCTGGCTGGCTGGATCAGGTGCGGTGCCACACCACACTTGAACACATCACATGCTACCTGGCTGGGAGATTGGCCTGGCTGGGTGTCTGGACCTTGCTGGTAGTAGTCGACTAACAGAGTGGAGGAGAGAGACAGGCGATGAGCTGCGCTGTGGTGCCTGCCCTGCTGCTGCTGACTGCTTGCTTCTCAACACATTTCTTTTGTGCCCCTGCAAAAAGTGCAAAGTAAGTAAAGTATCTAAAGTGCTGCCACCTACCGCTATTGTTTTAAAAATGTGTATTTCAATTGTGCTGCCTCTGTGTGTCGGACTGTGTCCTGCTAGCCGGCAACGCTGACATCACAACTAGAAGATTATAAAATGGAATCATGGTGAGGTCACACCTCAGTACCCCTATCATACATTACAAGGTTACTGCAAGTCACGAAATATGTTCATCTCCAAACAGAGAAAGGAGACAGAACGCCAAGTTCTTTTGTCACATATCTCAATGGTGACTTGCAAACGCATTATAACTCGTGGAAGGGCGTATTTTATTCCGTATAATACATGGTCCCACCACTAAACTGATCAATACTGGGTCTCTTGCTCGCTGTGGTGCAAGGGGTCTTGAACATATTGAAATCTGCCTGTAATGCAGAATGTGCTGCTTCGGAAAGCACAGGACACTAAGCAACTTGTAATCTGCTGCTAACAAATGGTTTGACCAGTTTTTAAGAAATTGCACTTAAAAGCTGGGTTTGCGGCTTAAATAAGTAGTAGTATATAGTATATATATATTATTCTGCTCTCCTGTGGGAAACTCCAGCAGTGCACTAAGCAAACACATAAGCATCATCTCAACAAATAATGATGGTAGATTCTCACGGAAAATGGCTTCAGAAACAACTCATAAGCTTATAGCCAATATGCCTAGAGCACACCTGTTTTTGGAGAAGTATTAATAGTTTAAGTAATTAGTGGGGTGCGGGGAGAAAAACAAACCCTGACACTGGGTTGTATCAAATAATGTACAAGCGACAGATGTCCACAAATTTTTGGAACAATCCCGTCCCCTGCACATTCTATTGTTATTGCAAAAACAATCAAACTTGTTTCTAGTATGTTTTAGAAATATTCAATATGACAAAATTTGAAAGAACAACATTTACTACTGAGATATTGTCCAAGTGATTCTTTTATTAAAAAAATGTGCATAGCTCACACCATTGTAAACTCATCATAGTTTGATTTTTCAATGAGTAAAACATCATTCAATTTATCTTGATTCTTCAGGTATACATTAGCATGATATGTACGTCACCTCTAGTTCGCACATAAATATAACCCAACAATTCATCATATCAAGTCATATACTTTCAGGGTGTCCTTAAATGCTTTTCACTTGACGCGTTTCGGGGCAACACATTCCCCTTCTTCAGTAGTTGTTTAGCAGCAGTGTCCCTTTTTCAGTATATCTATAGTGTATAACAGATGGGAATATTTTTAGTTGGCGTTAAATTGGATCGTTTTCCTCTGTCATGACTTAATGACTCATATCTTATAATCACCTGGATGTGTGATCTGTTAGTTAATACCTCTTGAAGTAATGGTTCCTTATTCATTAGTAGTCTACTCTCCAGTAGCTGGCCCTAAAGAAACTGAAAGGACTATTGTAAATTCAAAGAAGTACTAAATCAAAAGTTAAAAAGTCTAAAATATCTGGTTTGCCTCTTAGAAAATCCAGTGCCAATAATTACCTGATTCAGTAATGGTCACGTAGATGGAGAACCCTTGGGTCCTAAAGTGTAAGGACTTGCTTTGGGGTATATAGTTTGGGTACAGTAGATCAGTCTAAAATAGATGTTCTGTAGGTCAAAGGGAGAAAAAAGCTAACTGTAACTAACTCCCCATCAGCTTTAATCAACTGTACATAGTTAGGTTATCGTTATTTGATAGATAATCCTTACCATATGTTCGGCATAATTAGTGGAGGGTAGATAGTGAGGTCTCCTCCTGTATCTTGGTATTCTGGCCTCATGAAATTCAAACTCCAAACACCATCTATAGATATATTTAAAGGGTGTGTGGCAATCACCTAGTTATAATTTGCAGGAATTGCTTTTGTTGTATTTAAGAGGAATTGCTAGAATTCCCTAGAGTTATATTGCTCAAAGTCATTCCAAAGTTATAGCTCACCCGTATGGAGATAATGAAGTGCTTGTAGCATTTCTCAAGGCCGCGAAAAATGGCAAAAACAAAATGGATGCTGTTATGATGATGTCACATTGTTTACAATCGGGCGTAATCGCTTGCATCTTGCAATCGTGTTGATAATATAATTACTTGCAATAATATGATCGCTTGTTCTCTGCCAAGTATTGTAATACATCTGGGGTGATGAAAAATATTGTAATTAAACAAGTATAGTGAATCCAATTAAGGATACAAAACAGAGCCACATTATGGATGTGTCCCTATCAGACGTCAAATTAAGTCCTTAAGAGGGCATAGTCAGATGAAGAAGGATGTTTTAAGGATAGATCTGGAGTGATCCTTTTGTGTCTATGTTAGGTGTTCTACAATAATTGTCTAAGTCCATTCTAAGGAAGAATAAATACTACAATATTGACATTTCTAGGACAAAATGGTTTGTTAAACATAATCAGCATAATCAACCACATCCAGAGATTATGAGTATCGCCTTCATGCTCACAATCTTTTAAATTACATCACAATTCTAAAGTTGTAAAGGACCTCTCGCATTGTTAAAAATAAACATAATATAGCGCAACTCAAAGTCATTATCTTAGAAGTTGTCAAAAAATCACAAAGAGGAGGAAACCTTGCAAGACACATGAGTCAAAGAGAAATCTAATGGGTCAACAAATTAAACAGCTTTTCCCCCAATGGTATGAACGAAGAGTATACCTTGAGTTCTTTTCTATAAAGAGGCAAACAACTAGACTATTTACACATATACGTGTCTGACAAGATTACCTATAAAGAAACGTGACAGGTAATGTGGAATGTAAACTATGCAATGCGAGAGGTCCTTTACAACTTTAGAATTGTGATGTCATTTAAAAGATTGTGAGCATGATGACGATACTCATAATCTCTGGATGTGGTTGATTATGCTGATTATATCATGACCCACAGAACGCACCCCCTTCTGGACTTCCTGGTCCTTATCACGGCGGGGCTTGCATTCATTGTTTATCCAACATGGCCGTATCACGTGACACGCCTCGCACCAGCCTTCATGGCGGACGTAGTACGTTCCATAAATATGCCACGCCCCCGCGGCCCTGCGCGTCTCAATGCTATTGCGAAGTAGCGACCAGACGTGTGCTCCGTAGCTTGCGGTATTGTTTCCCTTGCTTCTTCCACTCTAACCCAATTCTAGTCCCTTTCCTTCCTTTCTTGATTCCTGGACTTGTGTGCTAGTTGCGCACCCTTTTATTTCCTGGATTCCTGGATCCCTGCATCCCGGTACTTGAACGCACGCTGGAGTCAGAAGAGACTCGTGCAGCCTTATTGAAGACTCGAGAAGTACGCAAGAAGGCATCGATCAAGAAATCCAGCAAAGATCGAACTCAGGTGAGAAGGGGGAACTCCTTGACAGTTTGAGACACCAACTGACCGAACTCGATATGGACATGGAAGCGGCCGTCCAGGACCTGATGCGTGGCATGCAAGACCTATCAACCGAGGTGCAGAATCTAAAGGTGGAAAACGCCGCTCTCAAACATCTAGTTCTATCCCGCGATTCTGCCACAAAAGAAAGTGTATTGCTGGGCGGTATAGTGGACAAATATGATGGCTCACCAAAAACCCTTTGAGGATTCCTGGATTCATGTTTGGTTCACTTTACTTTTAAGCCCTACTACTTTTCAACTCCCAGGGCTAAAGTGGGCTTCATAATTTCCCACCTTTCAGGAAACGCCTTAACCTGGGCCACGGCCCTCGTTAATTCCGGCGACGTTCTTCTAGATGACTATGATGGCTTCATACAAGCCCTTAAGACCATGTTTAACCGTCCAGAACAGGTCTATAGTGCCCAGGAACGCCTGTTAGACTTTCAGCAAGGATCCCAGGATATGCTCACCTATGTTACCCGATTCAAGCAGTTAGTCAAGGAAGCTGATTGGTCCCCGCAGGCGAGTTTTACCCTTTTCAAGAGAGGACTGAATGAGGAGATTAAGGATGAGTTGGCCAGAGTGGCTCACCCAAACTCATTCCAGGCACTAATGGACCTTGCCATGCAAATAGATTTTCGTATCCAGGAAAGAAAGGCAGAGAAGAAGAAATCCAAAACTAATCCTCCGAAGCCGTCCTTTGAGAGTACCACCAAGGCGGACACAAACCCAGGCTCAATCTCTGAACCAGAACCCATGCAGATAGGAGCCTTCCGTGGACCTATATCCCTGCAAGAAAGAATGAGAAGGATTCATACATGCGTGCATGTATTGTGCCTCAGACAAACACCTGGTTAGGGAGTGTCCTCTGGCCCCTCCTCAGCGTTCGGGAAACGCCAACTCCCGATCCTAGATGGAGCAGAGCTTCGGGAGAGAGATGTTTGCTCCACATCAATTCCATCCTTGAACTCTCCTGGACAAAACAATTTGTTGATACTACAAACCTTCCTGTCGCCCTCCAAGAATAAGACCTGTCCCATTCTGGCCTTGGTGGACTGTGGAGCTATGGGAATTTTCATTGATCAAGACTGGGTTGTAAGTCATCATATTCCATACGAGAGACACGAAGCACCATGCAGCCGGTGGAAGCAATCGACGGAAGACCCCTCTCTTCAGGACCCATAAGCCTGCAGACAAAAGAGATCCAACGTTCCATAAACCATCACCAAGAGCGGATTACATTCGACATCATTAAGTCAGCCCATTACCCCATGGTATTGGGTATGCCCTGGTTACAGAAGCACAATCCGTATATCAATTGGACAGCAGGATCACTATTCCTAGGCTCAGAGTTTTGTATGTCCCACTGTCTAATCCTGGATCCCTCCTCGACACCCCTTAAAGAACCAATAAGAGACCTGAAAACACCACTCATGGTTTCTAATATACAAGTCCCAGATGCCTATCAGGGATATGCTGATGAATTTTCAACTGCCATAGTCCAGGCCTTACACCCTCACAGACCTGAAGACTGTGCCATGTATACAGATCCCTCAGCAGTGATTCCTTTTGGCAGAATGTTCATTCTTTCCGAACCTGAGAAAAAGGCCCTCAGAGAAGTCTTAGTTGCTTACCTGTAACTGTATTTCTCCAGCATTGGTATCTTTCATAGATTCACATGCTTGAATATTCCCTGTCGTCAGACTGGGAATCCTCGGTGATAAATTAAATAATAATAAATTTTTTTTTTAAAATATATATATATATATATATATATATATATATACACTGCCACCTAGCAGTGCATGTATATAGCCCATTATAGCCTATGAGCCACTTCATTGTGTAGTCCCTCCACCTCACTTTGGTCCTTTATGGCCCCAGCCAATGAGGTGGCAGGGCTTAAGCTCCGCCCCCGGCAGCCATCTTCAGATTTTGAACCGTAGAGATTACAGTATGATGGATGCCGAGCATAGGAGCAGCCTCTCAGGGGAGGCGGGCGGGCGCATGTGAATCTATGAAAGATACCAATGCTGGAGAAATACAGTTACAGGTAAGTAACTAAGACTTCTCCAGCATTGGATCTTTCATAGATTCAGATGCTTGAATAGAATACCAAGCAGTTACAACATGCCACCATTATAAACAGACATGCATAATTACAGAAAAAACATATTTCTGATCAAACCTTTACCATGCAGCAACACAACGGTTACATACTTCGGGAAAGGTGGGAAAGGAGGCTGGTCCTACCTTATACAAAGAGATGGCGGAGCACTGCCTGTCCAACTGCTGTTTCTTTGTTGGTATCTTCAGTCAGGCAGTAGTGTTTCGCGAAAGTATGCAGAGTGCTCCACGTGGCGGCTCTGCATATGTCTTTCAAGGCCACCCCTGCGTGGAATGCTGTTGACGCCGCCCTTCCTCTGGTGGAGTGCGCAGACGGCGGTCTAGTTAAAGGGTCGCCTTTCAACTGATGACAGTGGGTGATGCAGGACGATACCCAGCGTGCCAGGCTTTGTTTGGATATATGTTGGCCCTTGGTACGGCCAGAGAAGGAAATGAATAGCCGGTTTGAGGAGCGGAACTCCTTGGTTCTTTGCAAGTAAAACTTCAACACCCTAGAAACGTCTAGAGAGTGTAATGTCCTTTCCGCTTCCGAAGCGTGATTCTGGAAGAAGGTTGGTAAAACAATGCGCTCAGTGAAGGACATCTCCGAAAGTACCTTGGGGAGGAACTTCGGGTGAGGCCTTAAGATGACGCGGTCCTTCTGGAACAAGGTAAACGGAGGTTCCGAAGACAAAGCTTGCAACTCACTGATCCTTCTGGCCGATGTGATGGCTACCAGGAAGGATGTCTTCCAGGACAAGAATTTCATATCGCATCTATGTATGGGCTCGAAGGGAGGTTGCATGAGGGCTGTTAAGACGGTGTTGAGGCTCCAGTCCGGAACTGGTGTAGGTGTAGGCGGATAAGTACGCATCAGTCCTTTCAGGAAGATCTTGATCGCTGGTAAGGAGAGTAAGGCTTGCGTCTCCGCGGTTACTGTGTAGGCCGCTATGGCTGACAGATGGACCTTGATAGAGGACAGTGAGAGCCCTGATTTAGCCAGGTGCAATAAGTAAGGCAGAATTTGATCAACCGAGGCCGTGAGGGGGTCGATCGCAGAGGTCTCGCACCATTTGGAAAACCTGGTCCATTTTCTGGTGTAGGTGAGTTGCGTGGACGGGGCTCTAGCGGCCCTGATGATATCCCAGCATTCTGATGGTAACTTTAGGTGCATCAGTTTACGCTGCTCAGGAACCATGCTTTGAGGGACAGGCTCCTCGGGTCGTGGTGGAGGACCTTGCGGTTCTGTTGTGTCAGTAGATATTGATGCGATTTGAGATGAATCGGGGTTTTGCAGGATAGATGTCTCAGCGTCGGGTGCCAGACTTGCCGTGCCCAATCGGGTGCAATAAGAATCAAGGAACAATCCTGTTCTTTCACCCTGCGAAGTACCCTCGACATGAGGGGAATGGGTGGGAAGGCGTAGAGGAGCTTCCCCGACCAATCCACTGAGAACGCGTCTCCCAGCGATTGGTGCTCGGGGTATCTTGACGCAAATCTCTTGCATTTTTTGTTGTTCCTGGTGGCAAAAAGGTCGATCTGCGGATGGCCCCATAAGGCAAATATCCGTCGAGTTTCTCTGTCGTCCAACTCCCGCTCGTGTGACGCTGTGTATTCTCTGCTTAATCTGTCCGCTAGGACATTGTCTACTCCTGGAAGGTGCTCTGCCCTGATCTGTATCCCGTAGCGCAAGGCCCATGCCCATAGCTGTTGGGCTTCTTGCGACAGAATCTGAGACCTCGTGCCTCCCTGCTTGTTTGTATAGTGCATGGAGGTCATGTTGTCTGTCGGGACCGTAAGAACTTGACCAGCTATAACCGGTAGGAAGGCTTTCAGCGCCAACCTTACGGCCCTGAGCTCCAACACGTTGATGTGGAGCTGGGACTCTTGTGCCGACCAAGATCCCTTGGTTTGGAGGTCCGCAAGATGAGCGCCCCAGCCTGATAAGGAAGCGTCCGTCCGCAGCAGGAGGGTCGATGTCGGTGCTTGAAACAGCATTCCCTGTAGAAGATTCCTCGGAGCGTTCCACCATCGAAGGGCCTTGTGCAAACGTCGATGGAATCTGGACAATGTCTTCCCAGCATCCGAAAGCTTGTTTCCATTGGTGGTCCAGAGCTTCCTGAACCGGCCTCATGCGAAGCCTGCAGTTCGGTATGAGGAATATGCATGATGACATCATGCCCAATAGGGATTTGTAAGAGCGTACAGATGTTGTCTCTTTCTGTAGGAAGTTCGAAGTTAAGCGTAGAATCGCTGCTATTCTCTCTGTGGATGGTGTCACTCTGGGAATGCTGGAGTCGAGCTCGGCTCCCAGGAAGAGAGCTACCTTGCTGGGAACGAGGCAGGACTTCATCTGGTTGATGGAGAAACCTAACTCTTTTAGGAGGTTGACCGTCCTCGACACTGCCGAACGAGCCTTTGCAGCTGAACTTGCCTTTATCAGCCAATCGTCCAGGTATGGAAAAACGTCCGTTCCTGCTCTCCTGAGACTTGCCGCTACCGGTGCCAGGCATTTCGTGAAAACTCTTGGCGCCGATTTTAGACCGAACGGAAGCACTTGAAACTGAAAGTGGAGCCCTCCCACTGTGAACCTGAGGAACTGCCTGTGTGCTGGATGGATCGGAATGTGGAAGTATGCATCCTCCAAGTCTAAAGTGGCCAAGAAGTCGTGCTTGTTTAACCAAGGTAGCACCCCTTGTAGAGCTACCATCTTGAAAGTTATGCGCTTGATGAACTTGTTGAGAGCCCTCAGGTCCAAGATGGGCCTCCATTGACCGTTTCTCTTTCTGACGAGGAAGAATCGGGAGTAGAAACCTTTTCCCCTCTGAGAATAGGGTACTGGTTCTACTGCTGCCTTCTGGAGCAGTTTTTGCACTTCGGACATGACCTGTCTTAGCATATGCACTCTGCGGGGAGTTGGAGGCAGGGAAGGAGGTTGGTCCAGAAATTCCAAAGTGTGACCCTTTCGGATCACCTGTAACACCCATTTGTCCGATGTAATTGACCGCCAGCGATGGAAAAACTGGCTCACCCTTCCCCCCACCGGGGCGTGGCGAAAGGGGGGGGGAGATTGGTCGTCAGTTCTGCTTGCCTTGCGACTTCCCTTGGGCGGAGCCACGTCTGCCTCTATGGGCGTATCTGTTGGATGACTGATATTTATTGGCTTGGTACGTGCCGCCTTGTGCTCTTTGACCATAGGAGGAACGACTGTATCCCCTGAACTTGGAAGATGAACCTCTAAAGGGACGAAAAGACCGATGGTCCTTACTTTTGTCCTTTAAAGAACTGATGGCTCTGGCTGTGTCAGTGTCTGTCTTGATTGCCTTCAAATGGTCGTCTATCTTTTTCCCAAAGAGATCTTGGCCATCAAATGGCATGTCTAGTATCTGCGCCTGAACTTCAGGTCTAAAGTTAGTAGCCTTCATCCAGGCCTGCCTTCTGAGCACTGTGCCGTGTGCCATCTGCCTGAAGCCTGATTCGGCCACATCAACTGCTGCGTCGATCATGTGATCCGATGTTGCTTCACCATCCGCGATTATGGATTTTGCCTCCTCCTGGAACTCCGGTGGGTAATTGTTTCGCCAAGTTAGACATGCGGAGCCAAAGCTCGCGATCGAATCTTGCGGTCATGGCCAGTGCGTTACCGGCTCTGATTGTAAGTGATGCAGAAGATGACACTTTCCTGCCCATGGCTTCCAATTTACGTCCGTCCTTATCCGGTGGGGCCGACAACGGTGAGGAGGGGTTGTCGAGTTTCTTTCTGGCCGCCACTGTAATAACTGAGTCCGGTTTCGTATGACCCCTTAAACAAAGCGGTGCCGAATCCGGAGCTTTATATTTCTTTTCTGGCCTGGACACCAACGCCAGAGTCGATAAGGGCGTAGATAGGATCTTGGATCCGGAATCCCAGATGGTATCGAGGAGGGGAATTGTGGTCACTGTCCTCCTTCGTTTGTCCCTGTGCTCATAGAGCACTGATTGCCTTTCCTCCGAAGAAACCTGAATTTTGAACAGTTCTGCGGCTTTACCTATTATGGTGTGGAAAGAGACGAGATCATCCGGTGGTGAGGCCTTGCCCGGCGAGTCTCTCCTCCTGGGCTTCTCGACGACGTAGTCATCCCAATCACTGGGTGCATCTGGCTCCTGAGTTATTTCTCCTTCTTCTGGTTCCGAAAATTCACCAAAAGGATCCTCCTGCCAGTCTGATACCGAGATGGTGGACGGTACCATGGTGGGATCTACGTCCGGTGATCGCGGTCTGTGCGATGACTGTGGTGACGGGACTCTTGTAGGTGAAGCACTGTGGGTGCTGCTCCTCGGTCTTCGAGCAGGTGATCTCATCCGTTTTTGCGGTCTACTCCTGTAAGGAGAGCAACCCGATGTGCCTGGAATCGGGGATGACTCTCTAGGAATGGGATTAATCGGAATTTGCTTCTCCCTTTGCCGTTTGTAAAATTCTTCTACAATCCTCTGCACGGATAACATGAGCACCGGGTCATGAGGATATTCGGATTCTCCCGTGGACGGGTGCCAAGGAGGGCTGTATTGTTTCGGTAAGGGACCGATGGACTCTTCCACCACTTCCGCATCAGAGAATTCTTCCTGAAGAATTATATCCGGAAGTTCTGCCATGTGCCCCAGAGGTGAAAATTGCTGCACCGGAGGTTCAGTTACAGTATTCTTCTCAATGATATTGCTTGTAATGACAGGAGCTTCAAGAGTGAGAGGCAGTAATTCCTATGTAACTGCTGAAATTTGCGGTGCCTCTGAAGGCGTTATGGATGATGTTATCCTCGTCGACGACTGAGATTTTCCCGTCGACGAGGGCTTCGCCGCCGACTGAGATTTTCCCGTCGACGACTGAGATTGTCCCGTCGACGAAAGCTTCGCTGTCGACTGAGCTTTTCCCGTCAACGACAGAGATTGTCCCGTCGACGGAGGCTTCGCTGTCGACTGAGCTTTTCCCGTCGACGACTGAGATTTTCCCGTCGACGAGGGATTCGTCGTCGACGACTGACCTTTTCCCGTCGACGAGGGCTTCGTTGACGAATGTGGAGTGTGTTCCGTGGACGACTGCGTCATGGAGGAATGCTTCGTGGACGAATGGTGTTTCTTGCTCGTCGACGATTGCTTCGCGGTCGACATGTCCGATGACGATGATCTAACTGTCGACGATGTCTTAAGCGTCGTCGTCGTCGATGCTGGTTTCGTCGACGGTATGGCCGATGACGGGCCTTTACCTTTCCCTTCATTTGTGGGCGGTTTACCCGCCGACGACTGCCCCCCCACGTTTTTTGCAATCTCCTCCTTACCTCTGGAGGCAGATTTTGCTGACTTTTTCTGGCTTGATAGGTCAACTGGAGGCAGAAAGGGTATCAATTCCAGCTTCCTCTTTTTGGATTTGGGAGAGGAACTCCTTTCCACTGAAGAGGCCCTTCTCTTTGAAGTTTGCCTCTCAGATGGAATGCTGGATTGGACAGGAGCTGTTCTGACAGACTCTTCGTCCAAAGATTGATCCCTGGATTCCAGGTATGAAAGGAGTCTTCTATGCCTGTCATGAAGGGTCTTGGTGGAAAAGGTTTTACAAATCTCGCATTTTTTAATGTCATGTGGGTACAGACAATAAATGCAATGCTCGTGAGGGTCCTTGTAGTAAACCAATTTCTTCTTGCACCTCGTGCAGTCCCTGAACAGGGAAGGCTTCCTGACAGCCTGAGGTGCCTCCATTTCTGAAGAGAAGTTCAGTCGACGATTTTGAGAGGAAAACAACAAGTTTTGCCACCAAGGTTAATTGGAAAGAAAGCCCCTAAGAAGGGGAACAAGATGGAATATATTTTACAAATATATTCCACACAAAAGTAGAAAGAATTTGAGAAAGCTCAGAGAGCTTGAGGATTCCCTGTGTCTGATAGACTGCGGTGAAAAATCTGAAGATGGCTGCCGGGGGCGGAGCTTAAGCCCTGCCACCTCATTGGCTGGGGCCATAAAGGACCAAAGTGAGGTGGAGGGACTACACAATGAAGTGGCTCATAGGCTATAATGGGCTATATACATGCACTGCTAGGTGGCAGTGTGTGTATATATATATATATATATATATATATATATATATTTATATATATATATTTGAAAAAAATTTTTTTTATTATTATTATTATTTAATTTATCACCGAGGATTCCCAGTCTGACGATGGGGAATATTCAAGCATCTGAATCTATGAAAGATCCAATGCTGGAGAATACCTGGATACCAACCTTGAAAACGGCACCATAAGACCCTCAAAATCTCCAGCGGGTGCTTCATTGTTCTTTGTTCCCAAGAAGGACACCAAGGAACTCAGATCTGCCTCGACTATCGTGGCTTAAATCAATGCACCCTCAAAGATCGGTACCCACTACCCCTGATCTCGGATATCCTGGAAGCTGTGCGAGGCACCGTAGTATTCACGAAGTTGGATCTCCGGGGTGCCTATCATTTGATCCGTGTCCAGAAGGAGACAAATGGAAAACAGCCTTTAGAACACCCTTTGGTCACTATGAATATCTAGTCATGCCCTTTGGACTAGCTAATGCCCCCGCGGTTTTTCAATGTTTTATGGACAGGGTATTTTCTTACATGTTATTCCTTTTTGTCATTGTCTATCTGGATGACATATTGATTTTTTCCAAGGATCCTCTAAAGCATGAAGAGCATGTAAAGGCAGTACTACAACGACTCTGTGAACACAAACTTTTAGCCAAACCCGAAAAATGCTTGTTTCACGTTACTTCAGTTCACTACCTGGGATTCATACTTAGCCCAGAAGGAATTGGTATGGACCCTTCAAAGGTAAAGGCCATACTGGCATGGCCTGCTCCCACCTCCGTGAAACAAGTTCAATCCTTCCTGGGGCTTGCCAACTTCTACCAGAAGTTCATTTCTACATTTTCCGAGATTGTCCAGCCGATTGTTGCTCTCTTGAAAAAAGACACTCCCTTTATCTGGTCTACACCGCAAGACAAAGCATTCCAACGATTGAAGACAGAGTTCATGCAAGCCCCCATCCTGGCCCAACCAGACATAAATCGCCCATTCCTAGTGGAAACGGAGGTCTCTAACTACGCCATAGGAGCGGTCTTGAAACAGGAACTTGAGGATAAACTGGAACACCCCCCATTGCTTACCTCTCACGAACCCTGACTCCCAGTGAGACACACTATTCCATCCTGGAAAAGGAACTGTTAGCCATCCACCAGGCATTCACTGAATGGCGACATCTACTTCTGGGTGCTAGCTATCCAGTTCAGGTCCGCACGGACCATCGGAATCTTCAAATTCTACAATCATTGGAGTGCAGGAACAGTCGTCAGGCGCGTTGGGCCTACTTCTTTGCCCAATACCAATGCCAAATCACTCATGTTCCCGGATAACAAAACATGATTGCTGACGCCTTATCTCGACATCCTGACTATGTAACTACTGAAGACAGGGCCTATCCTAAGATGTTTCCCCACACAATCTTTGTAGCTCAAGCAGTCAACCTCCTGGAAGAAATTCGAGTACAAACCCAATCTTCTGACCTCTGGAAGGATATTTCAAGGAAGAATCCATGGAACCTAAGACTTAAGGAAGGATACTTATTCAAGGACAATGCACTGGTCATTCCTACACAGAAATTACAACAAAGAATGATAAACCTCTGTCATGTTACCCTTCTCTCCGGACATCGTGGCATAACCAACACCCTCCGTCTTATACAAAGACAGTTTTGGTGGCCTGGAATGAAGACCGACGTACAGCAATACATCAAAGCTTGTGCTGTCTGCAGTCAAAACAAACATGATAACAAGAGACCGGCGGGTCTTCTAATGTAACCATCGCTGCCAACAAGGCCATGGGAATTCATTGCTACAGACTTCATTGTGGAATTACCACCCTCCCGAGGGTACATGACCATCATGGTTACCATAGATTTGTTCACTCATATGGCTCATTTTACACCCCTGTGTAAGTTACCATCCTCGTCCGAACTTGCTGGAATCTTCCTGGAACACATATTTCGTTTACATGGACTCCTTTCCAAGATCATATCTGATCGAGGACCTCAGTACGTCTCTCAATTCTGGAAACATCTCTATTGCATTTTGGGAATCCAACGCGCCCTCTCATCTGGTTATCATCCCCAGACCAACGGGGCCACAGAACGTGCTAATGAGACCCTGGAACAGTATCTTCGATGTTTCGCCACCAAGGTTCAGGATGACTGGTCGCTCCTGATACCCGTGGCTGAATTCGCCTACAACAATTCTGACCATTCAGCAATTAAGACCACCCCTTTTATTGTAGCCAAGGTTTCCATCCATCAGTTCTACCCTCTGTTCTCCCTCATCCTACATCAGTACCTACTGTCGACTCCTGGATTGAAACCCTCATCAATGTACACCAAGAGGCCAAAGAAAATTTAGAGAAGGCCAGAACACAGACTAAGAGGTATGCAGATTTAAAAAGGAGATCAGGTCCTTCTTATGCAATCAGTGATCAAGTCTGGTTTTCCTCGAAATTACTACCCCGGTTGTACCATGGTCCATTTCCCATCAAGGAAATTATCAACCCAGTTTCATACCGGATTAGTCTACCAGACTCTTGGAAGAAAATTCACCCAGCATTCCACACATCCTTATTAAAACCCTACCACCAATCCTCCCGGAAATCCTACCGACCTCCTCCTCTACTGGTCGACAAACAATTGGAATATGAAGTATCCCGAATATGTGACTCCAGGTATAAACGGGGTCAGCTTCAATACCTGGTTAAATGGAAAGGATATCGTCCTAGTGAAAGAACCTGGGAACCACTTTCTAATCTCAAGACCCCTCGACTACTCAGAAGATTTCACCTTATACACCCGGGCAAACCTGGTGGAACAGGTTTTCGGAGGAGGCATGCTTTCATGACCCACAGAACGCGCCCCTTCTGGACTTCCTGGTCCTTATCACGGCGGGGTTTGCATTCATTGTTTCTCCCAACATGGCCGTATCACGTGACACGCCTCGCACCAGCCTTCACGGCGGACGTAGTACGTTCCATAAATATGCCACGCCCCCACGGCCCCGCGCGTCTCAATGCTATTGCGAAGTAGCGACCAGACGTGTGCTCCGTAGCTTGCGGTATTGTTTCCCTTGCTTCTTCCACTCTAACCCAATTCTAGTCCCTTTCCTTCCTTTCTTGATCCCTGGACTTGTGTGCTAGTTGCGCACCCTGTTATTTCCTGGATTCCTGGATCCCTGCATCCCGGTACTTGAACGCACGCTGGAGTCGGAAGAGACTTGTGCAGCCTTATTCAAGACTCGAGCAGCACGCAAGACGGCATCGATCAAGAAATCCAGCAAAGATCGAACTCAGGTGAGAAGGGGGGAACTCCTTGACAGATTATGTTTAACAAACTATTTTGTCCAAGAAATGTCGATATTGTAGTAGTTATTCTTCCTTAGAATGGACATAGACAATTATTGTAGAACACCTAACATAGACACAATAGGATCACTCCAGATCTATCCTTAAAACATCCTTCTTCATCTGACTATGCCCTCTTAAGGACTTAATTTGACGTCTGATAGGGACACATCCATAATGTGGCTCTGTTTTGTATCCTTAATTGGATTCACTATACTTGTTTCATTACAATATTTTTCATCACCCCAGATGTATTACAATACTTGGCAGTAGACAAGTGATCATATTATTGAGAGTAATTATATTATCAACACGATTGCAAGATGCGAGCGATTACGCTCGATTGTAAACAATGTGACGTCATCACGTTTTTTACGTGCTGACATCACCGCGTCATCCCCATAACAGCGTCCATTTTGTTTTTGCCATTTTTCACGGCTCTGAGAAACGCTACACGCACTTCATTATCTCCATATAGGTGAGCTCTAACTTTGGAATGACTTTGAGCAATTTTTACTCCAGGGAATTCTAGCAATTCCTCTTAAATACAACTAAAGCAATTCCTGCTAATCTAATTATAACTAGGTGATTGACCCACACCCTTTAAATATATCTATAGATGGTGTTTGGAGTTTGAATTTCATGAGGACAGAATACCGAGACACAGGGGGAGACCTCACTATCTACTCTCCACTAATTATGCCGAACATATGGTAAGGATTATCTGTCAAATAGTGATAACCTAACTGTGGACAGTTGATTAAAGCTGATGGGGAGCTAGTTACAGTTAGCTTTTTTCTCCTTTTGACCTACAGAACATCTATTTTAGACTGATCTACTGTACCCAAACTATATACCCCAAAGCAAGTCTGTACACTCTATGACCCATGGGCTCTACATCTACGTGACCATTACAGAATCAGGTAATTATTGGCACTGGATTTTCTAAGAGCCAAACCAGATATTTTAGACTTTTTAACTTTTGATTTAGTACTTCTTTGAATTTACAATAGTCCTTTCAGTTTCTTTAGGGCCAGCTACTGGAGAGTAGACTACTAATGAATAAGGAACCATTACTACAAGAGGTATTAACTAACAGATCACACATCCAGGTGATTATAAGATATGAGTCATTAAGTCGTGACAGAGGAAAATGATCCAATTTAACGCCAACTAAAAATATTCCTATCTGTGATACACTATAGATATACTGAAAAAGGGACATTGCTGGTAGACAACTTCTGAAGAAGGGGAAGGTGTTGCCCCAAAACGCATCAAGTGAAAAGCATTTAAGGACACCCTGAAAGTATATGACTTGATATGATGAATTGTTGGGTTATATTTATGTGCGAACTAGAGGTGACCTATATCATGCTAATGTTTACCTGAAGAATCAAGATAAATTGATTGATGTTGTACTAATTGAAAAATCAAACTATTATGAGTTTACAATGGTGTGAGCTATACACATTTTTTTAATAAAAGAATCACTTTGACAAAATCTCAGTAGTAAATGTTGTTCTTTCAAATTTTGTCATATTGAATACTTCTAAAACATACTAGAAACTGGTTTGATTGTTTTTGCAATAACAATAGGGTGTGCAGGGGACGGGATTGTTCCAAAAGTTTGTGGACACCTGTAGCTTCTACACTTCAGAAGTAACTCATTCCAACAGCTAATCACACCTTTAAATGCTCCAGTAGCAGTTGCAGTTAAGCTGTGTTGGCTCAAGCAGCAATTATTGTCATGTAACGCTCCACTTGTAGTAAGTCATTACAGGCGAAGAGCGATATATAGTTGTCTTATGAGTTAGCAGTAACGTCACAACTAGACTGCAATTCAAGGATGGGCCTTGTGCAGGGATGGGCAATGCGTTGGAGAAAGACCTGTAGGTGCGGATGGGCATTGGGGTGGACATGGGCCTCAGGGGGAGGGGCATTAGGGCAGGGATAGGACTGTGGGTGGGGAGAGGACTCAGAGCAGGAAGAGGCCTTGGATTGGGAATGGACCTTGGGGTGGGGATGTGTCTCCGGTCAGTGATGCCCCTCTGGTGGATATGGGCCTAGTGTCGGACATGGGGTTTGGCTGGGGTGAATCCAGGTCAGGGAAGGTCTTGGTGCAGTATGGCATCATGGAGCTGATGGACTTCAAAGTGGGTATGGGACTCGAGGCAATGTTGGCCATCAGAGCAGCAGATGGGTCACAGGGCTGGAATAGGCTTTGGGTCAGGAATGGGCCTCTTGGCAGGAATGAACCTCAGGATGACGGTGAGTCAAGGGCTTTGGGGCAGAAATGAGCTTCGTAGTGGGGGTGGACCTGGAAGCAGAGAAGACCCATTAGGCGACTATCTGACTCATGGTGGGGATGGGCCGCGCGGTGGGCATGGGCCTCATGGTGGGGATGGGCCTTGTGGTGTGAATGGGCCTCATGGTGGGGATGGGCCTCTAGCAGAAAGAGAAGATGGTTCCTAGCTGCGGTGCAGGGACAAGCCTACCAAGAATACCTGTATAAAGTGAACTGACTGCAGAGAGCAGTGAATGAGATAAGGTCACAACTACCCACTGACGTTATAAATAGCTGGTTAACAGGACATTCTAAATGGTAAATTATGTCCATTATGTTACATGTGGGCCCTCCTTAGAGGTGTGGTCGTTTTTTTGGAACAGATTACTGCCATCAGTAATTACAATTACCGCCAGTGGAAATCTGAGTTGAACTGCTTGAGTGTAAGAATAAATAAATTTAGCAAAGGTCTGCACATTTTGTAAATATGTGACGCCACAGAGTGTGAACGTGCACAATGCAACAGTGCTGCACATACAGTGCAGCCGGTAGAACACCCAGAAGGGGAGCGCGGCAGTCGCAGGCGTGCGCTATTTAAGCCCAGCGATGTGCAATGTTTTGTTAAGGTGCTTTAGTTGTCAGCCCTTCAGCCCCTGAGCCCCTGAGCCCATGATATTTCAGAACTTGGTATTCTACAAGAGATGCGCTGCAATGGCTGGGCACATGTTATGTGTAGATGGGTTAAACATACATGAAATGCAATGTGCAATCATGTGCAATTTATAGATGCCGTCTTCCTCGGGTGTCTACGTTCTCTGCAAATGGAATATTCAGAAGTTGTTTGTGTGCGTGCCTCGCCCAACTCTTCAGAGGCTGTGGGCAGCCGCAGCTCTCTAAGGGGAAGGAAAGGGGACAGTCTATCCTCAATCAGGTGTTGACTCCTTGCTTGGTGGTACCCTTGATCGGGTACCGACGGTTCCTTGGCATCCTCTAACCATCATTAGGTGCTGGATTCTCTGTGCACCACCTGTCCTCGACGAGGGAGGGGCTGACCCTCAGTAGCACCCTGTGCCCTAGGTCACACAACAAATATAAGACATAAAAACCTTATTTTATTCAACAATGCAAATTCTCATACACATTCACGTCTAAATACATTATTTCACACTGCTAACTGTGCAAATTCGCAAACATATGAATTCAATTAAGCAGCTTTTCAATTTCAATCCAAAGTTTAATAATAGCGATAGTTAATGGCATTTGGGTGCTAGAGAGACAATGAGCCGAATATAGCTACATTTTAATAGCATGCAGATTATGTATAAGTTTCCCTAGGAACATTAAGTGCATATCTTTCAGACCCTTACATATGTTTAAATCATGTCAGGCCCAGAGACCCCAGCTACACCTAAATGATTGCACCCAATGAGGCCACAAAAATGTCTAGTGGCTTTCGTTGGGGGCCTAGCAGTTCGGGCTGAACTGTGCCTTTGGATGTCGCACTAGGTCTATTTTGCATATGTTTTTTTTATCTTGGATGGAATGGAAGATTTTCTGGCACAGTTGCCAGTGGTTATGATTAATTGAACACCGTTTGCATCAGCCTTCAGTCTTGCAGCGACAGTGTGTATGGCAGCGACATATTCGAGTTCTTTCATAAATAAACTCAAGTAGAGATTTCTGGCTTCACTTATTTATGGTGCCACTGGCCAAGTGCAAAAAATAAAGGGGCCTCACCAAATCTTTTGCCCCGGGCCTCACCTCACCCTGTGACAGCCCTGGTTGAGGTCCCATTCCTCCTGTGCGGGAACTCTTTGCTCTATCTTCATTGAAAATGTATATGTGGTGGCGGAAATTGCAATTAACAAGCAAAATACAAAACCCTGCAAATAACTTTTTATATAATGACCCGAATAAATTGGCGACCTCAAAATCAGTAATCAAAGTATTGTCCTTAGTGAATGAAAGTTTGATATTTTTTCACAAAATAGGATCAAACGATATAGAACTAATCCAAAATCCTGCCGAGGCACAGAAGAACGTGTATAATTATGATTGAGCAACAAACAAATCAAAAATAGAAAAATATGTATCTTTGAACGACTTTGCACTAGTGCACAAGAAGAGAGAAGTCTTACCACTACTCATTGAAAAATGTCCTTCTCCTTTTCCAAGAGGAGCCCTGTTAAGTCTACTTTTAAACCTACTTCCAACTATGAATGTTCTAGGGTCATGTCTCAATCCGCCAAATAATAAAAAGCTTTGCAGATTTTGCAATACATTGGTACTGGAAACAGCTAAACACCTGTTAACGGATTGTAAGTGAATGTTCAATGTAACCTATAAACACTGTAGAGACTCATGATCTTCTACGTCTCCTGTTGGTCCAGAATTAATCTGCAACAGATTGATATCTATGAACCAGCTGTCATTAACAATAAAGTTGGGAAAACCAGCTCTTGAATTGCAAACACACCTTTCTAAAGAAAATCTTAAATATGAAATTTGAATGGAAAGCGACTGAGGAGTAGAACAGGCAAAGTGAAATGGACTAAGACTGATATTGATAGAAAGGAGAGCATGTTTTAGAGTAACTATGGACTGTATTAATATCTTTTGTGAAGGATGCAGTCATTGTTTGTTTCTTATAATGGGATGTTCTTTTATAACTTTTTTAATACCATTTTTAATAACATTTATAATATTTTTGTCATGTGATTTAGTATTCTGTGTAACTTTTTTGTACTTTAATAATAAAATGGTGAAAGGTTTAACAAAACCAAAACGCCAATAAAAAAGACAAAATTAAAATAACTGCTACAATATAGAGGTGGCTAAAGCAAAGTCTGTACATGCAGTCTTGCAATAATTATGGACACGACACTGAAGAGTACATGGAGCAAGTATCTTACATTTACCAATTGTGAATACTAGTGTAAATTACAATAGTTTGTTGCCTCAGCGTTATATTTCATGGTTGATGATGCAGGGGTGGTTCCAGGTCCTCCTCTAATTGCAAGGCAACATGGCTCTTCAGCCCCTCTAATTGAGTTTGACATTCTCAGTGCTCCATCTAGCCAGGGTCCAAGAGCGGCGATGTGGGCCGAACGTCTGTGAATGTATTTCAAAGCCACAGGGATCTACACTACTGTATTCTGCTGGTCTAGCTTGCGTCGGATTTTCAAAATGTTGACTCTGTTGCCCAACTCTTATCAGACTGCAAGGGATGCACTTGGCAATTATTTCAGTCTGATGGTAAATGCGGACTATGAGCGATTCCTGATGCAGGATGCAAAACAGAAGGAAGAACATACATTGGATGCTTTTCATGCTCGAAAGCTCCAGCTGGCATTTACATCAGTGCTGCTTAACGAAGAAGATGAAATAAGAAATCAAGTAATTAGGGCTGCTTTTCATTTATGCTAAGAAAACTAATTTTAAGAGAAGCGGGCATCAGCCTCAACAGAATATTAAAACTGTGGAGGTCTCATGAGCTGGTGGGGGGTAAGAACATCCACAATGGAGTCAACCCTAAAAGCTGTGAAGCTGGAAGAAGCTTGTGCAGTGTCCAGAACTCAACCCAAGGCATTCCTGATGTTGAAAAATGACAGGTCAACTAAACCGGGCGGAAACTGCATGTATTGTGGTTATTCCCAGCACAAGGCAAGGGAATGTCCAGCAAATGGACACACATGTCGCTGATGGGGAAAAACAAATCACTTTGCCAAGGCATGTAGAGCGCTGTTTCCTCAGGTGGGGAGCCAGACCATTTGGAGTGAAGAAATTAACAAAAGTAGCTCAAGTGGTGACTTTGGTGCCTGAGATGGATGAAAAGTCCATTGTAGCGGGCGCAGGGAGAACTCCTGAAAGATAGCCCAAATCTGTGTGTGTATCACTCATACCGATACACCAGTTTTGATAGATGCTGGTGCGTCCGTCAATGTGATGGCCCTTTCATATTACAAAAACCTGCAGAATCCAGCTCCACTCTTGCAGACTAAAGTGAAAATCTTTTAATTTGGGGGTTCCAAATCAATCCCGCTTAAAGGATTATTCATAGCCACCGTACGACACAGTGCAAGGAAGATAAAGACACGTTTCTATGTGACGGAGATCAGTGCACATATCTCTCCTGGGATGCGTAGCTGGTGAAGCACTGAACATTGTCAACTTCACATTTGGTGTGGATGTAGAAGATATAGGGCCTCATTACAAGTTTGGAGGCAGCCATGGTGCTGTTAGCACCATGGCTGCCTCCAAACCGGGCTCCATTACCGGGTTCCTGCAATGAGGACTTACCGGGTCATTCCGACATAGGAGGACCCGGTAATTCCTCCTTGCAGGAACCATTCCCCATTCCCATTTGAGCCCCCACAGGGCTCAATGGAAATGGGGAGGGAAGTAATAACGGGCACATAACAACTGGCCCGTTATTACCTCCCTCTTACCCTCGCAGGACCCGGAAAAGACGTCTGGTTTTACCAGACGTCTGATCCGGGTCCCGCAAAGGGAAGCTCGTAATCGGCGCTCCCGTAATGAAGGGGGCCGGTCCCGTAGTGGCCCCCTTCATTACGGGCGCACCAGGGTCATAATGAGGCCCATACAGTCGATGGTAGGGAGTTATAGTTTACTATTTGAAGGTGTTGGCTTTCTTAAAGGGGAAGCGGTTCGACTGCATATTGATGACACCCTACAGCTGGTGGCACTAAAGCATAGGAGGGTACCTTTCCACCTGCCCACCAAAGTAGCAGATGAGCTGGACAAACTGGTGCCCAACGACATGAAAGAGATGGTGGATGGCCCTACACCACGGGTCTCCCCTATTGTGGTAGTGGCCAAACCGAAACAACCTGACTCAGTAAGGATACTTGTCAGTATGAGGCAACATATCAAAGCAATAAAATCAACCCTACTATAGATTATATTATTGAGAATCTACAAGGGGCAGCATTCTTCTCGAAGCTTGACCTGAATGCAGGCTATCATCAAATGCTGCTTAACCCGGACTCCTGTCATATCGATACATTCACTAAACACAAATTACTATATCGATACAAGCGGCTGAGCTTTGGCATCTTGTCGGATCCTGAAGTGTCCTAGAGGCACTCAAGCAGACTATAGCAGACCTACCAGGAGTTATACATATACATGATGAAATTCTACTATTTACAGAATCAGAGGCGGAGCACCTAGAGAGGTTAAAGTCAGTGCTGGTGTGACTAAAATCCCTAGGTCTCACGTTTCACAAAAAAGCGTAGCTTCTACAAACTCAGATAGAATTCTTTGGGTACATTTTTCAGGCTGACAGCATCACATCAGACCGTAAGAAAGTTTGTGACATTCAAGAGGCGCCTGCACTGCAAAATGCATCAGAAGTCAGAAATCGTTTGGGAATGGTCATGTACACTGTATATGTTTAATTAGGAATCTGGCCAATGCTAAATTACAAATCTGGGCACTATGGGCCTCATCACGACTTCGGCGGTAACCCTTAAATCCGGCGGTAGCGCTATTACCACCGGATTTAAGGGTCCGCCGAATCAGGGCTTCGGCGGATTTCGCCCCTGCTCTGAGCTGGGGGGAAATCTGCCGAATATTCGCGCTATTACCGCCTGCGGGAAATCCGCCGGCAGTATTAGCGCGAAGATTCCCCATGGAGCCCAATGGGGAATGGGGCATTCCCGAATGGGCTCAATGGGGAATGGGGACTTACTTTTTTTTTTAATTTTTTTTTTTTATTGATTTGGTTGAAACAAATCAACCTTTCAAGATGTTACAAAAGAAAGAGGAGAAACACAACAATAAATATTATACAAAGTAGAATGGTAAACAGAAATTTGCAATAGAGATAAAAACTGTTATGACAAAGACATGGTATAAAAACAACAAGATACGACATCTAGTGGTATTTACAAAAGATAAGTTAACAATTTACCACGCACATAAACCAAGTTAAGACATAGTAAAAAGAAAATACACTCATTGGTTCATAGCATAAATAGCAAGACACGATAGCAAAAGGCTAGACGGTAGATCATCAAAGAGTTTAACCATTTGAATTTGTCAAGGACAAGCTTTCAATAAATTTAACAACTGCAGTTTGAATAGGCAGGTACGTAGAGTTCAGAATTGTAAGCCATGATGCTTCATAGTCTAGGAAACCTAAATGCCGACAATGTCGACCTAGGAACTTGAGTCTATGAAGGGTGAGAGCAGGACACTCAATGATAAGATGCTCCAAAGTCTCAGGTTGACAATTGTTCTTACAAAAGCGACAAAAGTTATCACGATCTGTTATTTGCTTGCGTCTATGAAGAATGGCTTTGGTTGGCCAAATGTTAAAACATAGACGCATAATTGCAGAGCGGATATTGACTGCTGGGGCTTTGACTAGATAAGGATGGGGTGTTCTCATCTTTTTTGGAGGAAAACGGGAAACATTACCATCACAATAGGATAAACTGTCGTGACTTGCCGCGTAGTGAAGAGTAATGGACCTCTGTCCACAAATCACCCACAGGGATGAGTGAATAAACTCCCTGTGCGAGCTTTGAGGCCACAGGTGGTTTGTTGGTTCGCCGGATCTGATGACGCCCAGGACCCCGGAGGCTGTTAAATGGAAGGTAAGGTTAGCACAGGCAAACACAGTACTGTGATATGAAGAAGTGTGTAAGAATCTCTTACCTAAACCCAACAGGGATGATACTGGGGTGTCGGGGATCTGGTGCGAGGGAGCTCCGTAGATCCGGACAGCCGTGTCAGCCGTGTCCCAGATGGTAGTAGCCGGTTGTACCTGTAGCCTGACGGTAACTTAATGGGCACTTGAGTTAACCACGTAGCGCCAGTGGCCGAAAATCGTAGAGTCAAGAAAGGGCAGTCCGAAAACAATCCGTTAATCAAAGCCGAGTGTCCAATGTACCAATATCCGAGCGACAAGATCCGAGGAGTAAGCAAGCCAGTCCGTGATTCATAAGCCAAGGTCCAAATCCGAAGTATCAAGGTAACGTGAATGCTGCAATTGCCGAACAGAGTCGTGAAACAGCTGTGAAGCGGTGAGTAAACTCGAACTTCCCGGTTTTATGTGCGCCGGCTCCCGATCACGTGACCGGAACTCTGGGCACGTGATCGGGAGAGCACCGCGGAACCAGGAAGTAACCGCAATCGGGTGTTCCAACCCGAACGCAGTCTCCATGGGAGTTGCCAATGGAAACGAGGCAACAGACCGGGTCGGACTTTCCGCACTGCCCGCCCTCGTTGACGATGGCGACTCCCTCGCACCCTAGGTAAGGAGATGTCTCGGGAGGTGGGCTGCAACCCGGGGACGGTAACCGTGTGTGCTGGTGTATCTGAAAAGGTGCATGGTGGCGGGACTGGTTTGTTGTGTATAACAGAGCCCCCCCCTCAATGGCCCACGACCACGTGGGTAGGAAGGGTGATCCCGGTGGAAACGTGAAACAAGTCTCGGGGCATGGACGTCCCCAGCAGGAACCCAACAACGCTCCTCGGGGCCAAAACCCACCCAGTCAACAAGATACTGGAGCCCACCTCTGATAAAGCGAGAACCCAAGATAGCAGAAACCTCATATTCCACGGAGTCACCCACCGCCACAGGGCCAGGCGTAGACCGGAGACGAGTAGGGGACGGACAAGGTTTCAACAAAGAGGTGTGGAAGACGGGGTGTATGCGCCAGGAAGCAGGGACTGAGAGGCGATAGGCTACAGGGTTGATCACAGCAGTAATTCCATACGGGCCCACAAAACGGGGTAAAAGCTTGCGACAACCAGGTAGCCTAAGGTGACGAGAAGAGAGCCAAACCCTGTCCCCCACAACATAGGAAGGTGCCACCGCCCTCCTTCGGTCCGCTGCGGCCTTCATGGATTCCCGGGCCTCCTGAAGATGAGTAAGGGTCCGAGCCTGAACAGCCGTCAAGTCGCGGGCACAGGCGACAGCAGCTGGGTTGTCAGAGGGTGCCAGGTCCGGGATAGGTAAGGTGCGGGGGTGCTGACCATACAAAACATAAAAGGGAGAAGAGCCAGTGGAGGAATGTGTGGAGTTATTGTACGAAAACTCAGCAAGATGTAGCAAGCCCAGCCAGGACTGCTGGTGTTGCAAAATCAAACAACGTAAATATTGTTCCATGGTCTGGTTCACCCTCTCAGTCTGGCCGTCCGTCTCCGGGTGGTAAGCGGAGGAAAAGCGAGAATCTATACCCAGGAGAGCCGTGAGAGCACGCCAGAACCGAAATGTGAATTGGGGCCCCCTATCCGAAACAATAATCGTGGGCAACCCAAAGAAACAAAAGACCGATTTAAAGAAGAGATCGGCCAAAGCTGGGGCAGAAGGGATGCCAGAACAAGGTATGAAGCGAGCCATTTTGGAAAATGAATCGACCACCACCCATATGGTGTCGAATCCCTTTGTCCGGGGTAGGTCAGTTACAAAATCCATGGAAACCGTGTGCCAGGGTCTGGGGGGTACATGTAACGGAAGCAGGAGCCCCACCGGACGCCCCCTACGGTGCTTACACTGGGCACATATAGCACAGGTGTTAACATACCCTTCTACGTCGCGTTTCATGGAGGGCCACCAACACCAACGTCTGAGAATGTCCAACGTGCGTTTCTGTCCCGGATGGCCATTGATGGCGCTATCGTGGGACCATTCCAGAGCAAGATTGCGAGTGTCGGTCGAAGGTAACCACAACCTGTTTTGGATATAGGGCAACCCTTCATGAAACACCGGATCCCACTCGGTGACCTGATCGGGATGTAGCGAAACCCATGTGCGAATTGAGTCTAACAGAGACAAAGGAGGGGTGCAAAGGCAAATAACATGTTGGTTTAACAGGTTTTCTGGGAACACAGGTAAGGATACCCCACCCGGAGAGCGAGATAATGCGTCCGCCTTCCCGTGGGACAGACCGGAACGATGTTTGATCAGGAAGTCAAAAGCCGCGAAAAATAAATGCCACCGCACCTGCCGACTGTTAATACATTTGAGCGAGGCCAGATCCTGGAGGTTGCGGTGGTCGGTGAACACCGTGACCGTGTGCCTTGCCCCCAACAGATGATGCCGCCAGACTAAGAAAGCATCTTTGATGGCGAGCAGTTCTTTCTCCGTGACGGTGTAATGTATTTCTGTAACAGAGAATTTCCGGGAGTGAAATGCCACCGGATGCAACTGACCTGAATGAGGGCAACGTTGGGACAAGACCGCCCCGAGAGCGAAAGAGGACGCATCGGCCTCCACAATAAATGGGAGTTCTGGGTCGGGATGTTTCAGGACAGGAGCAGTAGTGAATGCAGACTTCAGGGCGTCAAAAGCCGCCTGGTGTTCTTCCAACCAGACAAAAGGCGATTTGGGGCTGGTTAGAGCAGTAAGGGGAGCTACCAGAGATGAGAAGTCCTGGATGAAGCGCCTATAGAAATTCGAGAACCCAAGGAATGATTGCAAGGACTTGAGATTGCTGGGTTTTGGCCAGTCCAAAACCGCACGGACCTTGGACTGGTTCATGGCCAAACATCCAGGTGTAATTTGGAATCCCAGGAAATCAACGCTTTCAGTGTGAAACTGGCACTTCTCGGGTTTGGCGTAGAGTGAGTGTTGGCGGAGGCGGGACAGTACTTTGCGGACGTGCACTATATGTTCTTTTATGTCCTGCGAGTATATGAGGATGTCGTCAAGGTATACTGCCACGCATACGTCCAACAAATCATGAAATACTTCGTTCATGAAACGTTGGAAGGTAGCAGGGGCATTACAAAGCCCGAAGGGCATGACCACGTATTCGAATAATCCGTAACGTGTACAGAAAGCCGTCTTCCACTCGTCTCCGGAGCGGATTCTGACCAGGTTATAGGCCCCGCGGAGATCGAGTTTTGTGAAAACGGTAGCATGGCTTAACCTGTCTAGTAAGGGGGTGATCAATGGTATTGGGTATCGATTCTTGATGGTGATGGAATTAAGTCGGCGGTAGTCCACACAAGGACGCAGATCGCCCTCCTTTTTCGGGACAAAGAATATGGGGCTAGCAGCCGGAGAGGTGGAGGGACGTATATGACCGACCTTCAATGCTACCTGGATATAATCCTTTAATGCCTGTTCTTCTGATGGAGATAAGGAGTAGATGCGGCCCGAGGGAATCACGGAATCAGGAATTAGGTCAATAGGGCAATCATAGGATCGGTGTGGTGGGAGCACCTCCGAGGAACCCTTGTCAAATACCTCATGGAAATCACTGTAATCAGTAGGAAAACCAACGGCAACAGCCCCCACTACATGAGGCTCGAGAGCCATAGGGATATCCTCGTGCAGTGTGAGCTGCGCTATGCCCCCTAGGGCCCGTGGGGGTGATTCTGCGTCGTCAGGTGCGGTGAGACAAAAATTCTGGCACGTCTCAGATTCAAAATGGACCTGCCCTGACTTCCAGTCAATCAAGGGGTTATGTAGATGTAACCAAGGAAGACCCAGGATGATTCCGAACTGTGGCATCGTAATCAGGTCGAATGTGATGATTTCTTGATGCGTATTTTGTATAGTGAGGGTGATGGGGGCGGTTTGTTGCTTGATAGGGCCTGATATCAGTGCTGTACCATCCACTGCTTGTACTGGCTCAGGATGTTGCTTGGTGATCAGAGGTAGGTTTAAGGATCTGGCCAAAGTTATATCGATATAGTTGCCTGTGGCGCCTGAATCGATGTAAATCGAGACGACATGGGACATGTCGGGTGTAGGGTTAAGTGTGGCCTGTACCAACACTGGCCTGATCCTGCCAAAAGCGGGGTTCCTATCCGGGGAAATGGAAGTATTGCTCGATCCAGTCCCCGGATCTAGGGTCGAGCATTCAGAAAAACCGGATTCTTGAGCTTAGGGCGTCTGGGACATGATTTTACAAAATGACCATTTAGACCACAGTAAAAACAGGCATGGTCAGTTCTTCTGCGTTCCCTTTCTGATTGCGTGATGGGGCTGCGAATGCCACCTATTTGCATGGGTTCGATGCCTGTACCAGAGGAAGAGGAGGATGAAGTGGCAATGGGGATACCTGTTTCAAACCGACGTTCGGAACGTCTTGCGTCAATTTGTAATGCGAGGTCCACTAACTCAGTGTGGGTCGTGGGCAAAGATGGAACCACAGCCATAGCATCCTTCATGGTGTTATTAAGCCCCCTATAGAAAACGACCGCCCTCTTTGGTTCAGGCCAGGATGTCTCAGCGGCTAGCTGATTAAAATGAGCAATGTATTCAAGGAGAGAACTCTTCCCTTGAGTCAGATCTAACAGCTCGAGGTCCCGAGATTGGGCTTTGTGACGCGTGTCGAACACACGGGACAATTCTGTGACTAGTAGTTCAAAGTCGTACAGGACGGGGTTGTCGTTCTCCAATAAAGGGTTGGCCCATTCTGCCGCGGTGCCGGCCAGGTGGGACAAGGTGAACGCCGCTTTAGTGGTGGCGTCAGGAAAAGCCTGAGGTCTACAGAGGAAATGCAGTTTACACTGGTTTACAAATGTGCGAAACTTTCTAGGGTCACCGTGGAACCTTTCTGGAGCAGCCAAGGGAAAAGGCGTGGGCATGAGTATTGGAACCTGAGGTGCTGCAGGGGCAGGAGGAGGCTGGGGTATAATCGGCTGAGCAGTTGGGGGTTGCGCTGCGGCAGCAGCCTCCCCGAACTCAGCATCAGCGGGCAAGGGATGTTGTGTGCTCTGAATCAAGTCTAACCTCTGGTGTATTGTAGCCGTAGCGGCAACCATATCTGCTCTTAGCAATGTGAGTGCCTGTACCAAGGCAGCCACGGGGTCCTCAGGTTCCATACTCTCCACGACGCAACGGCTTCACAGTCTGTCGTGACTTGCCGCGTAGTGAAGAGTAATGGACCTCTGTCCACAAATCACCCACAGGGATGAGTGAATAAACTCCCTGTGCGAGCTTTGAGGCCACAGGTGGTTTGTTGGTTCGCCGGATCTGATGACGCCCAGGACCCCGGAGGCTGTTAAATGGAAGGTAAGGTTAGCACAGGCAAACACAGTACTGTGATATGAAGAAGTGTGTAAGAATCTCTTACCTAAACCCAACAGGGATGATACTGGGGTGTCGGGGATCTGGTGCGAGGGAGCGCCGTAGATCCGGACAGCCGTGTCAGCCGTGTCCCAGATGGTAGTAGCCGGTTGTACCTGTAGCCTGACGGTAACTTAATGGGCACTTGAGTTAACCACGTAGCGCCAGTGGCCGAAAATCGTAGAGTCAAGAAAGGGCAGTCCGAAAACAATCCATTAATCAAAGCCGAGTGTCCAATGTACCAATATCCGAGCGACAAGATCCGAGGAGTAAGCAAGCCAGTCCGTGATTCATAAGCCAAGGTCCAAATCCGAAGTATCAAGGTAACGTGAATGCTGCAATTGCCGAACAGAGTCGTGAAACAGCTGTGAAGCGGTGAGTAAACTCGAACTTCCCGGTTTTATGTGCGCCGGCTCCCGATCACGTGAGCGGAACTCTGGGCACGTGATCGGGAGAGCACCGCGGAACCAGGAAGTAACCGCAATCGGGTGTTCCAACCCGAACGCAGTCTCCATGGGAGTTGCCAATGGAAACGAGGCAACAGACCGGGTCGGACTTTCCGCACTGCCCGCCCTCGTTGACGATGGCGACTCCCTCGCACCCTAGGTAAGGAGATGTCTCGGGAGGTGGGCTGCAACCCGGGGACGGTAACTGTGTGTGCTGGTGTATCTGAAAAGGTGCATGGTGGCGGGACTGGTTTGTTGTGTATGACATAAACACAGTTCATTTGTCTTAATCCAGTCAAATTCATATAGCTGACGTTTAGCTTTATCAGGATTGTTAATTAATGTATCAAGGGAGATATCAGCACTGCTCAATGCAGAGTAGGCAGTAGTCACCCAAGAGGCAAAAAATGTTTGTGTAGTATGAAACATATGCAGAGCAAGTTCTGAAAGTAGAGTGTGATCCCTGGATGCAAGAAGGCATTTTCTGAAAAGCGCACACAGACGCCAAATGTATTGGGTTTCAAGTGAGATTAGGCCTAGTTCATATCTAATCCACGAAATGGGGATACAAGCTGGTAATTGTAGTATCTTTTTCCAAAACTGGCTTTCCCATTTGTGGAAGACAAATTTAGACTGACATGTAAAAGTTTCAAGCCCATACAATATTGACGGCACTGCTTTCTGATTCCAGTAAGCAAGGGCCGGAATGATGGAAAATTTGCCATATCTAGACATAATCAGACTAGCTTGTGACGTGGCCGTTGTCACCTTTTTCAGAATCCCGTCCACTTGAGCATTGAAGGACCCACGCAATTCAAATATCACACCTAAGTAGGTGTATTGCGGCACAATCAACAATTGTGCCTGATTAATGTACCAGTTAAATGATTTATTTCTTTTGGTTGGTTGATACAGCATTATCTGAGATTTATTGGAGTTAATTTTTAATTCATTACGAATCATATAAGATTCAAAAGCAGTCAGCAGTTTCTGCAAGCCAATTTGAGTTTTTGATAACAGTACCATACATTACCGCCAAACTTGTGATCCGGCGCTATTAGCGCCGGGGAGTTTGGCGGTAGGGCTAATACCGCCCGCGCTAATAGCATTACCGTTACCGCCCAAGTCGTGATGAGGCCCTATGTCAGAACCTCTTAGAAATCTCAGAAAAAGGAAATTCTCATGAAAATGGGAACCTCTAGAAGAGTCTGCATTGAAAATGGGAACCTCTAGAAGAGTCTGCATTCCAAGAGATAAAGCAAGCTTTAGCTTCAGATGTCACAATGGCTTTGTTCGACCCTAAGAAGCATTCAAAATTGATTGTGGATACCACTACATTTTGCTTAGGGGCAATCCTACGTCAAATGGATTCCAGAGATTGGATGCGCCCTGTCTCATATGCAATCCACGCACTGTCATCTACTAAACAATGCTACTCCCAGATAGAGCGGAGGCTCTGGCTGTTTGATGGGGATGCCGTCACTATCATGGCAGGCCAATATCAGCAATTAGTACCCGGCGAGAGTCAACCAGAATGTAAGAAACATTCAGATTGGCTCTCGCCGGGTCATTACCCGGCCGGGAATCCCTCGGCCGGGATTCCACTCCATTGTTGGCGGCAGGGGGCGTGGCAGCCCCTCAGCCAATGAGGAGGCTCGAAGCGGGGCTATCCCCGCTCCGAGCCTCCACACGGCTGAGAGGCTGCATCGTCCCCCGCCAGGGATTCAAGTATGTTTTTTTATTTTTTCCTCCCCTTCCCACCATCCCGACCCCACTACCTTCTGATTTCTCCTTTTTCGGGAGAAAACACGCCGGGAACATTTCTGTTCCCAGTGCGTCCACTTCCGAAGGGCGCCGTGGAAATGGACTCCGTTTTCCCTTTCCCGGCGGCCATTTCATTGAACATTTTCTTTTTTCTTTTCTGTTCCGAAACGCTGCAGCATTTCGGAACAGAAAAGAATGCTATTGGTACCCCGGTCTTGCGGGCCATGGTACTAATAGCAATATGCCCCTCGCCGCAGGGGCATATTGCTATTCGTTAAGGCCCTCGCTTCGCTCAAGGCCTATAAATAAGGGCCACGGGGCATTACCTGACTTGGTAATGCCCACCCGGCTCGGGGCATATTGCTTAATTAGTGACCACAAGCCACTCCTGCCTCATTAACCCGCATTATTAACAGCATGCGGAGTGCAATCGGGCCCAATCATCCTACGATAATATGGGGATGCGATCTTTCCGTGAAGGTACAAGGGAATTGATATGCAATATATTTATGTCCAAGACAAGTTCCTCTTTACTCATAAAGAGGAAAATAAGATAGAAACAGCCCTGTCTTGAAGAAGACCGTAGTACGGTTGAAAAACGTGTCACATATGGGAATTAATATATTAAAGAGCAATGGGCATACAAGTCCAAGACTTGTCTCTTTGTTATCAAACATGAACACAAGTTCAGTTAACTATCTACGGACTAGCGCCACATAGAGGTACCAAACCAGAACAGATGATAAAACATGATCTTACTGTGGGTCCTGACGGACTGCTATTGGGACACTCGAGGATCATGGTCCCACCGAAACTGGTTGAGAAAGTGATAAAACTGGTTCATTATGGCCATTGGGTGAGGTGACAATGAAAGCTCGTCTGCGGCAAAAGGTATGCATCCATACCTACTAACGAAGAAGATGAAATAAGAAATCAAGTAATCAAGGGCTGCTTTTCATTTATGCTAAGAAAACTAATTTTAAGAGAAACGTGCATAAGCCTCACCAGAATATTAGAGGTGGGGAGGTCCCATGAGCTGGCGGGGGGGTAAGAACATCCACAATGGAGTCAACCCTAAAAGCTTTGAAGCTGGTAGAAGCTTGTGCAGTGTTCAGAGCTCAACCCAAGCCATTCCCGATGTTGAAAAATGACAGGCCAACTAAACTGGGCGTAAACTGCACGTATTGTGGTTATTCCCTGCCCAAGGCAAAGGAATGTCCGGCATTACTAAAACCTCACCCCTCTGCATGCATCTCTCAAACTCTAACTAAGCACAACCATACCTCTAAATCACAGCAAACCGCACACACTTCACTACACTGTAACAACAAACAAACCACACATAGCCTTACACAACATCACACGACGGATACCGACCGGATACCACACCAAAAAGCTCAGTGAACGGTGTTAACCGAACTAAAGCTGCCAACAGCACATCACAGCTCCCTTGCTCTTTCTCCAAACTTTGTCCTAGTAACGTACCCCAACAAACTCCCTTTTTTTCAGATCCGCCCGAGTGCCAGGGGACCACTCCGGTGGTGATAGTGCACAGTATAAATATCCTTTAAAATTAACATATGGTAAAGGATTAAGTGAATGTCTATGTCAAAGAGTGTGCATAGTGCCAGGTAGCTGCTCGAGCACGGGAGTGCGTAAGTGTTGATTTTGGCTTACAAGTACGTCGCAAAATGTTTTGGTTCTCATTGACCAATAGTCTCGGTACTCGCAGGGGGAGTTTGTGAACTCAATGGAGGCAGATGTCGTGATTCCTGTGCTGGAAAAGCACACGTCTATGAAATGGCTTCAAAAAGGGTTGAAGAAACGCCTATCTAATCCTAAATCTATATATGGGAGCAAGCTACGACCATCAAATAATAATAACGCAGTCCTAGTAGTGTCTTGTCAAAATAAAAGGGCCTTTACTAATAAACCTATTGCCAATCCTTACCTCTAAATACAAATAGTGGGGGAACCATGTTACAAAAAAGAAAGAAGTGTTCACAAAATAATATGCCAGGATGTTCAGGGCGTTGGACTCCCTTCCCCACGTTTTCAGCATGCGACAAGGCGGTACACTGAAGCTTAGCACAGTCTCTGGCTTCTCTAGCACGAGGATACAGTTCAATCATTAGCATCAGGGCCTTCCGTGCCCAAGTTCCTTTGCCTGTCAAAGAGGCTTCACTCAGAGGTCCTAATGCGAAAGACAAATGATAAAGTTCTTTTCACAAGTACTCAATTTCTTAGGCGATTCCCTATTCACTTCGGATCCCCCTTGGCCGGGCTCAGATCCTCTCAACACAATGTTCGTAAATTATTTATGCATCCAATTTCTCGTAGTGTATTCTTTCTCAGGTTCACCCCGTGTCCCCCTCAGCCGGGCTCAGTTCTCAGATTCCCCTCAGTTGGGCTCAGATCCTCTTTCACACACTGTTCAATTAGTCTCCCTCAGCCGGGTTTGGACCAATTTCATATACCTTATTTATCAGCTATCAAAAACTTTCGAATGTGCTCTGGGTTTTGCTTGACCCGTTGCAGGACCACTTCAATTTCACAATTCTTTATCACTTTTCACATTTGCCACCTCTCAGCTGGATACATAACAGACTTTTGAATGAGCACCCATGTGCTGCCGGACCGCTCTACGGTATTGTATCTTGGCTTCACAGTTCAATCACTCATCCGCTGTTTTAAATTGTGTTTGCCTTGCTTGCCACATATGCTTCATACACTGTTCCCTTCAGTTTTCACTATACAATGTTGTCACTTGCAACCCTTGCTTCAACATAGACCGATCTGGTATCAGTCTCCCCACTCACCGACTTTGATGACTTCACTGGCGCTGCTTTATTGTAGGAGCTAAGGACAGTACCACAGTGGGAAACGATTCTCCCCGCCTTGACTATCAGCACGGGAGATCCCTGCGTACCTTTGACATACAATACAGGATTCTTCAGCCTTAATGCCTGGTCTTAACTTTCCTATTCTCGAAGGTTCATGAAAGTAATGTTTTTCTGTTGAAAAGGTCAATGGTACTTCTCTCCTTGCAATCCTCTTCGGCCCTGCCGTCTTTCACAGTGTATTAAACTGCCATCTTGGAACTGCGGCTTCCTTGTGTGCTTTGCCTTGCTCAGAGTGTGCTTTCGTGCTCCACCTTTTATCCGTGTGGGGAAGTGTAAGGGAAGTCAGTCGTGTGTAATGGTCAGCAGTAATTGCCTGACCATTCTATTGGGACATGTCAGGTATACGGCTCGGGTGTTAGTCCGTTTTCTCTTGTAGTGAGCTGTCTGTGAGGAAATGTTTGTGTTGGGAAAGGGGGGGGGTTTCAGTTCCTAAGTATCCTACTTGGCATAATGGGGTAAAGGTGTTACAAGGAAGGGGATACCGCATCTTGGCATCTGGTGTCCCACTTCCTCTCCCTGAAGACCCCTCACCCAGGTGATCCTCCCGCACTGTTCCACCCCCAGGAACTGGATCCAAAAGCGATGGCCGTGTCCTGGCCACCTGGATGACAGATCCCCAGGGACTAGCGGGTGAGACACCTTCAAGGTACTCACACTACCTAGGGGGTGTTTTTGTGATGGTGTGTTGTGGAGGCTTTGTCAGGGAGGGTCAGTGGGCAGGGGATGGTTGGGGAGGGGGTAGTTGGGGTGGTTGAGGGGAGAGTTGGGGGTAGTTGTGGTGGTTGGGAGGTAGCTACAGACAGGGTGGTGGGGCGGAGGTAGTCAGGGTGTGTGGGCAGGGGGTGGTGGGCCACACGTTTCTTGTTGTTTGTTGCTGCAAAAATACACATGGTTCTGCACATGAATTCATGTCCGGACATTCTTTATGTGTATGGGGTGCTTTATTTGTGCGCTGATTCACATGCACTGTGTGCCCTGGGTCATGTGCAGGTGCTGTGTACTCAAAATTAGTTCTGTATAAGTTCCTGGAGGGCTGTACGCCTGTCGCTGTCATCCCTGTGATGATGTATTTGCATGTCTGCGGCTGCATCCTCTTTGCTGTCATCATCATTGTCCGTCAGAGGTATGTCCATGTCTGGGGTCAGGGGAATGTTGCTCCGGATGCACATATTGTGCAACATGGCACAGGCCAGGACTATCTTCCCCACTTTCACTTGCCTGTACATCAGTGCCCCACCAGAGCGGTGAAGGCCACGGATCCATGCCTTCAGCAGTCCAAAAGTCTGCTTGATTGTCGCCCTTGTTCTGAGGTAGACATGATTGTAAATTGCATCCTGGTGGCACTGTGGATGTCTCACAGGGGTCATCAGCCATCGTAGTGCGAGAAAACTGAAGGTGTCTCCCTAGCTAGTCCCAGGGGATCTGTCATCCATGTGGCCAGGACACAGCCATCGCTTTTGAATACTGTTCCTGGAGGTGGACAATTGAGGGACGATCACCTGGATGGGGGGGTCCTTGGGGAGTGGGACACCAACAAGTGAGATGAGGTATCCCCCTTCTTTCTACACCTTTTCCCCATCCTAACACATACGATATTCCAAGACACTGTCCCCCACTTTTACCACATGAACACTTTCGCACAACACGAAAGACAACAGACTAACACCAGAGCCGTTTACCTGGCATGTTCCAATACAAGGGTCAGGCAAAGTCAGGCAATTGACCAGAAACACACACACCTGATGGCCCTTTCCATTCCCCACAGGGATAAAAGGTGGTGCACAAGATGAGGAAAGCAGACCGCACAACGCGAGAGCTAACTCAGCACCCCAGTTCAAGAGCCGGAGAAAGATGGCGCAGACCGAGAGGTCGACAAGGAGAGAAGAGACCTTGCCCTTTCCGACCAAGGCCTGTGAAGCCTCCACAGAGGGAAGCATAAGTCTGTGAACAATAGCCAAAGTGTGTTGCAGCAGATGTCTACGGTACAAGAGACCCTCCTGCGCTGATAACACAGGTTTCTATGGTACCAACCTTGACTCGAAGGAGAAGCAAGCCAAGCAGTTCATCACAGCCGGTGAGTTGAGGGAAATTAATCCCACTTGGTGAAATGAGCACATGAACAGTGTTGGCCACAGTGAACCCGGCAGAGGGAAGCTTACAAAAAGGGGTGAAGCCTGAAGAATTGTTTGAAGAGACATTAAGACTCATGAAAGTAAGAAAAGGCACAGTAAACCCGAAAGAGGGAGATTGATGTCAGAAAGGGGTCCAAGCCCAAAAGAGGGAGATCCAGGGGTAGAAAGTTGTCACCCAAAGTTCATTGAAAAAGGAACTGTTTAGTCGATTTTTTGGCTACGATTTGTGAAGGGCCAGTGCCCGGAAGAGGGGGACCAGGGGGTGAAGCCTTCACACAAAGTGTACGTGAAGCAGAACTTTGTGTTTGTTTGTTGGCTACATCAGGCCTCAAAGGCAAGTGACTTTTTATTGAAAAAGAGACTTGGCCATCGAAGAACCTGATAGCTGATACAGAACTGTCGACTCGTACTGGGAAAGCTTGAGCATGTACTGTGCTCAGGAGATCTACTTTGTCCCATGCTCAAAACGTGGGGAAGCAAGACCCCTGGCAATCACATCCTGACTTATTATTTGTAAACACTTATTTCTTTATTGAAACCCTATCCCACACTTTGTAATTAGTTGTAAGGAGTTGTAAGAAATTGGCAATAGGATATTTCAGTTCAGGCCTTTTGTTTTATTTTGATACAATGGCACAAGGACTGCCTTATTTTTCATTTGATGGTCGGGGCCTGCTCCCATCTTAGATTTAGGTTTAGGTTAGGTGTTTTTACACTCTGCATTTATAGTTCAATAAACACCCTTGAACTGTGATCACTTGTGTCTGTCTTTACTGTTGCCACCATGAGTTCCTCACAGTAGTAAGGGGTTGCCGGACTCACTTGTATGGAGAGGGACACAGGAGGGTGGGCCATGTCATTGAGGTGACTGGGCAGTGCATGCATGTTGTGATATGGATGTGTGACACATGCATTTGGGTGTGTGCGCTTACGGCCCATCAATCACCTTCGTGCACCATGTGACAGGTAATGCTGGTCGGGGCATGTGTGAGATCAGACTCCCAGGGATGGGTTGGTGGTGGTGGGTGGACATAGTAAGGATATGCTGTGATTCGTGACATGGGAGTGAAGCATTTTGGTGCCAGTGGTGCATTACATGAGCCTGTCTATCCGTGGTCAGATTGTGCTGGTGCATCCTTCTATGTACTCATGTGGTACATGCCAGTCGTCAGCAGCCACTTTAGCATGCATATTGTGTCTCTGCATTTGCATGGTACCTGTGGGCCATGCACTGGTGAACACCCCCCCTGCCTCAGTAAACATGTAGTGTGGTGTGTGTGTGTTGATCCTTTGACTCATCCAATAGCCAGGTCTGCCGTTCACCATAATGCAGCATGTACCCAGGCAGCATGCTATTGTGCAGGACCAGGGAGTCATGTGTTAATCCCGGGAAGCGTGCGCATCAGTGTGTTCGTCAAGTCCGCATCAGAGATGACCTGCACATTAATGGTGTGGTACAGCTTTCTTTTCTGATACAACTCCTCTGTGGTGTGGCCAGTCACTAGCTCTATGTGTGTGCAGTCCAGTTCTCCCAAAACATTAGGCATGCCCGCAAGGGCATGGAATCGGACCTTGGTGGCATTCACCTGTGCTTGTGTCATTGGTAGGGCAATGTGCTGGGACACATGACGCAGGAGGGCATCCAGGACCTGCACAAGCACTTTTGGAAATGTTGGCTGGCAGAGTCCATGAAACTCCCTGACTGTGTGCTGGAATGTGCCAGTGGCAAGGAAAAGCAGCACAGACACAACCTTCAACAGGGGGGGTATGGCAGTACGGATGGAAATGATGACGCTCTGGATGTCATCCTGGATGAGGTCCACTATTGCAAGGATGGTCTCCCTGTTCAGGCGGTAGATTGTGTGGATCTGCCTGTCACTCAGGGACCAGGGTGTGGCCCATGTGCTAGGCATGGGTGCACGCCTCTGGGGCACAACTTGCTACCCATTGTTCCTCAGCATCCTCCTCCACTGCCTGTTGGCCTGTTGCCACTGTTGCACTTCCTGCTGCACTCCTGCATGCAGCGCCTCCAGGGCCATGGTTGTGTTGGAGGGTATGTGTGGCATGGGTCAATTGGGTGCACCTGTGGCCTGTTCCTGCACACCTGCGCCTTGTTACCACCTTCTCCGCGGTGCTGGTGTTTCTGGCACGGTATTCCCGGTGGCACCTTTTTTGTGTGCCAGTGTTCCTGGGAAATTCTGGGCTGTAATGCCGCCTTCTTTCTGTGGTGCTGGAATTTCCAGCACAGCTTTGCGTGGGTCCTGCAGTTTCCATTACCTGTGCTGCCAGCAATGGTGGCACACTGTATGCTGTTGCCGGCACCGTTGTTACGGGCGTTCTCTCTCATAGTGCGACGTTCTGGAACATGTGCCGGTAATCAGAATTACCGGCATGTTGTTTCCGGACCGCCACACTTGTAATGAGTGCCATTGGAACGTTTTACAAGTTGATAAAGGCATAAGCAAATACTTAGCAGAGAGAAACAGGGATAGCATACCCTAAAGCTCCAACAATAAGAAGCGTCATTAGTCCTAGCTTCTGTATCCAGGAGAATTAATTATAAAGGAATAGAAGAGACTCACTTGCTTATTGACTCAGATAACAGGAAATTAAAATGCTAGAATTTCAGCATATGTCCACATATGATAGACAAGATTGTTTGGTACATTGGAAGCACAATAAGAACATTTAAAATATGAGTTCATGGATATAATCAAATCATGAAAATAAAGTAGACCTCAAGTAGCCATTCTTTAGGCAAAATAACATGAAAATGAAAAGGGGGGAAATATAAAACGTATGGGACATGAGGACATTTACCACAAGGAGGGGACAATAGAGAATTATTACTATGACAAAGGGGAGCCAAATGGTTACAAAAATTGACACGTTTCACAGGGCTCAAACAAGGCAACAAGCTAGAAGTATTTTTTATAGATTATGAAGACAGTTAAAATAAAACAAGTAGACAGTGATTTCAACAAGTTTCATTGGACTGTAAACCACATAAAAAGATATGAGTACACAGATGTAATGCAGATCTGATAAAATGGTGTACTAATAATTATTACGAGTTCATTAACAGTAATCATTTCTTAGATTGTTGTGTCTATTCTATAAGAGGTTGGTTGATTCTGTGAGTGTTTTTAGGACACAAATATGGGCCTCATTACGAGTATGGCGGTCCGGAAACAAGAGTGCTGGCAAGCTTACCGGCACCCTTGTTTCTGGACCGCCAAACTATGAGTTTGCCTGCCGGGGCTTTCATGCCCGGCCCCGGTAGGCAGACTTTTAACAGAAGCACCGGCACTGTTAGCAACAGTGCTGCTGCTTCCGTCTCCCCACTCCCATAGCGTCCTATGGGACTCCATGGGAATGGGGGTTACAAAATCCAGCGCCTGACTTTATACATGGCAGGGACTTGTAATGCCCCAGTCACATCGGCAATTCAGGCGCCAGATTCGGTCTTACGGGGTTGGCAGCAACCCGCCGGTTGCACCCACGGTTTACCGCCACACCCATAATGAGGCCCACAATTGTATTAATTGTAAAAGCTAAATGTTCACAATTCATAATTGTCAATCATAAAAGTAATAAGTGCTTAGTGGACAACCTCTACCAATTAAATGTTCAATTGCTTGCTTACTTCTTAATAAGTTGAGCATAAACCAGTAAACCAGTACATTTAATTAAGGTCATTAACAATCTATAGGTTATACATATCAAAATGAATTTTTATTTTAAACCATTATACACAGATAATTCCTCATATACATGTAGAATAGTAATTGATTTATTGAATATTGATATGAGGGTAACAATTTAAAACATTTAAAATATATTCATAATTCCAAGGTAAAAATATCTCCAAATACTCACACGTATGCAATAACATAATTTTGCATAATGTAGAGTGTATGTGTCATATGCATGTTGTTAAATATATGCTAATTTGATAAAATACATAGATCATGGCATTCCAGTTACCATGACAACCATGCAGTCAGTGTTTGCAATTATGGGACAGCGAGGCACACTGGGCCCGATCCAAAATCAAGTTATCCCCATCTATCCACTATTCCAAAACATTACTCTTTGTTAAAAAAATCAATATCTTTTCATAGAAATTTCTTTTTAAATATTTACCAAAAATCCCCACATACCATCATAGTATTCTAATTTGAATAAATTATGTTTTGTATCTGATAAAATACTAGTTTAGAATATTGCATATCTTCCTTTAGAAGACAACGCATGCACAAAGTGGTCACATATTATAGTATTGATCCAACTCCCCTTTTTGATCTACTTTAGAATAAGGCATATATTCAATATATGCATGCAAAATGTGGTCATATATTATTATATTGAACCAACTCTCCTTTTTGATCTAGTGCCAGCATCCAAAAATATTAATGATATTTAACCATGACAAGAATACCATAGTCAACAAATCTTCAAATAATTATTCTCCAATTGTACCACATTGAACATAAAAACATTTTTAACATTCTCTGTTTCTGTGTTTAGCTTTCTAGGAGCAAATAATTAGGAAGATACGAACAAAATTAACAAGATATTAAAAGTCAATAACACAAGACAGCAATTAGCTCCAAATAAGGTGCGTAATGACATAATAGCAAATATCACTAATGAACAAATAATGCATTAAATGGAAAGTTCTCTTGGCTAATTTTGTATTATTCATAACAGATACTAAGCATTCTTCCTGAAGAGCTACAGAACAAATGAAATACGTGTTGAAGATGAGGATAAAGAGGTTTACAAAATATATGTATAAAAAGCAAACAGCATTTATTTGGAGGGTATTAGAGGACACAATTATCAATTAAAAGGAAGGGATTATGAAAATCAAATCCATATACTATAATACATCCAGATTCATTTACATACTGAAGAAATAAAACGATAAGAAAAAAGTGACAATATGTTGATTTTTCTTTTAGATTGCAGTAAGTGAAGAAGTTTTCCATCGACACAACAAACTACATTTTTTTAAGGAAGACCAACAAATGGTTCCCATTGGAAAGCATGCGGCCAATAAACTACCACATTCAATCGGGTGATCCAAGTGCAAATGCACTGGCTAAGGCTTCTTTTATTTCTGCAAAGGTTTCTCTGCCCAATCTGTCCTCTATAGTGTTTTGGGTATGTGCAAATGAATAATTCTTGCAATGGGTACAGAATCAAGTTGTATCATAATATCCATTGATGACAGTACCTAGTTGCCCCAACAATGATCTTATTTATGCAGTTGTGGATGCTTTGGGCAATAACACAGTGGCCTTTATTTGGGAGTCTATAATGCTACCACTGCATGCTGATATATAATGTCCTAAATAACAGGACTTTTTTCTAGCACTTCTGTAATTTCTGTTTGGATGCTTTATGCCCTTTCTCTAACCAGGTGGTTAACAGCACCAACATGTCCTGCTTACATAGCCCAAAGCTGATCGTCCACATATTTTACTAGAACTGAACACCCTGGGAAATGAATGCCATCAAAGTCCTTTTTCAATATTTGAAAGAATAGAGTTGGGCTCTCGGAATACCCTTGTGTGAGGCAACTCCACATATACTGGAGTAAAGGCAAACAAATATTTCCTATCTGGATTATAGGGATGGAAAATAATGCCTAATACAAATCAACCATGATGAAGCATGTAGCAGACAGAGATACACATGTCAGTATGGTTGCTGGATTCTGGATTATTGGGAACGTAGGAAGTTGCAAGCAACTAGCCAGGTATAAAATGGCACCCCTCTCCTCAGTTACCCAAAGGAACACAGCACAACACCCACGCCAATGTCCTGATTAATTACCACTGAAAGACCTGCCTCAGCTTTGGGCATTAAGGGTAATGTGGCTTCCTTGGTAGGGGGTTTGTGGTGTCTACTTGGATGTGCACTAGCTCAGCATTATATATTAACCATACCTCATTTGCATGCTGTGAGACAAATTCCTGAAGTGTCTTCAACAGAAATTCTTCTAAATGTGCTTGTTTTGCTTCATCTGCCCCACCCGTTTGTTCTTCTAAGTGCTATTCTACATGTAACATTGCCATTGCCTCACTTGCATGTTCATTTGGAATATCTAGGAAAACTCCACCTGTAGTACAATAAATGGTTCATTGTAATTTATACAACAAATCGTTTCCCACCATATTTACAGGTGAAAATGGATTCAAACCTGACCTTGTCTCTGAGTCTGATCATATTTTTGTTAAATATGTTCTGTAGTGTTTGCATTGTGTTTGTATTTTGTAAGGATGTACTTTGATGGCTGTTCATCGAATAAAGTTTTGATGATGATGACAAATTATTACGTTGTTTGTCCTGTGGTTGGACATTTTTCAAATTCATTCTTGGAAAAGGAGGAGCAAAGGGATTTACAACACCTGTTGCTTGGTGTTGGGGCCGTTTATGGTACTATGAGAAACCTGAGGGTATTCTCACTCCTACTCCCCTTAGATCACCTATGCAGGTGGCCAGGGAAAGGCCATCGCTTTTGGATCCTGACCCTGGGGCTGGAGAAGTGAGAGAGGATCACCCGGGTGGAGGGTCCTTGAGGATTGGGAGTGGGATGCACCTAGTCGAGACATGGTTTCCCCCTTTTCATAGTAATAGCCAATCTAACCCTTCCCCAACCTTTCTAAGCTGTTACAAGCCAACTCCCCTCAAGAATCCACACACAACACTTGACAGTACTGAGATGAAGAAAAAGCAACTGAGAGCAATGCAGATTACCCATCTTCACCACTTAGGTACTGAGATGGGAAAGCTGCAACCCAAACTCTGGAAAGGTCAGGCATGTCTGCATAACTATGGTCAGGTGGGTCTAATTAGTCGACCCACCTGTAGCCTGTTAGAGGGCTGCATGTGTATAAAATGAGAGAGCCTGCAAGGAGATCAGAGAGTTGTGAAGGAGAACAGAGAGCCGTGAAGCAGAAACAGGGAGACCAGCAAGGGATCCGCTCTTTAATGGACCGCCGTGGAGGGACTGGATGCAAAACCAGGATGGCGCCAAACCCAGGCCACACAGGACCCTGTTGTGTTCATCGTAAGTAGCGGGGCGAGCAGGGCTGGTATCAGTGGTATTCCAAGTACAGAATCGGAGCGGGAGCCACCACAGAAGCCGCCAGAAACAGAAGCAGGCCGCTGCTGAGTGTCAATGGGACACGCAAACACCAGTGAGCTTCAGGACAACCCGCAAGCAGCAGGCGCAAACAGCTGATGAGTGTCAAAGACACATGCACGCACCAGGGAGCTCAGAACAGGACTGCAGCCAAGTGCCCATCCACATATTAAATGTTGAACTTTTTGAAAACCTAACATTACAAGAAACTATGCTATGCTGAATACCGAACTATATGAACCTTTAACATTGTACAAAAACAAAGTATGCTGAATGCCAAACTACATGAAACTTTGACATTACAAGAAACCAATATTTGCTCAATACTGAACTATATGAAAACGTAACATTACAAGGAATTACTGAATACCGACCTATATGATACTTTGATTTTTGAACATCGCATTATAGAGAAACATCTCATTGAGATAAGCAAATACAATAAATCAAGAGCTTTAAAATATATTTACCTTGAATCAATACAAGTGCGCCTTCCAACTTGAATTTGATTAAGAAACCTAAAGAATACCTTTTCGAACTCTTGGTTGAAACTCAAATCATAGAAAAGCAGTGTTGCACAGTAGATTACTTCTGACCGTACAATTGACCACAGTAAAGACTAAAGAAAGCATGAACAATGAACTTTAATGAATTAATGCAGTGTTGCAAGAACGTTACTTGGAGAAGGGTGTGTGATACATTGTGGCAAAGCCACGAGCCAATCAAGGAAAAGCTAAATAATATAAGATTGCACCCTAAAAGCCATAATACCAACACAGCAGAGTCAAGTAAGGGTGACTTGGTGCATAGGAGCAAGTGCCAAGGAACGTATATTTTGGGCTGATAAGTCCGGGGACCCTGGGTGCGCAACGTGTGACAGGTGGATTGTGTGTTCTAACAGCTGTGCCTAGACCAGAGAATCCTGACTGGTGATAGCTAAAGATATTACGAAAGCAGCTCAACAAAACCATTGCAACACTTTTGAACTATGCTTGTTGTCTTGGGAACTGAATCCTGAGACCCCTTTTGTTCTGGATTGTACTACTTAAAACTTGGGGAAGGGAACCCCAAGGATTGTTCTGGATCTATATTGCCTTTGTAAGGAACTCATGGTGGCAACAGTAAAGAAAGACACAAATGATCACAGTTCAAGGGTGTTTATTAAACTGTAAATGCATGGTGTATAAACACCTAACTTAAACCTCAATCTAAAATGGGAGCAAGCTTCGCCCATCAAATGAAAAATAAGGCAAAGTAAAAGACCTATACTAAAAAAAAACTATTGCCAAATTCTTACAACTAATTATAGAAAGAGTGTGGGGTAGGGTTTTGAATAAAGAAAGAAGTGTTCACAAATAATAAGTCAGGATGTGATTGCCAGAGGTCTTCCTTCCTCAGGTTTTGAGTACGGGACAAGGTGAATTTCCTGAGCATAGCACACACTCAAGCATTCCCAGCACGAGCCGACAGTTCCGTACCAGCTATAAGGTTCTTTGATGGTTAAGTCTCTTTTTAATAAAAGTCTCTTGCCTTCGAGGGTCTGATGTGTTCAACAAAACAAACACACTAAAAGTTATTTTCCAAATGGACTTTTGGTGATTACTTTTCACCCCTGGTTCTCCCTCGGTCAGGCTCGGACGCCTAGGCTTCCCTTGATAGGGCTCAGGCTTTGCCTTCAGGATCTCCCTCTGTCGGGCTTGGATCCAAATGCCAAGGGGAACAATCCACCTCCCCTGGTCTTACTATACTCCTTGCATTCACAAATCGTAATGTCTTTTTAAACAATTCTTCAGGCTTTGCCCCTTCTGTCGGCCTCCCTCTGCCGGGTTCACTCTTGCCAACTTTTGCAAAACAGTTCACTGTGGACATCCCTCGGTCGGGTTCATTCCTGTTAACACACTGTTTATGGGGACTTCAGGCCTTGTCCCTTTTTGTTAGCATGCCTCTGCTGGGTTCACTCTTGCCAGCTTTTGCTAAACAATTCACTGTGGACATCCCTCAGTCGGGTACATTCTTGTCAACACACTGGGCCTCATTACGAGTCCGGCGGTAACCGCGGCGGTAAAACTGCCTGGTTACCGCCGGACTCGTATTACCATTCTGCCTCCGTGACGCCCGGAATTACCAGGGCATTAGAGCCCTGGTGTCCCGGGAATTCCGGAGGCGGAATCCGGTAAATCCCCATTCCCATTTAGTCCCATAGGACTGAATGGGAATGGGGAAGTGGAAACACAGGCACCATCTCGTGATGGTGCTGGTGTTTCCACGTCCGCCTGCAGGCAGGAGGTGTTCAACCCGCCAGGTCAGACCTGGCGGGAAGATCACCTCCCGCCTGCAGGACTCGGGATCGGGCGGTCCGGAATTAACAGTGGCGGCGGGTTTACCACCACTGTTAATTCCGGACCGCCCGACCTGTAATGAGGCACACTGTATTTCGGAACTTTAGACTTCACCCCCTTTTATCAGCATCCCTCCTTCAGATTCACTCTTGCTAATTTTGTCAATCGTACCTTTCTCAGTCAACTTTTACGATGCAGTATTCACCTTCCCAATTCTCACGATACAGGATTCACTTCCCTTAACTTCACAATCATCTGCGGGCCAAAGATTTTCGACTGTACAGAGGATTTTACAAGACTCCTGTATGACCACTTCAATCCCTCTTCTCGCCTTTCCCAAGTCCTTCTGGTTCTGGTAGTTTCAATACTTGGGTAATCATCCAGAGCTTTCTGAGTGAGCCCCCACGTGGTGCCGGATTCCTCTGTTTCTGGTTTTGCCCCTTTTACATCAATTGCTCTTTATGCTTTCAAAGTTCAATTAGCCATTTGCTACTTTCCGTTCAACACAGTTTGGTTTCTTATCGACTCTCCCATTGACTCAACGGCTGTGATGAATTGCTTGGCTTTCTTTCTCTTTGGAGTCAAGGTTGGTACCACATGGATAAGCGTCTCTCACCGGCTTGGTAATCAGTGGAGGATGGTCTTGTGTACCGTTGGCATCTGCTGCAACATACGCTGGCTATTGTTTGTGGTCTTACGATTCCTTCTGCAAAGGTTTGACGGGCCTTGGTCGGAAAGGGCAAGGTTGTTTCTTTCCTTGTCACCCTCTCGGTATGCGCCATCTTTCTTCTCCTCTTGAACTGCTGTGCTGAGTTAGCTCTCATGTAATGCGGTCTGCCTTGCTCATCCTGTGCTCTCATGCTCCACCTTTTATCCCTATGGGGACGGGAAAGCTATGTGTGATTCTGGTCAATTGCCTGACATTGCCTGATCCTTGTATTGGGACATTACTCAGGATACAAGGTTTTTTCTTTTTTGTATATCAAGAGATCACATATTTGTATTGGGACATGTCAGGTAAACGGGGTGTCCGGACATTTCGTCGAAAGACATTTCGTCGAAAGTCATTTGGTCGACGGAATTTGGTCGAAAACCAAACGGTCAAATTTTTATTTATTTATATATATATATATATTTTTTAGGTTTTAGTTTAGGGAAAAAAAGGGTTTTTTAGAAAAAAAAGGGGTTAGGGGGCACCCCCCCCAAAAAAAAAAAAGTGAAAATAAAAAAAAAAAAAAATCGACCATTTGGTTTTCGACCAAAAGGTTTCGACCAAATGTCCTGTCGACCATTTGTTTTCGATGAAATGTCTGGTAACCGGTAAACGGCTCTGGTGTTAGTCCGTTGTCTTTCGTGTTGTGCAAAAGTGTTTGTGTGGGAAAAGGGGGGGGCAGAATTTTAGAATAAACTACGTGGTAGGATGGGGAAAAGGTGTTGAAAGATGGGGGATACTGCATCTCACCCGTTGGAGTCCCACTCCTGAGGACACCCCATCCAGGTGATGCTCCCTCACTGGTCCAAACCCAAGAACTGGATTCCCTAGCGATGGCTGTGTCCTGGCCACCTTGATGACAGATCCCCGGGGACTAACCATGGAGACACCTTCAGGGTTCTCGCACCTAGAACTGAAGAAGGTAAACTTTGAGACTTTTCTTTCATAGAACTTTCTTATGCTTGGGGAATTGGAGCTGAAAGTTATGAGCTGGAAGAATCCCAGAACTTTGAGTTAAACACAGTTTCTTTTGAGTTTTGATGTATACAAAGTTGATCCTAGGAAACTTAATGGTCTAGGTGCAATTGTCAGACTGCACGGTCCACCCATCACAGGTCACACAACCATACGTTTCCCATAGCTGATATTCAATTGTTCACAAGTTCAAGTCTTTCACTTTACTCTGGAGGTGTCATCTTTTTGGCAATTATGGCGTTATACAAATTCTGTTGTGCGGGTTCATGCAGCCACTCTTGCCAATGTCACAATATATACAAGTGTTCACTGTATAGGCTCAATAGCCTCTCTCATCTCATTCAACATTCAATGTTGGTCACCTTTTTATGGTTTGGGCTCAATAGCCTCTGTTGTTACGTTCTGTCAGGCTTTTCATTACATTCAGCATTCAAGATTGCAAATGTTTAGCTTTTTGTTATGGTATTCAAGATTGCAAATGTTCAGCTTTTCGTTACATTCGGTATTCAAGATTGCAAATGTTCAGCTTTTGGTTGCGTTCAGTATTCAAGATTGCAAATATGCAGTTTTTCATTACGTTTGGTATTCAGGATTACAAGCATTCAGCTTTTCATTACTTTCAGCATTCAAGATTTGTGAGCTTCGGGCTCAACAGCCCCTCCTGGGGTGCCCCAGCGTCTCAAGTGTCCACCGACACTTACCAGATGGCAACTCTGCTTAGCGGGGTGCTTCCCTCTGTGCATCCTGACCTTTGTGCTAGGCTCCACTTCCGCTCTTCATAGCGGTCGCTCTCTGCCTTCCTGACAAGGGTTCGCAGTCCGGCACAGCACTCCTGGCGGGATTCCCAGGAACCTTGTTGGCCTTTTGATGCTTTGGCTTCTCGTGCCCTCTGCACGGCACTTCTCTGGTTCTCCAGTCCACTTGCGCCTTATGCATTACTCGTACTTCTCGAACCTCTCTCTTCCTCCTTTTGCGCGCCGCCGTTTATATGTTCCCTGACTGTTGATGGATTTCAGGAGGAACAAGTCATGTAAATTCATTAGTGTGACATGCCTGATCTTTATGGCTATTTGCATCCAAGTCTCTCTTTCTCGTCACAGTACCAAAGTGGTTTTTACAATGGGAAATCTGCATTGCTCCTAGTTGCCTCTTCTTCTTCCCAGTACTGGAAGGGAATTTACAGGGGATGATGCAATGAGACTGACAATAGCCCATAAAGGCTAAGGGAGGGAAGGGTAGGTCAATATCAGGAAAGGGGGGATACCATGTCTCACCATCAGGTACCCTCTATCCAATCCCCAAGGACCCTCTACTCAGGTGATCCTCCCTCGCTTGTCCACCCCCAGGGTCAGGATCCAAGAGCGATGGCTCTTCCCTGGCCACCTGAACAGTGGATCCCAGGAGAGTAGATGTGAGAGTACCTGCAGGTTTCTCTCAGTATGTATAATGGAAAGAAATACTAGAGGCAGCCCTATATCCCACAGGACGGGTGAGCGGAATTGTACAAGCCTCAAATGGGGCTGTTAAGCCATACCCTGCAAGGTTGAAGGATGCCGCACTAGGAAGTTATTCTTTAATGTAACTGCCTAAATGTATCATACTGACTATTCTGTATAAAGCTTGCTGCATAAAATCCTATAAAGACACCAAGTTTTCTGTGGTCAAGGGACAGATTTTTGAAGCAGAGGTACTTGCACAGCTGTATTCAAATACATTGCATCTCTATCTTTGCTGGATGAGGTTGCTTATTGAATTACTCGGTGGTGGATCTGGGCTTCGACAGTGTAGACAGTGAGCGTATACACCAAAAACAGGCATTGCAGTGACAATTGGAAAAGCTCGATATGGTGATCACACAGAGTCAAGACCAAAGTGCCCTTCTTTTATAATGAATGAAATTAGAAAAGGGGAGAGGAAAATAGGAAAGGTAGGGAATGGGGGAAGAATCAAGAGACAAACATCAATGCAAAACATATAGGGGCTCATTTTGGAGTCGCCTGGAGAGTGAATGGAATGGTTAAAGACATTGGTTACGCCTGTCTTAATGCCTTCAGTCATGCTCCATGGGATTGTCATTATTTTTCAAGGCTGAGGAGGGGTGGAGGGGCCGGTGGTAGGGCGGTGGAACGGGAATTAGTTTCCGCCTCCCGTTTGCCCTCCGTCTTTAAAAACATATTGGTTTTATGCCAGCATGAGGATTTCATGATGACGTAATACCAATGATTTCCTATGGAATACGCCTGCTTTATGCCCCAGCAAAAAGCAGGCAGATTCCAAAGGCAATTATTGGAAACGCCACATGCAATGCTCACATGGCTGGTAGCTTTTACTCTATTTGCACTGCAGAGTGCAAAAAAGAATTGTAAGGAAGCTTCCGCCGTCTCTTTACTCTTCTCATTCGCACTCTGCAGTGTAAATGACAGATATTGCCCAGAGGTGACCTATTTGCATATAATTGCAAACATACGCAGTCCCCTGAGGGCAATTTACACAAAGTAGCAAAATGAGCCCCATTGCCTCATTACAAGTAATGCAGTAATATTAAAACAGGCAGTATTTTGGAAAAACTGTGTAATTGTGGGTTTGAGGACCCAAATACCAGGAAAGCGCCTCTGTGTAAATGGAGGTGCTACCACCACTTACAATGGCTGTAACAGACAGGCAGCAATACCCCATGCAGTAATTCTGCCTATTCCCAATTAAATCCAATGGCAATATCCTAATGGGGAGTAACCAAATGTCTAACTGAGGCAGTAACAATAATTTACCACCTTCGTTCCAGATTTGATTATTGGCCACTACGTGGCCGTGGCCCCATTGGACTCCACTAGCGATAGGCCAAATTAATGCATGTAGTAATTCCGCCTGGTCCCTTATTGTTATTGCCAGTGGAGGTAAAATGTACACTTACAAGCAGGCTTTTTTTGGTCGATTGGTTTTGAAACAATTACACAGAGTAGTGAAACAGACCGTCTTCTGAAATGCTGCCTATTTTACCATGACTGTATTACTTTCCCTTAGAACAGGAGTATGTAACCTGCGGCTCTAAAGATGTTTTGGTCGACAACTGCCATGATTCCTCACCATTGTCTTTGTTGGCTGGCGCTTTTGGTATTTCTAGTCCAAAACATCTGGAGAGCCAAAGGTTGCACACCCTACCTTAGAAGGCTACCTGCTCATGCAAGTGTAGCCCACATGTCCTATATTTTAGCCTAGAACAGAGTTTTCCATGTTTGAACTGCAGTGAATAGGGTCAAATGCTGCCTGGGGCAGAAGGTGGTTGCTTTCAGTACAGTAGTTCCTGGTTGTGATGTCATGCTAGCTGTTTATTTTCTAGACTGGTCTGAACTGCACTGGCAAGTAACTGCCAGTAGGGGGCAGCATGGTGTCACAAGAGAGGCTGGAATGGAGTAACTGTATATTAGTGTCTATAGCACTAGAAGCAGACCGGCCCCACCAGGGAAGAGATTCTTTGAGAGGGGAGAAGGGAACCAGAGTGGGGAGAGAGCAAAGATATTTCAGGTTTTGTGTGGATTGATTAGTGTCTGAGGACTTCTGAGTTTATCCACGGATAATGGTCACAAACTCCTTGGTAAATATTTGTGGGTTTTGAGATCCCCTAACAACGTGGCATGCACAGTGGCAAGATTTCCTGCTTCATCTGAGTACCTATAGCTGTCTCACGAGTTTGACTTATGGTTGTCTCTCTCTTATAGTTGGTACCACCTCAAGCACCAGATAGTTGGGGAGTGTTAGCAGAATCTGTGAGTAGCCAAATCCCTACGCCTCTCATTTGGAGAATAAGTTAGAGGGCAGCTGGCTCAGAGAATACTGGATGTTCGCAAGTGGACAGATTATGACCATTAGGTTTTTGAGCAGCTGGCATGGCTGGGCTTGCCGGGAAAGGGTCTGGAGAGTTTCCGCCGAAGTGGCAGGATCAAGAGTAGCTGGTACAGTGGACAGGTCAGGCTGTTGTGAATTAGCTCAAACATTAGTAAATAACTAAATTATATCCTCTGCCATTACCACATCCTCTGTATCTTTTACCAATTAAAGCTAAAGCAGCGCCGGTGCTTGCCCCGAGTCAGTGTGGCCATCATTCCGAGTTTGGAGGTAAGGGAAAAACGATGCCGGTAAAGGATTACTGGCATTGTCTACCGCTACTGGAAATTCTGACCAACCAGACCGCTATTAACGGCATCGTAAAGTACGATGCTGTAAATAGCGGTCTGGGTGCGCGCACGCGACACACCAGGCCGGAATTAGCGGCATGCCGTCAACCGGAAAAAATCTCAAGTGAGGCGGACATGCAAATAACGGCCTCATGAAGGCATAAAAAGTGCATACTGGCATGGTGTAAATACCGGCATGGCCGACCAGGCGTAAAGAGCCCTGAGCAGTGTTTCCAACTGCCATAGGTGCACACAATCAACACAGGTGGAGGCAATGGAATCGGGGCCAGTATAAAAGGAGCACACCCACACATCACACCCCCTCCCACACCAAGATGATACCAATAGTAGTAGCATTGCTGGAGGCCCTGCTTGCAATGCCTCAACATCAACAACAACAACAGCCGCCACCACAGAGGAGACGCAGGAGGAGAGGGAGGGTGAGACAGGACCAGCATGCCGCACCAGTGCAGCCACCGTTACCACCCCGGCAGCCCATAATCCCTCGCATCAGAGCCAGTCCATTCAATCTAACCCCTCAGCAGATCCACACCCTTTACCGGCTTGACTGGGACACCATCACCACCATAGTGGACCTGATACACGACGACATAGTGAGCCTCATAGAAATACGCACCGCCATCCCCCCTCTACTGAAGGTAGTGTCTGTGCTCCACTTCCTTGCCACAGGCACCTACCAGCACACAGTGGGGCACATGCATGGCATATCACAACCCTTATTTTCCCGGATTCTTAACCAAGTGCTGGATGCCCTCCTCAAGCACAAAAGGGACTACATATCCCTACCACGGACTCCCCAGGAGATATTCAATACAAAAGTTGCCTTCCATGCACTGGCAGGCATGCCAAATTGTGTAGGTGCCCTCGACTGCACCCACGTGGAGTTGATGGTCCCGCATGCCATGGAGGTGGTGTATCGCAACCGCAAGCAATACCACTCCATCAATGTGCAGATGGTATGTGACTCCAGCAAGATCATCACACATTGCTGTGCCCGATATCCCGGATCAACTCATGACTTTATGGGTCCTGCGCAACTGCACGTTACCACGCTTCATGGAGCGACATGCTGGACGGCGTGCCTGCCTGCTTGTTGAGTTGCCTGACTGGGCCATGGCAGTGCATCGGGGTTGTAAGGTGGGTGGATGCATACTCCACCTGGGTGGGAAGGGGGGATGCATACTCCACCTGGGTGGGAAGGGGGGATGCATACTCCACCTAGGTGGGAAGGGGGGATGCATACTCCACCTGGGTGGGAATGTTGATGTCAGTGCACAATGTGCACATCACCGAACACTGTGCCCCAAAGCATCAGAAACGGTACATGACACCCAAATCCCATAGTGATGAAGTAAGGCCGACACCTATCACTACATGACTAACAGGTAACCAGCCCAAATCCCACAACACATGCACCACTGATCAGCAGAGCTCACCCACCGTAAGGCCATCCTGCACCATGCAGTGCATATGCACTATGTTGCTGTCTCCAGCATATCACCACACAGGACAATCATCCCTGGGAGTGCATTGAACTGAGCCAACCAGGGATTCCACAGTGTGTCACTGGTTCGGCACACCCATAGGAGTGCTGCATGTCACCATGGAAATGATAAGTGCAGAATGCCAGTATTGTACAGACTACAGCCAACGCTCCCTACAAGTAAATCTCACAGACCACAACACATCACTAATTTTACTCCAACACTGCTGTTCGCATATTCGATGCACGTCCAACAAGATGTCAGTGCACACCATGAATCATCTTGCTGGAGTGCCCTTTTGCTCCCACTTCATTTTGTGAGCTTAACTTGTCTGGAATTTAAGGGAAGTGGTGTGATGTATTAAGAGTGTGATTTTTAAACTGCTTATAATAGTGTAATGTTATACAACTGTAGAGTGAAATAAATGCATATTCTTTTACTTGAAAACCTTGAGCCAGTGTTTGCCTGAATCATAATAATTGCTGTCCTTTGTGTAACTATTTGATACTGCTCACTTACTCTTGCGATAAGTCTGGCTGCTCAGCTACTGCTACCACTTTTTCTGTGTAGTACAGGCTTGTACCAAAGGTGAATTTGTACTGTCACTTGAAGTCTTAATTGTGTGTGGTGTTCCCAAAGGGTACCGCATATAATTCTGCCTAACAATGGTGTACAGCGGTGAGGATCAAAGTAGAGTAATTACACTTAGAGTGCTGCTATTGCCTTGGATCAACTAACCACAAGGCTAACATCACTAAAAAGCAATATTAATCATGTCTGCTATCAGAAGCCACAATCAGGAGACCCTCCAGAGTTACACTGCAGATTATCTGAGAAATATGTGTAAAGAAAGGAAACTCTCTGCTAAAGGCAAAAAGTCTGAACTGATTGAAAAATTGTTACAGAACCAAAGTCTGGGGAGTGGGCCTGAAATTCCTGACTCTCTAGCAAATGTGGAAAGTATTGAGGATGATAATATGTCTGTTACTGATGAGTTGGAAGAAGTAGATGTGTCTCTTAATGTAGGCCTCTCTGCCCCCTTGCCTGCTCACCAACCTCAACCCTTGTCCACTGGGACCCCCACAGGTCCTACACTTAGGGCCTCATCACGACTTCGGCGGTAACCCTTAAATCAGGCGGTAGCGCTATTACCGCCGGATTTAAGGGTCCGCCGAATCAGGGCTTTGGCGGATTTCACCCCAGCTCTGAGCTGGGGGGAAATCCGCAGAATATTCGCGTTATTACCACCGGCGGGAAATCCGCCGGCGGTATTAGCGCGAAGATTCCCCATTGAGCCCAATGGGGAATGGGGCATTCCCGAATGGGCTCAGTGGGGAATGGGGACTTACATTACCGCCAAACTCGTGATCCGGCGCTATTAGCGCCGGGGAGTTCGGCGGTAGGGCTAATACCGCCCGCGCTAATAGCGTTACCGTTACCGCCCAAGTCGTGATGAGGCCCAAAGTCCTGAATTCATTGCTCTAGAGAAAATGAGGCTTGAACTGGAATTCAAAAGTTTAAATGCTCAAACTGAACAAAAACACCAAGAACTTAAGCTCAGAGAAATGGAGTTGAATCACAAACTAGAAATGAAAAGATTATCTCTTCAAAATGCTTCTCTCCCAGAGTCTTCTAGGTCTTCCAGTCCTAAGAGACCCTGTATGCCTAAAGAAATTGTGGGTATATATGAGGTTAAGTTTGATATTTTGGATTGGTTGGCAATGTTTGAATATAACCATGGTATTCAAGGTCTTACAGGGAATCAGTTGCTTCCATGACTCTTCTCTATGCTACCCAATGTTGCATCTGATGTTGTGTTGGAGTTGGGGGAGGTGGATAGGATGGATTATGAGTGTGTGAAGCTAGCTTTAATTGCTAGATTTGGGAAGACCCCTTCCCAGTACCTTAAGAGGTTTAGTACCCTCAAAAAGCATGATGGTACTCCTTGGGCTACCTGGGTATGTGAGTGTTTGAAAAACTTAGATGGTTGGATTAAGGGTTACAGAGTAAACACTTATGAAGGAATGAAAAATCTTGTTATGTTGGAATCTATTTTTGATGTCTGCTCTCCTGAGCTCAGACAGCCATTGGCTGATTCTAAGAAGATAGAGCCAAAGAAGCTAGCTAAGGCTGCTAACTTGTGGGTTGCAACAGTGCTACTCACAAGGATTCTCTGGCTACTCAGAAGAAGGATGAGGGGAAACAGCCAATGAAAGATAACAAAGAGAATTCTAATACATCCAATCCAAAAGAGGGCCACAAACAACAACATAAGGGTAAACCACAAGGGAAACCAAATCAGGTTAGTGTACCATCTGGACCCAAACCAGATGGAGGTCAGAACAAACCCCCATTCATCAAGACATTTGGGAAATGTTATGTTTGTGGGTCAGCGGACCATGTGAAAGGGGATCCCAGATGTAAGGGTAAACCTTCAGGGGTCCACACTGTCTCCTTAGACTTCTCCCCAGAGGAAGAAGTACCTATGGCAAGGGAAACTTTCACCTACTGGCTGATGAACCCATGAGAGTCTCAGATAGTGTTTCTTTAGTGTCCCTGGGCTTGTGGGAACAACAGAATTTAGATGTCTATAATTCCATCCCAGATAATACTAAAGAGTATTATAAAGATAGTGTTCTTGTGAATGGTCAGGAAACCCCTGCACTCAGAGACACTGGAGCCAGCATAACTGTGGTGGATGAATCATTTTTCAAGGTAATGGATGTTGCTAAGGCACCCACACACCTCACCAAGTTAGCTGGAGGCCCTCTGCAAATGCTTCCCCAGTTACCATCTCTCATCCAGTGTAATGATATGACTGTCAAAATACCTGTTAGTGTGCAGAGTGAAGTGCCTGTGAGAGTCCTGTTGGGTAATGACCTGAAAACTCTTGGAGTTGTGTCAAGCACCCCCAGGCCTCCCAGTAAAAGGAAACAGGAGCTCACTAGGTCTGCAAGGGAGAGAACCTTGAGAGGCTCTCCAGAGGAGATGATAGAGGAAACTATCATTCCCACTCTACAGGAGTTGCTTACTGCTATTTCTAGGAATACAGACGCAAAGGGGAAACCCAAGACCTCCAGCAAAAAGTCAAACAGCACCCCTGTGCTACCAAAAAGGACATCCCCAGGATTGTCCAAAGTCACACCTGTAACTTCTGCACCTGCTGAGGCAGAGTGTGAGGTACAACCTTGTGTGGTTGAGCCAGTATATGAAGAATCAGATCTGGAAGAAGACACTGGGCCTCATTACGAGTGAGGCAGAACAGGTTAACGGGACCCGCTAAAGGAGGCGGACCCGTTAAACCCATTCCGCCTCATTCCAAGCTCTCCTTGCGGGACCCGGTAAGTAACGCCTGGTCAAACCAGGCGTGCTTACCGGGTCCCGCAAGGGGAAGAGGGAGCAAACAACGGGCCGCTCGTAATCGGCCCATTGTTTGCTCCCTCCTCCATTCCCATTCAGCCCTATGGGGGCTGAAATGTGACTCGGGAAGGTCCGGGCCCGGGTTCCTGGAGGGAGGAATTACCGGGCCCTCCGAACTTGGAATGGCCCGGTAATTCACCATTCTGGGAACCCTGACCCGATTTCGGCAGCAGCCATGCCGCCAATAGCAGCATGGCTACCGCCAAAATCGTAATGAGGCCCACTATCTTAGTGGGAGATCTTGACCCTGTTGACCATCCTGAACTGCAGTCTATACTAGCAGAAAGTGGGCCCAACAGGGCAGACTTCAGCAAAGGACAGACAGAGTGTCCTACTCTTGAAGGTCTTTGCCAACAGGCTGCTAACCGACTTGATGGGCAAGAAGTTGGAAAGCACAGGTTAAGCTGGGAAGATGGCCTCTTCTACAGTGAACCGACTGAGTCTATCCCTGGGACTGCAAAAGAATTGTAGTGCCCCTTGCTAACAGACTCCAGTTCCTACAGTTAGCCCATGAGATAACTTTGGCTGGTCACTTGAGCTTCAAGAAGACCAAGGAAAGGCTCTCTCTCTACTTCTACTGGCCTAAGATGGGTTCAGAAGTTAAACAATTCTGTAGGAGCTGTCACACTTGCCAAACCTCTGGCAAGAGTGGAGCCAAGAATGTGGCCCCCCTGGTGCCTCTCCCAGTGGTGGGAGTTCCTTTTGAGAGGGTGGGCATTGACATTGTCGGTCCCCTTGACCCTCCCACATCTTCAGAGAACAGGTTTATCCTGGTTGTAGTGGACCATGCTACAAGATACCCAGAAGCCATACCTATGAGAACTGTTATAGCTCAGGCTGTGGCTAAGGCTCTACTTGGTATTTTTACCAGAGTGGGGTTTCCTAAGGAAGTAATATCCAACAGGGGATCCAATTTTATGTCCCACTACATGCAAGCCATGTAGAAAAACTGTGGTGTCACTTACAAGTTCTCTACAGCCTACCATCCACAGGCAAATGGATTGGTAGAGAGGTTTAATCGTACTATGAAGAGCATGATAGGTGCTTTAGAAGAACCCCTTAAGAGAAAGTGGGACCTTCTACTGCCATGCCTTCTCTTTGCATATAGAGAAGTCCCTCAGGAGGCAGTTAGTTACAGTCCCTTTGAACTTCTCTATGGCCATCCAGTCAGAGGTCCATTGGCCCTGATTAAGGAGGGGGTGGAGAGTGCGCCATCCCCCAAGCCAGTCAGAGTGACTGACTATGTGATAGGTATCCAGAGGAGAATGTCACACATGATGGCAGAAGCAAGTGATAACTTGAAAGCAGGTCAGGCTCTGGTCAAACATTGGCATGACCAGAAGGCCAACATGGTTGAGTTTACTCAAGACCAGCTTGTATTAGTTATGGTGCCAACAAGGTAGAGGGCCTTGCAGGACAAATGGATAGGACCCTTCAAGGTTGTGGGCAAACTTGGAGAGGTTAACTATTTGGTGGATTTAGGCACACCTAAGAGGGCTCCCAGAGTCTTTCACACCAACCGTTTAAAGGCGTATGTCTCAAGACCAGAAGTAGGAGCTTTGCTTCTAGCTTTAGCTCAAGAGGTAGAGGAGAGTGAACCTCTACCTGACCTCCTCAGAGGCCAACCTTTAGATGAACAGAAAGGAGTTAATCTCTCTTCTCAGCTGACTTCTGAACAACAGGAGGAGTGCAAAGTTCTGTTGAATCAGTTTGCCTCCCTGTTTTCACTATCACCAGGCTTGACCCCTTGGGGCCAGCATGAGATTCTCACTGGTGACTGTTTACCTGTGAAAAGCAGAGATTACAGAATGTCAGAACATGTGAGATCCCACATCAAAGGAGAGGTCAACAAGATGCTTTATCTCGGGGTCATAGAGCCATCTACAAGTCCATGGTCTAGTCCAGTTGTTCTAGTACCAAAGGCAGAATCCAAGGAGTTGAGATTCTGTGTGGACTATAGAGCTCTAAATGCAGTCACTAAGACTGATGCCCATCCTTTGCCAAGGACAGATGATCTAGTGGATAGACTTGGTTCAGCCAAGTACCTCAGTACATTTGATCTAACCTCAGGCTATTGGCAAATAGCACTGACAGACCATGCCAATGAGAAAACTGCATTCTCCACCCCAGCAGGCCTATACCAGTTTAAGGTTATGCCTTCTGGACTAAAGAATGCACCTGCTACATTTCAAAGGATGGTTAATCAAGTTCTGAATTGGATGAAGAACTTCTGCATGGCATACTTGGATGACATTGCAGTGTTCAGTCCTACATGGAAAGAACATATTTATCACCTGGGATATGTTTTGCAGGCTCTTGAGCAGGCCCATCTGACCATAAAGGCAAGCAAATGTCAAATTGGTCAGAGCAAAGTGGTCTACCTTGGTCATGAGGTAGATGGAGGTGAAATAAGGCCATTGCCAAGCAAAGTACAAGCTGTGCAAAACTGGGCCACCCCTACTACTCAAACCCAGGTGAGAGCTTTCCTAGGTCTCACTGGGTACTACAGGAATTTCATAGAGAACTATGGGTTCATAGCTTCTCCCTTGAATGTGATCTCCTCTCCAAAATACCTAAAAAGGTTAGATGGAATGAGGAGTGCACTCAAGCCTTTGAAAGCCTGAAGAAAGCCCTTTGTCAAGCTCCAGTCCTAAGAGCTCCTGATTACCACCAACCCTTCATTGTGCAGACAGATGCCTCCAATATAGGTATAGGTGCAGTCCTTAGTCAACTTGATGAGAAAGGTAGGGAGCACCCCATTTGCTTCATCACTAGGAAACTGAAGGAACCAGAAAAAAGGTGGGCAACCATAGAGCGTGAATGTTTTGCCATTGTGTGGTCTTTGAAGACGTTTGGACCATACTTGTATGAATCTACTTTTATCATTCAAACTGACCACCAACCCTTGAGATGGTTAATGCAAATGAAAGGGGAGAACCCAAAACTACTAAGATGGTCAATCTGCGTGCAAGGGTTTGATTTTTCCATTGAGCACAGAGCAGGATGTCACCACCAAAATGCTGATGGTCTCTTTAGGATGTTTATAACCTACTAGAGATAGAGATTCATCCAGGAGTGGATTAAATCCTTCTGTATCTTAGTCTGGGAGGGCGGGGGGTGAGTGTTAGGGAGAATTCTCATAAATGGCTAACTTCACTTACTTACTGAGTCCCTGGAGCAGCTTTGCTGGATTTCTAGGATTTATTTTCTTCACCTGGTAAGAGTGTGAGCCTTTTTCCCACTGTTACATGTGTTTTGCTGTGTGTGTTTTTACCATTTGTGTGATCTTGAGCTCTGGAGCCTCTCCTACTCCATGAGCACCATTCATTGTGTGTGATACACAGCACCTTAAGTGCAGTGACACAGGGTTGTCTTTTAGACTTCCCACTGACTCCATTTTTCTGGGACTGACTACTGTCTCCCAGAACCATGTAAAGTTGCCATTAACTTTATGTAGTATCTTTAAACCACAGACCTAGTACACCCCATTTTACATGGAGTATTGGAAAGGGTTCATACTTATCCCTTTTTGTCTGTTTCTCTTGGAGCACTGTTTTGCTCCCTTTACATCAAGACTTGGCTAGTGGCAGCGGTAACTATACTAATTTTTCTACCACGGTTATCTTATATAACCATGGTACTGTTTTAGGCTATTATATTAGCCTCAAACATAAACCCGCTTGACCAAATACATTTTATTTTGGTTCCAGCTGGGTTTATTCGCTATTTCTTTTTGTTAAAGTATTTCTCGTGTTTTACTCTGTACGCCAAACCAGGGTTGATTTCTTTGTTCGCTGTCTTTTCGCGGGCTTCTGCACAGAAGCCCTCCTTAAGGCACCTGAAAGTCTGGGTAGGCAGAATGTGAGGGAGGGGTCTTAGGACCCCTGCCATGGGTTACCTTGGTAACCCAAGTCGCACACCTGTTTGATTGGCTGGTGACTGTCCTCACCAGGACAGGCACGCTGCTGTGTGATAGACAGCCAGTCTGTATGAATGAGGGAAAACTGCATAAAAAGCAGGTCTCTGGGACTGGAAAGGCAGAGTCGCCACTGGAACGAAAGAACCATTGAGCTGACAGAAGAGGACCCCTACAATGACTGAACCACCCGGTGAAGCCCTGCTGCAGGTCCGAATGTTCAGAATCCGACGACAGAGAAGATCCTCCAGGAAACTTCTTCCCTTGAGCTGGTGGGACCAACCAGTTCACCCAAACTACAAGCCAGGACCCCTCCTCTGGTCGAATTCGCTGTACAGAGCTACAGTGGGCCGGATAACCAGGAAGGTCGGACCCTGCTTGGGTTTTAAGGAGCGCACCTTTTATTTGCTGTTTTGCTCTGCTGCTGGCTTCTTCCCTGGGTGACGCAGGACCCTACAGCTTCATACTTCGTGTCAGTCCGACAGTCTCTTCAGGAACAGTGAGCCTGCAGGAACCGCCAGGAACGTCCGCCTCAGCTACAGCTCCCTCTCCGTTTTAAGGTACTGTGCAAATCTGGTTGTTCATTTCGTTCAGCCGCGGTGAAAGTGTTTTAAATCTTTCTCCAATCCGAGGGCTTGTCCTTCTCTTTTCTTTGAACTAACTTTTCTGTCAACCAACCTCGTCCGGAATCCATGGCACGAACTTTACCGTGAACTACTCTGAACTGTGTGATCTTGAGAAAAAGACTTTTGACACATTGACTTTGGCCCTAAGCCTTTTCTATCTGATTCTATCACTGTAGTTCCTCTTGCTCAATTGCCCTGAGTACTTACCTGTTGGTGTGGTTGAATTTCTATTAACTTTGTCTTTCCCTCCCTTTTTAAATTGCTGGATTGCCATTTTGCTCCCACTTCATTTTGTGAGCTTAACTTGTCTGGAATTTAAGGAAAGTGGTGTGGTGTATTAAGAGTGTGATTTTTAAACTGCTTATAATAGTGCAATGTTATACAACTGAAGAGTGAAATAAATGTATATTCTTTTACTTGAAAACCTTGAGTCAGTGTTTGCCTGAATCATAGTAATTGCTGTCCTTTGTGTAACTATTTGATACTGCTTGTGGCGCTGGCCCTTTAAGGGCGCGCACGCGACGGAGTGACGTCCACTCCGTCGCGTGTGGGTATAAATAAACAGGGCGTTCCCGGTGGCCTCAGAGCTACCGGCGAGCCCGCACTACAAACACGGAGTCTGTCTGTCTTGTGTTCGGGGAGTGGGGGGCTCACGGGGCGGCGGTTCTTGGACACCGCTAACAGTGGTGACGAGCTGCAGATCTTCACCCGGGAAAGGCGGTGATTTTCAAAAGGTGCGCGAACGATCGAGTGTGAGGTGCACCTTACGAAACATGCCACGGAGAGGGGACTGATCCACGCGGTCGGTGGCCATTTTGTACAATAGGCCCTGGGAGGTCACGGCTTCATACGAAGTGTCAGTGAGCCATCCAGGCTTAATTTTTGGACAATCTTGTGGTGGACAGCCACAGGAAGCAGTACCTGCTTTTTGGAAGTGATTTTTTCACAGTTTCACTGTTTTTCATCGAGTGATTGGGTGTGGAACCAAGGAAGGCCTGCTGTGTGTGCACACCTTGGGCCCACCCTGCTCAATTTTTGGGACCTCTACACTGCCTGGCATCTGGTCTGCTGCATTTGAGGAACATTGTGTCTGTGGGGTTGCCAGTGGCCACATCCGGGGCCCGTGTACTGCAGAGGACTACCTACGAGATTGGTGGTGAGTTGTGGCCCCATTTTCCTTGCATCTCTGGGGTGCCTGTGCCCTTGCCACCATGAGCCAAGGACAAGCTGTGGCCACTGATCAACAGCAGGCCGCTCCTGTAGTCGGCCAACAACAGCCACTCATTCTGCCGCCAAGACCTTTACTCAAACCACCTGGCGCCCTGCAGCCAATGCCTGAGTTTGATATCTCGGGCACACCATCAAGTCTGGGGCCAAGGTGGAAAATGTGGATGGACAGGTTAGAGATGTACTTCAGAGCCACCATGGAGACTAGTGATGACAGTAAATTGGCCACCCCTCTGTACTGTGCATGCCCTGCAGTACATGAGATATTCCTGTCCCTGCAACCAGCGAATGGGTCGTATGCTGCGGCCAAGGATGCGCCCAACAATAATTATCTGCCCATGGCAAATGCAGATTATGAACGTTTCCTGATGGGTGCAGCACGCCAAAAGGACAATGAGACTCTAGATGTGTTCTATGGGAGGCTGCGCAGACTGGCAGTACCGTGTGTGTGGAATTACCCAGACACGATGATAATAAATCAACTCATCCAAGGGTGTGTGTCTGGCAAGTTACGCCGTCAAATCCTGCGAGAGCCGGGCATCACCCTTCCCTGCATCTTAGAACTGGGGAGGTGCCATGAGGTCTCTGAGTTGCAGGCGACAAGAATGGAGGCTGGAGTGCGCTCCAGCAAAGCGGAAGACATCTGCGCTGTCGGCAGAGGCAGAGGGTCTAGACGTCAGTGAACAGTTCATGCCTGAAATGCGGATAGGACCTCCCGCATCCTGCGGAATGCCCGGCCATAGGAAAGTCGTGTGGCTGTTGTGGAGGGGCTGACCACTATGCCCGCATGTGTAGGGCGGTAACACCAACAGTTGTTCCCAGAGGGCCCGTTCGGGCTGGCTTCTTCCGCCCACAGCGATCATCGAATGTGGCCCAAGGGGACGATGATGCCTGTCCCGAGGGTGACGAGGAAGAAGAAGAGGAAGAAAACGTGTTCTACATATCCAGTGTGGGCGTCCTGAAAGCCAACTCCAAGCGACAGCCCAGGGGCAATGTTCTGGTGAATGGGGACTCTATACCGATGCTGGTGGACACTGGTGCGTCAGTCAATGTAATGGCCAGGGAACACTATGACACTATGCAATCCCCACCGGGCCTGTCTGCACCGAAGGCGCGAATGTTCACATTCGGGGGCGAACATCCGATCCCGCTGGATGGTGCGTTTGTGGCAAGCGTGAAGTATGGTGAGACCTCAGTCCGGGCCAGGTTCTACATCACACCGGTGAGTAATAACACCCTACTGTGCTGTGCTGCGCTGCGCAGAGGGGTTTATAGTCATTTTTTCGAATGCAAAAATGTCGAAAGTCATTTTTTCGAAAAAATAATGTCGAAAAAAAAATGTTGAATTTATTTTTTAATGCGTTTTTTATTCGAAATGGGGGGGGTTCCCCACCAAACCCCCTTTTTAAAAATGTTTTTTTTGTTTTACCCAATTTTTTTTACTCCCGGACCCCTAAATAAATATATAATTTAAAAAAATGGAATTCGACATTTTTTTTTCCACATTTTTTCGAAAAAATTGTTATTTGACATTTTTTTTCGAAAAAATGACTAAACACTGCGCAGAGGCCCTTTGCATTGTAATATTTGCATACTCGGTGTACCTGGACGACATACAGGTGCTACTGAGCAAGCACTCTCCTCTGATTGAGGACATAGGACAGATGGCAGTGGGGGCCGCTCGAGTAGGCGGCCTTCGATGACATCAAGGGCGTCCTTGCTGCTGAGGATACCATGGCGTTCTTCGACCTGGCCCTACAGACTGAGATCATCGTGGATGCCAGCCTCTACGGCCTCGGGGCGGTCCTCACGCAGGTGGGGAGTGACCAAGAAGTCAGCCCGATAGTCTACGCCAGTAAAGCGCTCTCCGAGACGGAGCAGGGGTACTCGCAAATTGAGCGGGGGGCACTGGCTGTGCTGAGGGGCTGTAGACACTTCCGCCTATACATCCTGGGAAGGCCAGTCACAGTGATCACGGACCACAAGCCTCTACTTCCCATAATGGCTGGCTCCTCGTCCAAACCAACGTTGAGGATAGAGCGTTGGATGCTGGCACTCCTAGAGTATGGGGTGTTGCTGATCTACCGCCCAGTGTCATGACCCACAGAACGCGCCCCTTCTGGACTTCCTGGTCCTTGTCACGGTGGGGCTTGCATTCATTGTTTCTCCCAACATGGGCGTATCACATGACTCACCTCGCACCAGCCTTCACGGCGGACGTAGCGCATTCCATAAATATGCCACGCCCCCGCTGCCCCGCGCATCTCAATGCTATTGCGAAGTAGCGACCAGACGTGTGCTCTGTAGCTCGTGGTATTGTTTCCTTTGCTTCTTCCACTCTAACCCAATTCTAGTCCCTTTCCTTCCTTTCTTGATTCCTGGACTCGTGTGCTAGTTGCGCACACTGTTATTTCCTGGATTCCTGGACCCCTGCTTCCCGGTACTTGAACGCACGCTGGAGTCGGAAGAGACTCGTGCAGCCTCATTCAAGACTCGAGCAGTACGCAAGAAGGCATCGATCAAAAAATCCAGCAAAGATCGAACTCAGGTGAGAAGGGGGGAACTCCCTGACACCCGGGGAGCAACAACTCTGCCGACTACCTCTCAAGGCACCCGAGAGGGGGTACCCAGCCATCCACATGCGCAGAGGAGGCGGATGAGCATGTACGGCTGGTGATCGAGATGGCCACCCATAACTCTGTGCAGGTGGAAGAACTAGAACAGGCATCAAAGATTGACAAGTGCTTTGGGATCCTGAAGGTGGCCATGGAACAGAGAGCCTGTAAAACGGTGTTGGAGTCCCTGGGCCGGAGAACGAATGAGGCAAAGGTGGCCTTAGAACAGCTCTGGAGGGTTCGTGAAGAACAAACATACTCAGACTCTGAGTTATTGCTGAGAGGAGACAGGATTGTGGTTCCCCAGGCCAAGATTCAACAGATTATCGCTCTGGCGCACCAGGGACACCAAGGAGCCCCCAAAACAAAGGCTTGCCTCCGGCAGAAGGTGTGGTTCCCTGAACTAGAAAGGAGAGTGGAGGAGTTTGTGGCCTCCTATGTGTGGTGCCAGGCAGCCTTGCCAGCACAACGTGAGCCATCCATCGAGACGATGCCCAGAGGGACGAGGCCGTGGGAAATGGTCCACGCAGACTTTGGATCCACAACCAGTGGCACCCACTTCCTAGTGGTGGTGGACGAATGGTCCCTTGTGGAGTCTGTAGCGTTTGAAAGAGTGGTGGTAGCACTGGAGAAGATCTTTGCCACCCATGGACTGCCTAAATTCTTATGCTCCGACAACAGGGCCCGATTCCAGGGTGAAAGCTTTGCCGACCTCATGAAGTACCATAGCATCCACCACAGGAAGGTCACTCCTCTGTGGCCTTGTGCAAACGGTGAGGTGGAGTGCATGATGCGCACGCTGAACAAGGTGTTCAGGATCCCACAAGGAAAGGGCGAGTGCCTACAAAGGGCACTATACATGTTCCTGCAAGGGTACAGGGCCACCCCACACTCAGCCACGGGAGTGGCACCAGCAGAGGCACTATTTCAGCGGTGCCCGAGGGACATAATACCGGAGGTGGGAGAGCGAGAGCCGGCCGTCATCAACAATGATCAGGTGGAGCAAGAGAGAAGGGCACGGACAGAAATGGAAAACAACAGGAGAGGTCTAAGACCACCAAGGCTTGGCCCGGGCGATGAGGTGCTAGTGAGGAATCGTCACCCGCAGGGCAAGTTGTCTCTCACCTATGAATCGGCTCCGCTGGACGTGGTGGCGGTCAAAGGATCTGTGGTGACTAAGTCTGATGGAACAGCATCTGTCACCAGAAACGCCAGCTTCTTTAAGAGGCTGGGTGAGCCAAGGGCAGAGACTATGGGGGACATGGACCTGGAGGAAGCACCGGACGAAAGAGGTGGTCATCCCGCCCAGGTGGAGTCTGCGACCCGTGATGGGCCAGGCGAAGGAACACCGGCCTGTGAGACAGGCAGGAGGTACCCCCTGAGGACAGGGCGAGGTAAACCTGCCCGTTTTACGGACTATGTGATGGACTAAGCAGGCGTTGCTGTGTGATAGAGATTCTTAAACCGTTTGTGTATGGTGCCATCTGGGGATCCAGGGTGGGTACCAATAAACGGGGGCAGTTGGGTTGTTGCCATTGTGTGTTGTTAATGTTTGCTAGTTAGATCCTCTTTTTCAGTTTGTTGTTATGAAAAAGGAGGAGTGTGGTGCTGGCCCTTTAAGGGCGCGCATGCGACAGAGTGACGTCCACTCCGTCACATGCGGGTATAAATAAACGGGGCGTTCCCGGCGGTCTCAGAGCCACCAGGGAGCCCGCACTACCAACACAGAGTCTGTGTGTCTTGTGTTCAGGGAGTGGGGGGCTCACGGGTGCGGCGGTTCTTGGACACCGCTAACACTACTCACTTACTCTCGAGATAAGTCTGGCTGCTCAGCTACTGCTACCACTTTTTCTGTGTAGTACAGGCTTGTACCAAAGGTGAATTTGTACTGTCACTTGTAGTCTTAATTGTGTGTGGTGTTCCCAAAGGGTACTGCATATAATTCTGCCTAACAGGTGGTTACTGTTTGAATGTCTGTTACCTCGCTTCGGATTGCTCCCGACTTACAGTCACTATTTTTCCCATCTGTGTTTATTTCATCTGTGTATAAAACAAACAATAATGTAGTCATCCACTAGACAGCATTGCCAGGTACCATCTCAACTTGTGGTAGGCGTTGATTGTCAAAAAGACTTGGGGCCTCATTACAACATTTGCAGAATGGGTTAACAGGCTCCACTAATGGAGGCGGACCCGTTAAACCCTTTCCGCAAAATTACGAGGTCCCCTTGCGGGACCCGGTAAGGACGCTTGGTAAAACCAGGCGTCATTACCGGGTCCCGCGAGGGGACCAGGGAGCTAACAACGGGCCGGTCGTAATCGGCCCGTTGTTAGCTCCCTGCACCCATTCGCATTGAGCCCTCTGGGGGCTCGAATGGGAATGGGGAAGGTCCGGGCCCGGGTTCCCTGAGGGAGGAATTACCGGGCCCTCCAAACTGGGAATGGCCCGGTAATTCCCCATTCAGGGAACCTGGACCCGGGTTTGGAGGCAGCCATGCCGCCAATAGCGGCATGGCTACCACCAAAGCCGTAATGAGGCCCGTGGAGTAGACCAAGGCCGCCACATGTTTGAAGCGGACGGCAGTATAAGTGGTGAGGAAGGCCCTTCAATATGGGCACCAAACATTCTTTGGAAAGGTGGCTCGTTATGTATATACAGCTGCCTCGCCTGAATGGGCGGGTGTGACGCTGGTATGAGCACCGGTTTGCCAGGCAGAATCTTAAAGGAACACAACCCCATTTTCATGCAGTAGGGGTAGGAGCCGCATATGGCATGTGTGCGATGAAAGCCATACTTAGTAATGCAAGTGTTAGCTTGTCTGGTCACTTCAAATCAGTTTCTATACACATTTTGGCTATGTGTTTTTCAGGACCCAATTCTGACTCTCCACCTCCACGCTGATTGTAGATGACAATGGGCCTCATTACAAGTACTCTGGTCCGGAATTAACACTGCCGGTAAAACCATACCTGCACCGTTTCCACGTCCGCCCAATCATGACCCGAGGCCCCGGAAATAGCACCACTCCCATCTGCCACCGCGGAAATAAGTGTTCCGTTAAGTCCGTCTGCACGGAAACCCCCCCGTTACCGGCAACACGAAACACTGCGAGCATCACAACTAGCACGGACACAGAAACACCGCCAGATTAATGGCGTCAAAACCGTGATCACGGTGGCGGTACCGCCGCCACCGCGAACATGACGTTAAACACTGCCCGCTCAACTGAATCAGGGCACAGGTGCACCAAATCAGCCCAGCTGGACCTAGCAGCCCACTGGGAGCCTACAAAAGGGCCACACCCAGCCCAACACAACACAGAACCATGCAGGCAGCAGCTCTAGTAGCACTGGGACTGGGCCTACTCAACCAACAGGCAGCACTGCACATGATGGCAGTAACGGCGCAGAGGAGGAGGAGGCGAAGGAGGCGCAGGCGGCAACCAGCCAACCCTGCACCTATGGCAAACCCCATTGTCCAGCCGGCCCTACCCCGCAGGCAGCCAGCAATACCACGCATCAGGGCCTCACCCTGGAACCTCACCCCAGGACAGATCCACACACTATACCGGCTGGACCGTGCAATAATACTGCACATCACCGCCATGATTGAGGACGACATCAGCAGCCAAATTGACACTCCCACCGCCATCCCCCCCCTCCTGAAGGTTGTGGCAGTACTGCATTTCCTTGGCACTGGCACCTATCAACACACGGTTGGTGAGCTGCACAGCATATCACAACCCTGTTTTTCAAAAATCCTGGTACTGGATGCCATATTGCACCATGTGTCGGAACACATAGCCCTACCCCGCACCCTCCCCGAGGTCATTGCCACCAAGTTGGCCTTCCATGCCATAGCTGGCATGCCAAATTGCATAGGCGCCGTTGACTGCACCCACGTTGAGCTGACAGTACCACGTGCAATTGAGCTGGTGTTCCGCAATAGGAAACGGTATCACTCGTTGAATGTACAGATGGTATGTGATGCCATGCAACTGATCACACACTGCTGCGCACGTTTCCCAGGCTCAACCCATGACTCAATGGTACTGCGGAATTCCACGTTGCCACGGTACATGGAACGCTATGCCGGACAAAGCACCTGGCTATTGAGTGAGTATAGCTGACAATGCACCAACCCTGTCGAAGTGGTGTTTGTGTGTCCAGGCCAAGAGCATTGTGAGTGTGCCGCTGTGACCGCACATGCATCACCCCCCCTTCCATCTGCCAAATACACAGCGGATACCAAACATCACAAAGGAAGACATGACAGGTCACCACAATGTGCCCGTGCACACCCTGCCACAGCCCATCCCGTCACTGTCCCATGAACCTTGTGCCACTGCAGACACCCACCCTCAAATGAAACACTGCCCTCAAAACGCACGAGATGCCTGTAAATGAGACGTCGTGCATTTACTACTTCAGTACAGTGGAGTCACTCTGCCATGTGTGGACAGCACTGCACTGTGACATGCTCACAATCAAATGTCACCCGCAGGGCACAGTAGACATGCATGTTAATGTGTTGGCCCGTATCCAGTTTCCGACAAACATTCTGATGCCCAATATACACCTCCAAACACTGCATGGCACATATGCATGAATGAACAATGATACAAGATTGCACAGCATCAGATGAGTACATGATGCCACAAACACTGACATGTTCCCCCATCTACATCCCATGTAGGTGATGCCGGATATGCACTCACGCCATGGATGATGACACCTGTACGGAGACCAAGGAACAGGCATGAAGAGGCATACAATAGGGCACATGTCCGCACACGTGGAATGATTGAGAGGACATTCGGACTGCTGAAGGCACGTTTCCGCTGTCTGAGCAGATCTGGCGGATCACTGCTGTACAGCCCAGTGAAGACGGGTAAAATCACGCTCGTATGTGCCATGCTGCACAATATATGCCTGCGCAGGAACATCCCAATGCCACCAGACGCAGATGAGGAAGATGGGGATGGGGATGGGGATGGGGATGGGGATGGGGATGGGATGGCACCACCTCCCCCTGTGGGTCCACTCGATGGTCAGAGAGCACGGGATGGCCTGATTCGCATTTACTTTTGAGACACAGCATATTCACAGCAATGCACGAACATGGTGACGACAATAAATGATTAGTTGCACTGCCAATGAAATGATCAATGTCCCCACATGTATGTCTTGATTTCAAATGGTAATATATTGATGTAAACACAACAGGGAAGGAGGTGCATTGGTTAGGGAAGCTGTACACCCGAGCCCACCCACCACCCAAACGTACCCACCATAACCGAGGCCCCATTGTTCAAACCCCCAAAACTACCTCCCCCACCACCCAAACGTACCCACCCCCACCCAGGCCCCATTGTTCAAACCCCCAAAACTACCTCCCCCACCACCCAAACGTGCCCACCCCTCTAACACCCTTCAAGTCCACGTGTGTCCTGCACTGCCCCACACACATGCCATCACTTCTGTGTGCGCTTCTGTGCCTGTGCAACCTTGCCCGAGGGCCCCGTTAGCCTACTCGAGCGCCTCCTTGGACTGGCAGTAGTGGAGCTGGATGGGGTGGTGGTGTTTGATGGCACTGAATCTGGTATTGATGGCATCCGTGCCAGATTTGCCTGTTGCCCAATCAGCATGGCCTCTATGAGCCTGGAGGTGTTGTCGTTACCCTCCCGCACATGGCGTGCAAGGGTGACTATTGTGCTTGCAAAGCGTCCAATAGACCTTGACAGGCGACGCACTGAGGTGCTATAGCTCTCCCTCTGCAGCCTAGATTCCTCAAGCTGCCTCTCCACCAGCTGGGTGAGGGTAGCCTGCTGCTCCTCCATCCGCTGCATGCGGGTATTCAGCTCGGCCATAGATGGGGTGGGTGACCTCATGGGACTCCTGAGTGAGTTGGGGCTGAACTCCAGCTTATGGAAGGAACCCATGTCCTCAAATGTGGGCATCTCCCCCTGTGGTCCAGTATCAGAGTGCTCTTGCGGGGCACTGTTATCACTACAGGCCGCCCCCTCTGCAGTGCTGCAGCCTTCTGTGTTGGGTTGGGTGGCCATGATGGGTTCCCGTGGCACCTGTCTTGCCTCAGGCAGTGTGGAGACGGTGGGGATGTCGGTGGTGGTGGGCGGCACATCTGTTGCAGTTGGTAATGTGGGCAGAGATGCCGAACTGCCGGCAGCATCCTCTTGTGTGGTGGCGGTGGCTTGGGCACTTGCCGGTGCAGATTGCCTGGCCTGTTGTGCAGTGTCACTGTCACTTGATACGGCTGTGGGGACACAATGGACATGCAATTAGTGTTGTGGTGGTGGCTGATGGGTGCATCACATGCGTCATACAGGTTGGACATTGAATAATGTTAGTAACATGCATCTGATTGCTGGGGGTATGCATTTTTCTGATGTTGGTTGCCATACGGATCATGTGTCCTATGGGCTAGTCATGCACTGCTGGGGGGGGGGTTGTTGATGGGTCCTATGGGCCAGTCATGCACTGCCGGGGGGGGGGGGTTGTTGATGGGTCCTATGGGCCAGCAGTCATGCACTGCTGGGGGGGGGGGTTGTTGATGGGTCCTATGTGCCAGTCATGCACTGCTGGGGGGGGGGGTTGTTGATGGGTCCTATGGGCCAGTCATGCACTGCCGGGGCGGGGCGGGGGGGTTGTTGATGGGTCCTATGGGCCAGTCATGCACTGCTGGGGGGGGTTGTTGATGGGTCCTATGGGCCAGTCATGCACTGCCGGGGGGGGGGGTTGTTGATGGGTCCTGTGGGCCAATACTGCCATCTACATATTCTCATATGGCATTCAGGTTTCAGCACTTAACAGCATCTGCAGGTGGGTTCACTCCTGCCTAAGCCTCCCCGATCCCATGGATGCCCTCAAGGTGGAGGACACTGCTGCAACGCTCCTCCCATGCTTGCAGCCTCAGTGGGGAAGGGGGTCCTCCGCCTGTACCACTGTTGCATTGGCAGTGTGTGGATATCAGGTTGCGTACCCTCAGCCTGAGGTCGTTCCACCGCTTGTGGCAGTCCTTGATGCTCCGCAATGTCATGCCCACAGCGGTGCACTTGCGTGCTGTTTCCGCCCACACTTCCTTCCTCCGCTGCTGTGTGGCACGCCGTTGATTGGCGCTGAACAGCATCTCTGCATTCTCCACAATGTGCTCCACCAGGACAGTTAGCTCCGCCTCACTGAAGCGCTGTTTGCGCTGCCTCTGAGCTGGAATCCTGGCAGACATGCTGGTGGTTCCTTTTGCCTTCTCACAGTATGGATTGTGCTTGTGCTGACTCTGGATGGCAATGGATTGTGCTTTTATATGATGGCCGCCTCTCTGTTTCCTGTTTTGACGATCATGGTATTTCCGGTTCCGTGGCGACGCAGGCGGACACGGGTTTTGCGCTACTTGTGGCAGCGCTATGTCCATTTCCGTGACTTTTTCCGTGATGGCGGTAACAACGTTTCCGCGTCCGTGTGGTGCGCGCGACCGACAACATGTAATCGGACGGTCTTTCCGCAACCTTGCAGACACGGAAACGTTTTTACCGCCGTCACGGATTTACCGCGGTCCGGCCCTGGCAGGTTGTAATGAGGCCCAATGTTTTACTTCACTAAGTGTGATGGACAGAAGCTCCAGAACCTGTCTGTGGAATTGAATGAGTGCTGCACTGACGGTGTGCTACAAGCAAGTCCGAGAGCTGCAGTGGTTACAAGAGTCCTATGGAGGGCAAGATGGCAGACAGTCGTCTTAATGGTTCTCTCCATGATATCGTGCTGCCAATAACGTAACATGGTAACACAGCTGAAACTCTTTAATTTCAAAAGCCATTCTCCGTGTGGGACAGGCAGCGAAGCATAGCTGAATGATATTGGTCATTGATTTGGGGAACCATGGGCTAGGTCGGCAAGGGGATAAAATGTACCTGCACCCGCAGCTCAAGGTGGTGGGTGCTGGACAGTTGGCAGCTGCAGGGGGAGAGGAGAAGGATGAGAGCACAGAGGAAAGCGGACTGAGCAGGAAAGAACAGCAGAAGCAAGGAGAGTGGGGGCCCTAGAGAGAGTGCGAGGAGGTTGAAAAGCATGCAAAGCCACCAGGATGATATAGGACGGGAATAGAGGATTGCCATAGGTCTGCAGGTGCATGGAAAAGGATAAAGGAAAGGCCACCGCTCGGTATGGAGAAGAGAACTTGAAGCCAGTGGAACAGACCTAGAAAGCAAAGCAACTTGCATAGGTCTAGATGGGAGAAGAGAGAAATATCGTGATCATTATGCTTTAAAGCACTACTCCAATGATCGCCTGTCACAGCTGTTCCCTATGTAAGGAAAGCCATGGACGTCTTCACACGTTTTGTACCATCAAAGGGTGTTTCTCCATCTGGTCATAGCCTGCCTTTGCGGATACAACCACTGGGCATGAAACAGACCTTCCTGTTCCACATGTGGGATGATGGTACTCAAGCAACACCAACCGTAGTACACAGGACAGTTCCTAGAATGAGTAAATGAGGGCAGACAGGGGAGGTCCTGGGAGGCGGGATGAGGCACACCACCAGGGTTGCCAGGGGAGACGGATCAGGTCCTGGAAGGATGTTTGAGCCACACCAACCAGACATGAGACGTTTTTGGAAGGGCGGCATGAGACAGGTCAGGTCATGGAAGGTCACAATGAGCCATACCAAAAACATTGTGCCCATGGCTTAATGGGGAGAGTGAGAGGTCCTGGAAAGACAGGATGAGCTGCACCAACCAGTGTGTCTGGGGCTGTCAGGAGAGGTCCTAGAAGGACTGGATGCATCAACATTAGATAGATTTAAGGCTAAGTTAGTGGTTGCCAGAACAACTATGGGTGAAGGGCAACCAGGCGTTCCTGAAGAATTTGTGTAGAGAAGGTGCACAGGTTAGCAGTGTTCCTTCTGTTACTCAGACTCTCAGGGAATTTTGAAACTCAAGGTTTTTTTTCTTATTGGGGTTTCCTCTCAGGGGAAGTGTCCCTGTTTTCCCGTAACCCATTCCTTGTTTATTTTCCTAAATTTGAGAGAACCAGTATAGGGGTAGGAAGGACCCCCAACTGCAGGAGTAAAGGAACAACAGTGAGAGATCCCAACTCTGCCCGGCACTTTTCACCAACCAAGGCATTTCTGACAAATTTGGATGAAATAAATGCTGACATGTTTTTACAGCATCTGTACAACTCTGGGACAGATGCAATTGTTTTATGTGTTAATATCATCAAACGCTAGCAGCGTGTCCAGAAATAGAAAATGGTGTCCTCGGCTCCCACTCACTCATGTAAAAATCATCTGCTCCCATTATGGCAAGGGATTCGTGCATCCATATTCCAAACAAGTGTTCGATCATGAAATGTTGCTGACGGCCTCAGCCTGTCTGAATCTTGCGCCCACTGTCACATCTGCACATTTATTAGCGTTTCTCACCAGAGAAGGTCCCCTCCTGCTGGTCTCTTTTTGCACCAGCTGGCTCTATAAGCTTCTGCAGCTGGAGGGTTCTGACCAAGCAAGGGAACAGCTAATCTTTTTACTCATGGGCAATTTCAATGGAATCCCTGTGTTCCACCGCAGTAGAATAGAAGAGAACTATAAATGTGGCCCAATGAGGCTGGCCTGAGAATATAAGTGTACATGAAGCTCGTTTCTAAAGGGATCAGGCGCAAAAGTAGACACAACTGCTTTATCACTGGGATCTGTATTGCACAGTTGTAAATCCGTGCTTAAGAACCACAGAAGTGGCATTTCAAGATTTCTGCAACAAAGTCACAGTCTCATGGTTTCGAAATACTGTATTCAAATGTAGTACTTTTGTGCCCAATTGATGGGTCAGTAACATCACTCTAGCCAGGAACTCGGTAACATATAACCTGCTTGGGTGTACAGAGGATCTGGAACAGCATGCTTGCTGGAAGGTGTGATCTCATAAGAGGAAGTGAGGATGCAGTATAACTCCCAGTGAAAATTCTGAGGGTATTCACTACTCAATCCCTGGGGATCCCTTATTCAGGTGGCCAGGGAACGGCCATTGCTATTGGATCCTGACCCTGGCAGTGAACACGTGAGGGAGGATCACCTGGGTAGGGGTCTTTTGGGAGTGGGGAAGAAACATCGGAAGGCGAGACATGGTACCCCCATTTCTTGACAATTGTTTACCCCATATTTCCTCTTTCTTTATGGGATACTACAACTCCTATAATTCCTCTCCTTTCTGTGTCAGCCCAACTACTGAGACGAGGAAGAGGAAGACTGATATTAGGAAGATTACCACTAGTAGTATGCAATGGTCCTGTCCCAGTAATGAGGCCAGGCAGGGTCGGGCACTCAGTAATAATCACACACACCTGAAACACATTGATGGCTACCCAGAGTATAAGAGGCTCCAAGGAGCCAGAAGGCGGTTGCTTGAGGAAACAAACCCCAAAGAAAAGTCCTGGTACAGGTGCTCATTCCCCTGGGCGTGCAAGATGGCTGGGAGTGTCAGATGGGCAGCGGAGGAGACCCTGACTTCGACACGCAGCAAGCGATAAAGAGAAACGCAGCCGATGAGTTCAAAGCAGAAGGGTGCCCGGTTTGTCAAAGGCGCGAGTGAAATACAATGTTGCAAAGCGAGGACACGCGTATGGCGAGAGATGCGATGAAGATGAAAGATTCAATTGTCTATTGTTCAAAGACTGTGATAGGAAACAAATTGACGGCAAGGCCTCGTGTGCGTTTACACGAGCAAAGAGAGACTTTTTGAGATTGTGCATTACAGACGGCTCAAAGCATGAGCGAAAGTGAAATAAGAACTGTTTTTTGTGGAATTAAGAAGAAGGTCTGGGACCCGTAATGAGAATTGAGAAGAGGGTCTGAGACCCACAAGGAGAATTGTGAAAGACAGCTTCAGGGGCCAGAACAAGTGAAGATTGTGAAAGACAGTGCTGGGGCACGACCTAGTGAAGATTGTGAAAGACAGTGCTGGGGGAATGACCAAGTGAAATATAATGCAAGGAGCATGAACTGTATAGATGGTCTTAGTAACAGAGTGGTCCCGCACAGGGCCGACCAAGATACTGTGCATTTGCGAAAGTCTCTGTTACTGTGCTATGAAGTAAAGAAGTGCCAATGGCACGATTGTGTGAAAGCCTCACTGACAGAGTGATCCCACACAGGGCTAGCTAATACTGTGCATTTGCAAAAGTCTTTGCCACGTAAACCATTGAATGATTATTGAACTGTTGGGGAAGGAAACCCCAGCGTGAAACAAGTATTGAACTGTTGGTGAAGGGAGCCCGATTGTGAAACATTTTGAGTTGATGCCAAACCAGGCGAAGGCAGCCTGAGAAAACGGTCTTTTGAGATATTGATAACAAACCAGGCCAAGGGAAGCCTGAGTGTACTGTATGCTGCTGAACTGTGTGAATTCCGAGCCAGGCAAGGGAAGCCTGGAAGAACTGTGCACCATTGAACTGTGTGAACTAGCCAGCCAAGCTCCTAACAAACTCTTATTACTTGAAACTGTTTATTTGTGTCTGTGTCTACCTGCTGAAACCATGCCTACCTCACATCCCCCAAACATATTGCTCTGATGCCATAGTCTCCACAACAGATTTACAATAGTAAGAAAAACACCTAACGACTCCAGCTTTTGGCATTGTTCAAACCCAACTCACCATACAGTCCTTAGCAATAATGACCATTTCACCGAGCTGTATACATGTGTGTTGGGTTTTAAACTAAATACCAAACATCGAATCCCGAACATGTTACTAAACATAGACATTGGAAATTTTCCTGAGATGGTAAATGAGGATTTGAACATTTCCAGAAGCATCGCTGTCCATGGGTGCCAGTGATTACAAGCTAACATTCACTCTATGACAGATACCTTTCAGCAGTTACTTTCAGCAGAGCAAAAAGGCCACGGTAGCCATGTACCAGTGACAGGACTTTGTCAAACTTCCTGCATGGCTGCACACATAATTAGAAAACTGTCGATATGAATGATTTAATTGACTGAAACGTGTGACAAAGCAGGCTCAAGCCATGTAGAGAAACAGAAACTGTGGACATACAGGGCCTCATTACAAGTTTGGTGGTATCTCGGTGGTAAATCCGCAGAGATACCACCAACCGGATTTACCGTTACCACCACTGATTAGGAGCCATTTGTCACCTCTGGCCTTAAGCACCTCTTGCACCTAGTTTATTAAATGGCCCCAAGTTGACCCTGCAATGCGGCCGGACTTCCCTGGTCACTGAATAATAAGCTCCCATGTTCTCAGAAAGATTATATCCCTTATCCACAACAGCACCAAGCCATAAACCTCTGACCCACTAGAACTTCATTTTGTCCTGGTCACAAATAACCATTTGACACTATCACAACTGGTCAAATGCAGTTAGCTGCCTTCCTTGGACCCCGTTCAACCAACTCTCCAGGTCACACAAAGTTCATCTCACCAACCCAGGCTTCTGCGGCCTACACAAACCCCACCTATGAGAGACCTGCGGAATACGACCTTCCCATGTATTCACCACGCACCCCCTGTTCCCCAAATGTCCCAAACACATCCCCCTTTTCAAAAATCATGTATATATATATTTTCGGGTACATGTTTCTTCAGGACTACCACCTCCCATCACATTGGCTTCTCCATCAGTGGATTCCTCCTTTTGCACATGCATATAAATCTCCTCACTTCCCATCTTTAGGCGCTACATTGCACGTCATACAACTACATTGTATTCACACTATACCCGCATAATTGTCATTATGTTGCTACATGTATGCAAGTCTTAAATGTATCAAACTACACACAAAATAACACTAATAGTACACTCATCCAATTCCAACTAACTATACTAGATACATACCAGATTGCAACATTGCATCAACATCGCGTCTACCCCAGTCTTCAATATGGCGCACGCAATGTAAACTTTTTTTCTACATTGAGATCAATATCAACCATCCCAACATTCCCCCTTTAGTTAATGTATTAACTAACAAACCCATTCCTTGTTCTTTTACATCTTCTCGGGGAATCAGAACTCTACAAACATCCCTCATGCTCGTCCCACTATGGGCATACCCCTCTGGTGAACAAAACCAACATGTCCCCCCACCATTTCTGCACTCTACCCACGGCCGGCTACACACAATCATCTCAATCTAGTGGACGGAATGTGACAGTACCTTCGGTCCCAATCAACCCTGGATCCATTTCCAACTTAGTCTGTGTACTTTGAGGAGTCAGCAATGAGAGCCGTACACAAGGTTGTCATGTTTTTGCCAAAGATATTTATTAAATAAAAATGAGTTGGGAAAATGGCTCTTTGACCCTATGCTGAAGAGGAGTTTCCCAGCCTATAAACCAAAACTAAGGATCTATCTGTGTCATGAAGTCAATAGTTGAAAGGCAGTCCTTGTGTCCAAAACATCCTATCCTGAGCCTCACATTACTAACAAAACAATACAAATGTGCAAAGAAATATCATCAGCTTGAAACTGGCAAAAAAAAGTGTTCACAACTAAAAATAAGAATAGCTCCAACAAAGTGATCTCCAAGGTAGAAACCCTTGGATCCAGAGGGTGGACTCCTTACCCTGGATTCTTAAATAGAATGGCGTTTATCTCTTTTACTAACAGTTCCTTTTGGTGTGTCCTTCATTCACAAGGTTCCTGGTTAGGTGTCAAGTTCAGTGGCAGTCTTTGTTTAACACAATTATTTCCTAGGTTTTGAAAACACTGTCTTTCTTTAACACCAATCTCTCCTTGGTTCAGAAAACATTGGGCCTCATTATAAGTGTGCTGGTCCGGAAACAACGGTGCCGGTAAGCTTACCGGCACCGTTGTTTCTGGACCGACACACTACAACTCTGCCTGGCGGGTGCCATCCCGCCCTGCAGGTCAGACGTGCCAGGCGGGGCGGCACCCGCCTGCAGAGTTTTCATGGAAGCACTGGCACCGTTAACTCTATGATAATGGGGACTTACAATTTTCCAGCACCTGACTTTCCGGTCACCGGGGTTGTAATCCCCCGATGTTACCAGGAAGTCAGGCACCGATAAATATTTACGGTTACCACCGGTCCCATAATGAGGCCCACTGTCTTTCTTTAACACCAATCTTTCCTCTTTTAGAAAATGATGTCTTTCTTTAGCATTTCTGGAAGCTTTGCAATTTGACTGGTATACTCCCATGCCAGGTTTCTTTATACAATGCCAACTGCCTGGTGTACTCTCCTGTCAGGGCTTCACTTGTGGTTTTCACTTGCCTGGTATACTCCCTTGGCAGGACTTCTTATGCATTTCAATTGCCTGACTTCTTGTCTTGTCAGTGCCTCATGTGTTTCAAGTTGACTGGTGTCTTCGGTGACAGGTTTTCGGTAAGGTTTGTTCAAGACTTGCCCCACTCATGCATCCAGAGCTCATTGGGGATCATACTTTGCCTTTTCTGCATTCAAACAATCTTCTTGTAGGGTTAACAATGGTATCACATTTAAATTGCTGTTGTCTCGGTCGTCGGAACGTCCCAGGGTCCCCACTGGCTTCCGGCAGACACACCGGTTGTTTCCAGCATCTCCAGTCCAGAACACACTTCTGCCGCATGTTGCTTTCACCAGCTTTCCACACTGGAGTGTACAGACGTCCTTCCCAATTCCTTTGCGGCTATGTGCTCATGAGTCTGCTTCCCTGCAGGTTCTGGAATGGAGAACGATGCCTTTTCGATCTGTCGAGTGCCCACGACCATTCTCGCATCTCGCACTTCTGTCTCTGTTGCAGCATTTCTCCTTCTGACTTGGTGGCCTTCTCTGCTCCACCACACCGGTATGTGATCTTCGTGTTGCTGAGCCTTCCCGGAGGCACTGCCTCATTCAGAAGTGCGATGGCCAGGTTGAAACATCCTGCGCACAGGTGTTTTTAAAAAACAACTAGACTGCATATTGTTCTTTGAGCTCCTGTTACCTTGTGCAAACTCCTTCATCCTCATTGTCTCATTACTTGGGGAATTCTGGGAGTTGCAGTCCATAGGTGACATTGGACACATGGTATTTAAATAGTTCTTCTCACTGATTTTACGTAAAGGTACTTTAGAAATAAATTCAAAGAAGTTGGGCTGCACCTCCATTGAGCTACAGACCCCCAATAATAGCAAATGGTCTCGTCAAGAAACAATTCAGTTAGTATACTAGGTTATGAAGCTGCAGTGGTCTCACCAGGTGACAACTGCCTAGTGGTTACCCAAACAAAATTAGAAGTCTCACGTAGTGTAACCAGTGCACTACTCCCTAATTAGATAATCAATTGTACATTACAATAAAACCTGTTTGTTAGACAACAGTTCTTATAAACAAACAATCACAAGAACAGGTCAGTGTAAACTGGATGTGTCCCAGTTGTAAATTATCCACTTAGCCAATTAGCCAACGTACATTACAACCTGAAATCACAGGTCTTCATCAGGGCTAAGGGAATCCAATCATCAATTAATCAAATTGTTACATTGATAAGACATGGACACATAAGTATAGTAATCAGTACATTACCCAGCATTGCTATATTCCCATTTCACAATTGTATTCATAAGTGGGTTAATTAGGAAACAGATAGGCGAACCAGAGTAGATTTGAGAGATTGTTGAGAAAACAAAATATACATGAAGAACTACCATTATTGTGTTCAATCCCAATGCCTAACTAGACACAACGAATGGCACTTTGACCAATTAGTGCATATTTAGGTGTCTGATAATTTGCCTATCTTCTAAAGGTACAGTGTGTTCGTGCGTCCACCACCGCTACAGCTATAAAGTGACTTATTCACTCAGATGGGATGAAGATTTTTGTTTTTGCCACATTGAACATCAAGGCCCTATACATGTCCATAATGCACAAATTAGCACTAAAAACTATTGATTATACTTTTGCCAGTAGATATGCATCCTATTTTATGCATGTGGTAATGTTGAAAGAAATGGTTGATTTCACTTAACGTCAGAATGTATTTTTGTTCAACTAAGATATATGTCTACAAACCCTGAGGGTGGCCATGGGGGCAAATTATGCTCCCCCTTTGGCCAACCTCTTTATGTTTTTTTAAAAAACATCTATGTATACTCAGACCACCTGTACACATCATGTAGAAAACCTTGGAGCAGGGACATCAACAATGTTTTCCTCATTTGGCAAGGCAATGAAACTAACCTGATGGAATTTGTAAGCTACTTAAATGAGAATGATTTTGGTATTCATTTTACAGGCAATGCGCATTCCACTAATATTGATTTCCTGGATGTACATCTATGTGAGAAAGATGATAGGATTATGTCCAAAACATTTAGAAAACCCACAGAGGCTAACTCAGTACTGTTAGCAAGCAGCTGTCATAAACCTAGTGTGATTAAGAATAAATGACTATCCACCCGCATGCTGGAGGAATTGTGGTGAGAGGGGAGACCTATTTCACATGTGATGGTCATGTCCCAAAGCAGTGGCATTCTGGAAAGAAATTATCGGACACATAAAAGGCATCACGGGAGTAGAGCTACCGATGTCCCCGAAAACAATCCTGTTGGGTGTACCAATAGAGGGAGTCTATGCAATGTCGGGGGCAAGAGCTACACTAATCACTCATCTATTGTCGGCAGCGAGAATGACCCTCGCACAGAACTGGAAAAGTGAAGCAGGACCGCTGACTGCCTGGTGGTGGGTCAAGATTTGGGGAGTGATGGCCAAGGAAAATATATGTGCCCTCAGCACAGGGAAATATAGAATGTTTCTGACAATCTGGAACCCCTTTCACGAACTGGTGAGGGACAGCGGAGCCCAATACTTTAAACCATGTTTACTTAAATATACACGTTTACTTAAATATACACACGTCATCTGACCCCACGCCTGGATCAATATCTGGCTCAATACGGACTGAACTGCGGATCCCAAAAGTAGGAAATGAAAAAGGGGAAAAGGGGGAAGAGGGGGAAGGCAGGGAGCGTGGGGGGGAAGGGGCGGGAAGAGGGGGAAAATGTGAACATACTCGGAGGCAAGAGAGCCTTCGCTGAACTGGAAAGGGTGAAAGTAAGTGGATTGCAGATATAATGTTACTAGTTCACTGAAATGGTTACATTGCTAAGAGGTTGTATGCATTCGAGCAATAAATAAAGTTGTCTAAAATAAAAAGAATATACCCCCTGGTGAATACATTAGGGGGTGAGAAGAAATTGCAGGGACCCATCGGGATTTGAAAAGGAATGCACTGTACTGGATGGCTGCTTTCGCGAACGTGAATATAAAAGAGAAACATTATTAACAGCAGAAAGAAAAGTGCTGGTTTAAGAAGGAGAGACCTACTCCAACCAAAACCAGAGAACATTTCAAATCTTCAAGTAGTCAGAATGATCATGAAATACTCAGCTGAGAGCAGAAAACCTTATCATATTTTTCAGAAACGTTGGCACATCCATACACTTGAACCAGGTTTACAATCTTATATAAAAGAAAAAACGCAATTTGTATACCCTCGAGCACCCACCTTAAGGAACCATCTGAGTCCATCCCATTTGCAACCAGACAAAGGTCCAGGAAATTGGTTGCAGAATAATCTTAAAGGGTTTTAAAAATGAGGATTGTGTAGCATATGCCAATACACACAGGAATGCAAGGCCATTGAGATCAATATCAAAGAGGAAGTCGGGATTTCTGAGTTTATTAACTGCAGAACTAAATATGTAGTGTACACTCTAGTATGTATCTGTAGACTCTTTTATATTGGCAGTAAAATCCGGGAACTCAGGGTGCGGATAAGGGAACATCTGAGCACTTTGAATAAAGAAGATACCTGGTTGCCCCTTTCTGTTCACCTTCTCAACTGAAACGAATGGTGAATCCTAGAGCATACATAGCTTTTAGTCCTGCTCTTGCGCCTGTGCTGGTGGAGGAGCGCCAGTATCCCTATGCACATTGCTGATGTGGATCCAAGCTCTTATTGCCCTCCACCTACAAGTCGGGGTCGCAAACTTCACTCAATAAGGCCCATGGAAATGCCATTCGTGCCACCTCCGAATGAAGGAGCGAACAAAGACCAGGTCCCCGGGTAGAAGCTGTGGCCGATATAGATCTTCAGGCCCTTGAACGTTTCCTTCCATTGACTGCTGATGAAAAAACACAACTTAAGAAGATACCATTCTGACACTTTTGGTTAAAGCCATAAGGTTATCCCTAATCTCCTCACAAAGAATATCTGCGACTGTGGGCATCTGATGCTGTGTGTGCAGGCGAAAGTTGTCTCGGTAATCTGCGCCCTATCACTATCTCATGAGGACTGAGGTGATGTTACTTCCCTGGCTGATTTCTAAAATAAAACAAGGCTAGTGGTAAACAGTACAACCAACTCTTCCTTAGATCACTGCAAATCTTTCATAATCGAACTTCAAGAATTCTATGTAAATGCTCTATGATTCCATTGGGCTGAGGGTGGTACACTGAACACACCCTGTGCTAAATTCCCAAAAGCAAAGCAATCTCTGAAAGGCATTAAAGAAGTGGATCCCATTATCAGACTTCAGAACCTCACAAATTCCACACTGTGGAAATACCTCCCTCAACAAAAATTTTGCTGCTGATTTAGCATCATTGTGTACTTAGGGACTAGCCTCAAGCCATCTGGAAAATGGATAAACCACTAGAATTAGATATAAAAAATGATTACATCTTTATATCATATCCACAAAATGAGTGTGGAGCTCCCGACAAGGCCCTGAAGGTCGAGGCAAAATTGTATCATTTTCATTGTATTTTCAGGATTAAACTCTCTACATACTATACACTTCCCTACAAATGTACTCACCTGTTCTTGCAGATTTTGGATGCACCATTCCTCCTGGAGCTCTGCTGCGATTTGTCACTGCGAATTGTGTGACGAGTAATGTAGTTGCTCTAGAGCCACAAGAAGTAGCTCTACAGGCATCACTACCTTTCCCGTACGCTCCTGTCTCCACAGCAAATCTGTGGGCGAGAGGGCACATCCCCTCTTTGCCCAGAGCTATTTCTCTTCTTTAAATGCTCTTTCCTGCATCTTTACAATTTTAAGCAAAGGGACCACAGTATATGGATCTGGACACTGTACCTGCTGGAAAACGGGTTCCATTCTCTGGGAATCTGTACATGGCAAATACGCTGCTTCCTTTGCAGCTCTATCAGCCGCATCGTTTCCAATCGCTATTGGGTTAGTACAGCTAGTATGCGCAGCGCATTTAAGTATTCCAACGTCTGTTGATAATGTTGATGCTTCAATTAGTCTGGGTAGAAGTGCAGCATGCTGGACAGGGGTTCTGTCCGATCTTCTAAACCCTCTTCTATGCCATCTCAACAAGCCTGAATGTACCATGGAGGTTACATACACAGAATCAGAGTGAAAAGTGACCGCCTTCCCTTGCGCATCTCCAATGCCTCTATGACTGCTACTAATTTCGCCACTTGCACAGAATAATGTGAAGGCAAACCCTTCTTCATCCTAACCTGTTATTACCCATCCACAAGGCCCACACCTGCTGCACCTGTATGTATTTCTCTGGTGTCCTGATTAATTATCGAGTAAACCATCAACAAAGATTACTGTCATGATGCCTACCCCCGGAGCACCAGGCCAGGCCCAGCACCCCCGGGAGCAGGCATCATGCCCCCGGGTGAAAGCCCAGCGGCCCCTTATAGGGGCTCTTTGGACTCTGTCCTGGCACCTTTGGCGCCAGGCTCATGTTGGACATCAGTCCTGGCGCCATAGGCATCAGGCTCATAAAGGAAGGTGTATTGTGCACTTACCTGATGCAGACCATGATGCAAGATTCAGGCCTCCCTGAGAACTGAAAGGGACTATTTTTTCATTGGGACTATTTTGCCACTCGGCGTGGCCAGGGAAGGATACTTACCTGGAACTACTTTGGGGGCTATTTAAGCCACGGCCAGACAGTAGCTCACGCTTCGCGTTGTTCTGCATCCAAGCAGTTGAACGCTCACCGTGTCTGCTCCTGCATCTGGTCTCCGGCCACGCCCGCCTTGATCCTGGAAAACCTGTAAGGAAAGAAGAGAAGAGAAAGGTGAAAACCAAGAATTTTATCAAACTTCTTACCTGCATCCGGAACCTTCACGCCAGCGTTCCTGAGAAAAGACTTTCATTTAAAAGCACTGTGTTGCTCGCTGCAGCGCCGCGCTTCACTCACCTGTCCTCGGGAGTTCTTCTGGCTCTACCGCGACTGTCTGCACTGGTCGCCACATCTCTGCGCCCAAGGGAGAGAAGAAGAGACAAAAGGTGAGCAGAAGGAACATATGAGGAAAGCCTAATTTTCCGCCATAACACTTACCGGTCTTCTGTTGGTGGATCATTCCTCATTTTGGGTCGGCCCGCTTCGTTGGCAGGTACCGCACCCCGGCCCCTATGGGGAAAGGACAAAAGACATTACTGGAGGAATATAAAGACATTAAGAGGGATCGCCCCCATCGCTAACTCACCTGAGTTTACCATCGGCCATTCAATCCCTCAACGCATCGCCTTCATTCTGCACCTGAAATAAAGGCCAGATCACAGGTTAGGAAGGCAACAGAAAAGGAGGCTCAACACTTGAACTTTTGTAATCTTCATACTTACGGCGTTCCGCTCGAAAAAGTCAAGTGGATTTTGCCAGCGCCATTCTGAAAACCAGTGAAGTAACTGGACAAACACGCGCCCCTGCACCAGAAGCAGGATGGAGAGTTCATCCTTTCAAACCATAAGGTGAGCTTCAACCGGGGATTTCGGAGGAAGTTAGAGAAGAACGAAGGGGAGATGGGGGGAGCAAGCACACTATTCTGCAGACTGTTAATCCCCTTTCTCATCTGCAGAAGGATATTCCTACGGGCCAGACAAGCAAGATTTGAGGGTCCTGTTCAGTCGGTGTTCCGAGTTCTGCGCATCACGCTCGAAGAGGCCACAGCAACCCAGACTAGACCAGCGCCTCCGTGGGAGTCAGGTGAGCGTTACAGAATGCGAAGCCTTCCTACAAATTCCCACCCAGGCGCTATGGAAACTTCTGAGACTGATCAGTTGGCCCAACTACTGGGGGAATTACGGGCGGAAGTACACACCGCTCGTCAAGAGACTAATGCTCTCAGGAGGGAAGTGATTGTATCAAAGGAAAGAACTGATGGCCTGGCTAGACAGTTTTTGCAAGGTCAAGCTGGACACACTCCTCTACCCGGTTTCGGGGGGAACCCCGCTCCTGTGGTTCCCAGTAACCCTGTGCAGATTAATCTACCTGGAAACATGCCGCTGGCCCCACCCGAACGCTTTGCTGGGGACCCCAAACGATTCGCCGTATTCATGAATCAGTGTCGTTTGCACTTCCTATGCAGACCTGGGGCCTTCCCTAATGACCAGACCAAGGTAGCCTTTGTACTGTCATATCTCAGCGGCTGTGCTGCCGATTTGGTCAGTTCCACTGGTTACTCAAGATGACCCGATTCTCCGTGATTTTCAAGGATTTCAAGCAAGCATGGAAAGGTTATTTGCTCGACACTCTCAGGGGCAGGCTCTGGATGACGAACTCCTATCCCTGCGACAGGGCAATCAGGACCTCCTATCCTACATTGCAACCTTTAATAGACTAATTGTGGAAACTGGGTGGCCAGAGGATAAAAGAATCACGTTATTTTATCGAGGTCTACGCGGAGAACTTAAAGATGTCCTGGCCCAAGTTGTAAATCCGCCCCAAGAATGCACAGAATATATAGACTTAGTGGTCCAATTGGATCACAGACTTCAAAACAGAAAAGCAGATCGGTCCAAGTTTGAGACCCGGGTGTTGGTCAAGACCCACGCTAACCCCAAGGGTGCTGATGTCTCTGAGCCTATGCAAATCGGAGGGGTTAAAGGACCTTTAACTCAAAAAGAACGTGAAAGAAGACGGCAGATGCAATTATGTCTTTATTGTGGGTTCTCTGGACACTTTCTACGAGATTGCCCGGCAATACCGCCCAAGAAGGTGGTAGGAGCCGCTGATAAAAACCACGAAGACTCTGTTTCGGGAAACGACCACGCCCGGCAAGCGTAGGGGTCCGCTTGCCGAGCTTGAAAACTAACTCTCAGACCTCGCATTTCATTGTGCTAATGGTCCTCATAGATCCGGAACAGCCTAAGCGGTTGCATGCAATAAAGGCATACATCGATAGTGGGGCTATAGGAAATTATGTGGATCGTGAATTGGTCTCTAGGATTAACCTCCCTCTGCGTCCTAAAACCAGCAAAGATGTCATCACCACAGTCGATGGAACCGAAATTGCCTCTGGACCGGTAACACATTCCACTGCTGAGGTGACACTTATAGGTCCGGACGGCCATCGGGAGGCAGTTGTGTTTGATGTAATCAAGGCTCCACAGTTTCAGGTTATTCTCGGAATCCCTTGGTTAGAGACACATAATCCTCGAATTGATTGGCGAGCGAAGAGAATAACCTTCCCGGATTGTGCACAAACCTGCTACCCAGAAAATCTGAAGATTAGTCTAGCGTCTGTAACCTCTGTCTCCATGCAACTACCTCCGGAATACCAAGACTTTCAGGACGTCTTCCAAAAGGAACAGGCCAACACGTTACCTCCCCACAGATCGTACGATTGCCAAATCGATCTGGTGCCCGGTGCACAACCCCCTTGTAGCAGAATTTATGCCCTTACTGAACCTCAGAATCTGCATTTGAGACAATATTTAGATCAATACCTAGCCAATGGTTTCATTCGCCCGTCAAAGTCTCCGGCATCCTCGGCTTTGTTCTTCGTGGCCAAAAAAGAAGGCGACCTTAGAACTTGTATCGACTACCGCGCATTGAACCAGATAACTGTTAAAAACCGTTACCCTCTGCCTCTGATCCCAGAACTCCTTGACCATGTGAAGGACGCTTGCGTATACACCAAGTTAGATCTCCGGGGGGCTTATCTGGTGCGAGTAAAAGAAGGCGACGAATGGAAAACGGCCTTCCGTACAAAATATGGATTATTCGAATACCAGGTGATGCCTTTCGGGTTGTGCAACGCGCCTGCTGCCTTCCAATTCTTTATGAACGATGTCCTTCGGGAACTCATCGATGTTTGTGTTGTCGTATATATCGATGACATTCTTGTGTACTCCTCTTCGGAATCTGATCACAGAAAGCATGTCAGGGCCGTCCTTGAGAAATTGCGCCAGCACAAACTGTTTGCAAATCTGGAAAAGTGCGTTTTCCATACCACTGAGGTTGAGTTTCTTGGATTCATCCTGACACCTAAAGGGGTCGGAATCAACTCACGAAAAGTGGATGCCATCCTCAAATGGCCATCACCTAGTTCAGTGAAAGGTGTCCAAAGCATGCTTGGTTTTGCCAATTTTTATCGCAGATTTATCCCGGAATTTTCACGTGTGGTACAACCCATCACTGCACTCTTGCGGAAAAATAAACGCTTCGAATGGACCGAGGAAGGCGAACAGGCCTTTCAGGAATTGAAAGCTAAATTCACGTCCGCACCTATTTTGAAGCACCCGCGTCCCGATCTCCCATATATAGTCGAAACCGACGCGTCCAGCTTAGCCATGGGAGCTGTCCTGTCGCAGAGAGACCCTGAAACCAACCAACTGCACCCCGTAGCATTTTGGTCCAGAAAGTTCTCGCCGCCTGAGGTAAATTATGCAATCACCGACAAGGAATTATTAGCCATTAAGTCCGCCTTTAAGGCTTGGCGGCATTATCTTCTTGGCGCCAGGCATACCATCACCGTGATCACTGATCACCGAAACTTACAATATTTAAAAACTGCCAAGGCTCAATCGTCACGTCAGCTCCGATGGGCTTTGTTCTTTGCAGAGTTCGATTTTGTAATCACTTACCGCCCCGGCTGTAAGAATGGCAAAGCGGACGCGCTATCTCGAATAGGAATGGGAGAAATGGACACAAACTCAGAACCTGTGCCGATAATTCCTGAACAAAGAATTTTGGGGATAACCTCTTTACAAACCCTTGAAGACATTCAAGCATGGGTAAAACAACTCCTGGACTCTACAGCCTTGCAGGATTGGATCCAAAGGGGGTCTTACTTTTCGGTCAACGATGGCCTACCTTACATCCAAGGACGCTTATTTCTGCCAGAAAAGGAATTGCAGGAACTGGTTATTTCCCGTCATCATGATACCCTGATGGAAGGACATCCTGGCATTGCCAAAACTGAGGAAAAAATTAAACGACAATTCTGGTGGCCTTCCTGGCGAAAGGATATTAAATCTTTCGTGATATCCTGTGGAGTTTGCGCCCAAAACAAAGGCCAAAAGACAAAACTCGCCGGTCTTCTTCAGCCTTTAGACATTCCACCAGCACCTTGGCACACCTTGGCACTAGATTTTATCACAGACCTGCCCCCCTTGTAATGGATACAATACTATTCTGGTTGTGGTGGATTTATTTTCCAAGATGGCCCATTTTATTCCGTTGAAAGGATTACCTTCAGCTTCTGTCCTAGCCAAGGAATTCCTCGAAAATATCATCCGTTTGCATGGATTCCCGTCCATACTAGTCTCCGACCGGGGAAGCCAGTTTATTTCTCATTTTTGGAGAAAGTGTTGTCAACTGGCACAAATCGACGTAAGACTCTCAACCAGCCACCACCCACAGACCGATGGTCAGACGGAGAGAACGAACCAGACCCTTGAACAATACCTACAATGTATGTTGCACCAATTGGAGGGTAATTGGAAGGATATTTTATGGGTGGCCGAATATGCATACAATAACTCGGTACACTCTGGAACTGGACAAAGCCCCTTTTATACCCTATATGGACATCACCCTCGTACTTCAGACCTGGACTCACCTCTGAGCCTTGAAATGCCCGCAGTGGACCATTTGCATTCCACGATAACTCAAGCCTTCAAGGATGCAACTGCACATTTGCAACAAGCGAAAGGGAAATAAAAAAGAATGCGGATCTGCATCGGAGTGAGGCGCCTCCATACCAAATAGGGGGTCAAGTATGGTTGGCTACCAAACACTTATTGCTCAAGGGACCTCGAACTTTTAATCCAAGGTATTTGGGCCCTTACTCGATCAAAGCTATAATTAACCCAGTGGCAGTCAAGCTCGATCTACCAGCTAACATGCGGATTCACCCCGTTTTTCATGTGTCACTTTTGAAACCAGTGCAACCAGGAACCAGATTAATAAAGCCACCAGAACCAATCCAGATAGATGGGGAGCCTGAATTCGAGGTGAAGAACATTTTGGATTCTAAGATCTCAAAATCAAAACTTTTCTATCTAATTGATTGGAAAGGGTACGGGCCTCAGGAAAGGTCTTGGGAACCCAGCGACCACGTACATGCACCTCGGCTGGTAAAAAGGTTCCATCGGAATTTCCCAAACAGACCGAAACCTCCAGAGGGAACGACCTTGGGAGGGGCCTTGGGGGGGAGTGCTGTCATGATGCCTACCCCCGGAGCACCAGGCCAGGCCCAGCACCCCCGGGAGCAGGCATCATGCCCCTAGGTAAAAGCCCAGCAGCCCCTTATAGGGGCTCTTTGGACTCTGTCCTGGCGCCTTTGGCGCCAGGCTCATGTTGGACATCAGTCCTGGCGCCATAGGCGCCAGGCTCATAAAGGAAGGTGTTTTGTGCACTTATCTGATGCAGACCATGCTGCAAGATTCAGGCCTCCCTGAGACCTGAAAGGGACTATTTTTTCATTGGGACTATTTTGCCACTCGGGCGTGGCCAGGGAAGGATACTTACCTGGAACTACTTTGGGGGCTATTTAAGCCACGCCCAGACAGTAGCTCACGCTTCGCGTTGTTCTGCATCCAAGCAGCTGAACGCTCACCGTGTCTGCTCCTGCATCTGGTCTCCAGCCACGCCCGCCTCGATCCTGGAAAACCTGTAAGGAAAGAAGAGAAGAGAAAGGTGAAAACCAAGAATTTTATCAAACTTCTTACCTGCATCCGGAACCTTCACGCCAGCGTTCCTGAGAAAAGACTCATTTAAAAGCTTAAAAGCACTGCGTTGCTCGCTGCAGCGCCGCGCTTCACTCACCTGTCCTCGGGAGTTCTTCTGGCTCCACCGCGACTGTCTGCACCGGTCGCCACATCTCTGCGCCTAGGGGAGAGAAGAAGAGACAAAAGGTGAGCAGAAGGAACATATGAGGAAAGCCTAATTTTCCGCCATAACACTTACCGGTCTTCCGTTGGTGGATCATTCCTCATTTCGGGTCGGCGCCGCTTCGTTGGCAGGTACCGCACCCCGGCCCCTATGGGGAAAGGACAAAAGACATTACTGGAGGAATATAAAGACATTAAGAGGGATCGCCCCCATCGCTAACTCACCTGAGTTTACCATCGGCAATTCAATCCCTCAACGCATCGCCTTCATTCTGCACCTGAAATATAGGACAGATCACAGGTTCGGAAGGCAACAGAAAAGGAGGCTCAACACTTGAACTTTTGTAATCTTCATACTTACGGCGTTCCGCTCGGAAAAGTCAAGTGGATTTTGCCAGCGCCATTCTGAAAACCAGTGAAGTAACTGGACAAACACGCGCCCCTGCACCAGAAGCAGGATGGAGAGTTCATCCTTTCAAACCATAAGGTGAGCTTCAACCGGGGATTTCGGAGGAAGTTAGAGAAGAACGAAGGGGAGAAGGGGGGAGCAAGCACACTATTCTGCAGACTGTTGATCCCCTTTCTCATCTGCAGAAGGATATTCCTACGGGCCAGACAAGCAAGATTTGAGGGTCCTGTTCAGTCGGTGTTCCGAGTTCTGCGCATCACGCTCGAAGAGGCCACAGCAACCCAGACTAGACCAGCGCCTCCGTGGGAGTCAGGTGAGCGTTACAATTACCTCCCCTCCCTCCAATGCATCCTCCTTAACATTTGTCCTCTCTTATCCTTCATAAGTCCTACAATCATGGACAATATCATCAGGTTTCATCAGTTCAGCTACAAATGTCACGGGATTAAGGAGGTGACACCCTATTGTATGTATGGAAGCATTTGATAGAATGACTTCATACCCAGAGGCTGTCTGTGTTGTAAGAGACTTTTCCAAAATTGCCAACACTGCATGCTCCATGTGGTCTAACGTGGGGAGGAGAGCTGATTCAGCCACATTTATTCTTTTGAACACTGATTTTTCTTTTGCATACATTTCTCCTTTATACACTTTTTGTACAAGAGATAGGACAGGCATTAGGTTTTGTTAGAATAGGCCATTTTGATTTGACAGACTTCACCAGGACTGCTTTGTTTATTATTTGATGGTTGAGACTACTCCCATCTTAGTTATAGGGTAAAGTATGAGTTTTTCCAACCCCAGAAACTTCAATAAAGGTTTTACAAAGTGTTCCTATTGCGTCAGTGTCATACTTGTGATACCATGCCTTCCCTACAATAGTTACAGAGTCTCAAGAACAGCTGCATCTGTCTCACTGTAGTTGGTTGAGGAGTATTCTGAACTGCAATGGCTCTCTCAGGCATTACTTTTCTTTCTGCAGGTGATATAACTTGCCTCAAATATATCACCTGTGTCTGGCAGTATTACAATTTTGCCTTTGCCCACGTTGTACCCCTTCTCCTCAAGTAGGGTGAGGGGTGTTATTGAATCTCCTCAACACTGCTCTTCTGTAATGCTGCAAGCTAGTAGATCGTCCACATACTGGATTACTGTACTGGACACATGTAAATTAGCCAAATCCATTTGAACCGCCCTGTTGAAGACACTCAGAGATTCACAGTAACCCTGAGGCAACCTCGTGTGCTTGAACCTCTGATCACGATACGTAAATGTAGTAAGGTACTGAGAATCGTGCTGTAAGGGGACCGAGAAAAATGCATTCTTTAAATCAATCACAGTAAAGTGGATCGACCCAGTAGGGAGGTTACAGAGAATGGCAGCAGGATTTGGCACCACTGGAAACTCCTCCTCAACAATATTATTCAAAGGGTGCAAATCCTGTACCATCCTCCAACTGGACCCCTTCTCCATTTCACAAGATAGGTGGCTGTGTTACATGGGGACACAGAAGGTTGTATTATGCCTTGTTTCCACAACGCCATAATGGTCTCAGAAATCCCTTCATCTGCCTCTCTAGACATGGGGTACTGTCTCACACGTGGTAATATTGAACCAGATTTCAATTTTATCTGTACTATGCCAAAACTCTTCCAAGCAAGAGTCTTGATAGTATCTTAACCTAAATACAGCATCCCTCTTTGTCAGCAAAGGACAGCTATCCCTCTCTCCTCAGCAGTTCCATATACAGTTTCTCACCAATGAGAAACTGGCTGCCAGGCTATCAAAGAAATGAAGCTCAAGGGTAAATAATAGCACACAATGCCAATGGCTGATGAGTGCCTCTCAGGATCTTTACCCAGAGCCCCAGTGCAGGGTCCAAGTCAGCAACTCTTTTAAACAGGATAAGGATCCTTGACTCATCTACTTGCAGCAGAGGTCAAGCACATAAGGCAAACCACTTACCTGGGGGAGCACTGTGCACCAGACTAGAGATATACGTGTGACTATGAGTATGCCCCCACCAAAAGCATATTGTATATCCTGTTGCAGGTATTTATGTGCAGTAAAATGCAAGTAATTTGCAAAAATGTCCATAGTCTCCAGATGGAAGCACTCTTTAGCTCCTTTTTTTCTGTTATTTTATATACTTTATGTTGCCCTATTTCTTCTCTGACCCCACTTTTATGATTAATTCCAGTGTCTGCATGTTTCAGTTTTGGCTATTTGGTGGGGCTGTAAATCCTGAGTGCAAGCCGAACTCTGTTGAAATGGAAAGTGAAGACATGAGACGTGAGGGAGGACACACAGCCTGTGGATGTTGTTTGTTTTTTTACCCACCCACTGACTGCTCATGGCCATCCTAATCCCTATGGCCATTCCCATCAATCATCTTCTCCTACCCACCCATTTCCCTGACCTAGCTCTGAACTTTTAAGGGAATACAATTGTTATTTCTAAGAAGTCTGCTGAAATATAATGGCTTAATTGCTGCTATAAACTAGATCCTGGTGTAATGAAAATCATCCATGTTATCTAGTTGCACGCCGAGTTTGCCGTAGCCCATCTTTCCTGGCCGGCTTTCCTTCAGTGGCTTTCTGCTCTCCCCTGTAATGTGAGGGACATCCCCTCAAGCCCTCACAATATACGGAGGGCACCTTCCCAATGCTCAGCCCACCACTGTCCTACACTTGCTACATGCAGGGAACATCCTCACAACCCCTGGTCTATTACCACCCCACCTTCTCTGTGTGCCTGCGAAACATCGACAATTTCTGGCTCATTGTTGCCCTTCCCCTTTAAGTGTGGGTGTCCTCCCACCCTGCTTCCCCTTCCTATAACCTTTGCTTTAGCCCAGCCCTTCTCCGCATCCTCCTTACCTGTCTCTCAGCCTCCCCTCCCCCACACACTACTGCACCAAAAGGGGCATGCGCTAATGTAACACACCTGCCACTCAGTAAATATGTTTTGTTTGGCAAATGGCATGCAGGAAAATGGGGGCAAACTTATAGCAATGATCCACCTAAAAAATTGAAAAGTGGGATCCAATGACATGCAGTCATCATGCCACCTTAGCTGTTTGCTACTATGTGCCAAAGGATCTTTGTTACTGATAAATGTACGACCTGAGTTGCTGGAGTATTTTTTTTAAAAAATGTTTTTATTATTTGTATTTAATCTAACAGTTGCTGGAGTATTTGCAGTTGAGGCCTGGTCATTGAAATGAATCCTTACATGTACAGATCACAAATGTATGGTGTGGCTTGACAGCCCAATAAGTATGAGCTTATTTTAGCAGGTCCCAGTGATTGCCATCCAATGACTATTTCCAATCAGATGCCACAAATCTATGGTGTGGCACCTAATACGGTAAAGAGAAGCATGGCATGAACGTACCATCTGTGGTTGGTCTGGGCTCCAGGGGTTGAGCATGTACACACTCACATACACGCAGGGGCACCGAATTTTGATTTTACCAGTTGGAGCCGGCGCAAAAAAATAAAACGTCCCATTCTAAGAATAGAGAATTTCATGAAAATTGCGTTTCCCAGAGGCTGCCCCGGGCCCCGGAGCACACGCGTACTTGGCGCCCCTGCATACACACATGTGGTGCTTCTCCTTTTTGTATAGGGGAGTAAACAACATGTGTCAAATGTACCTGACGGTTCACTCACAGCAAAGTAAAGATGTCCAAGAAATATCTCACCCACCCAAAATGTCCAGCACTATACCATTTATGGAATTGATTCAATGAGTGTTTGTGTGTGTGGAGGTGTACCATTTAAAACTCTATCTGCATTCTCCTTACACCAAAAACACACTGGTGTGCACGATCCCCATGGCTCTTGTTATAAATCGGTAAAAGGGAAAAGCTATATGCCAATCTTTTGAAATAACTAAAATATATTTCTCCATTTTGCAGATCCCACAGCTGCAAGCAGTTGCACTGGGAGAGTTAGATGCCATATGAACTGATCACATATTCATCAACCTCACACAAAGTGTCACTTAATAGACTGAACAGGTTATGCTAATTTTTGGACTCCTCACTGTGGTGTTTAATGACAACCCCAGGATCACATGAATTGAAAGGTCATGTTAGGCCCAGAATGTGCAGGAATACCTTCTTGTAATGGGAAGGCACAGTGGCAGACTGGAAAGCCAGCATACAAAAATGGCAACACTACTAATGTGCAGAGTGAAATCAATGTATGTACTTCTGCAGCTGAAACAAGGAGTATGCAAAAATGAAACCAAGCTGCAGCAGTGAATTGGAAAGGCCGCATTTCACCCGCCACTACCACACATAAAAATGCTGGGTTCAAATAAGGGAAATGCACTTACTCAAAAGAGCTATGTAAGTCATTGTCAGAACTTGCGAGGCCTCTTTTTCAACGCTGGCAGCCTGGCTGACAAAAGAAAGATACCTTGAAAATGTGCGCATTCTACAGTGGAAAGATAATGAACTGTTTAACAGTGAAACTCCCTGGCTTAAACCAGTCAAATATAGATCATAAAGTGAAATGGACATTGATGTCATTGTGAGAGATATTAAAAGGCTTCACATGATAAATAAATGCAACAGATTGAAAAGGCAGTATTTCATTTCAGCTGCCACATTTAAAAGGCCTTATGTGCCTAAGGAAATGTAACCTTCACACATATAAGTGTCTGTTGCTAGAGGCATGACTTAAAGTTTGTTTCCCGAGAAGGGCAGTTTCTATTCTGGACACTCAAGTGACCAGAAAGGGATTTATTGGGGCCTGTTCTGTGAGATAAGCAAACAGATCATCCAATAGCGTTGGGAGAAGAACGACTGATGGGATAATTGCAGGCTAAAGTCAACAATGGGACAGCTGATAGGAATGAAAGTCAGAATCATATGTATGTAAATATATGGCCATAGGTTTATATTGGGACTCGCGTCTTGTCCATTATCTTTGGAATCGTGATACTTACAAAAATGAGACTAGTATTGTTTTAATGCTTTTCCCACAGCTGTGATGTTGCCAAAACCTTCATCAGAATTTAACATTGGGGCCAAGAGTTACAACCTAAAATGCATTTCTAGTTCCCCAGAAAATGTCCAGAGGGTGAAACTCTTGGAGATTGTAGATTACTGAATGATGTAACTGAATACAATTTGGGGATACTGACTTTTATTATTTGTGTGTAAAGTGAGGAAAATTGGCATTTGAACCAGCAACCTCCTGTCTAGATGGGAGTTAGTTCATCAAGTGCGACATGATTAGCTGAACCCAAAAATATATATGTGCTATGTAAATAAAAACATAACAACATAAATATTCTTGGGTGAAGCTAATCATGCCAAGGTTTTCGCCACTTAGGCCTTTTTGAGTCTAAACTGACATGTACAAAAAAATGTAAATGATAGTAGGTGTGTTCTTCTGTTCCATCATTTAAACCATATAACCCTGGGGGCCTATCCAGAGACAGAGGCTGTGCCTTGGGGGTGGAGTGGACTCTAGGGGTCCAATTAAAACTCAGGACTAATAAGTTAACACCTCCTGATTTCAATATTTCAGAGGTGGGGCTTTGTGGTTAAAAAGTGGCTGCACAAGCCAGAGAGGTGAGGACTACCTAAAAATGATCTAGCTGAGTGAAGACTGAAAAATTGCTGCAGGAATAACCTTGCCTGGGAGACAGTTGTTGGAAAAAGACTAAGGGCCTGATTCACATGAGCGTTTTATAATGGTGCAATCCCATAGGAAAATGTTCTGTGAATCAGGCCCTAAATGTTTACTGGGCCCTATGACCAATGAGAGCCCAAGAGAGGGGTAAATGCTATAGGGTGATGACTGGACGTGGAGAGGCTGTTTGACCAGACCCCCGTGTTCCCCTGAGCAGGCAGTCTTGATGCCTTTCCAGAGTACCAAAAACAGTAACTGTAAATAGCTTGTTCAACAGAACAAGTGTGGGGATTTCTTTGATTTAATACCTTCCCCTTAGTTAATGGTTGGGGGTGTGTGGAAGTACATCCTTAGTATATTTGATGAATTATAATTCAAGTAATTCCCTATAGCCAAATAAGATGGGGTGATTTTGTTAACATTCAAAATTAACAAATTTAATTCCCAGTGTGGATACAAACTATAGTCTGTTAATGTAATTGGTGTGAGAAACCTGAGGGCGTCCTCACACCTACTCCGCTCGGATCCTCTTTTCAAGTGGTCAGAGAAAGGCCATCACTTTTTGATCCTGGCCCGGAGGGTGGCGATGCAAGAGAGGATCACCTGGGTGGAGGGTCCTTCGGGATTGGGGAGATGTCCACAGACAAGACATGCTATCCCCGTTTTCCTTGTGATAACCAACCTTACCCTCACCCTGCCTTTATAGGTTGTAGCCAATCACTTCCTTTCATTTACCCTCAGTCACACCACTCTAGTATTGGGACGAGGAAGAGGCTTGAAGACTGTTATGAGGAAGAGGCTTGAAGACTGTTATGAGGGTCAGGCATGTCCAGAGAACACCAACAATTATGGTCAGGCAAATGGAATTAAGGGCTTGCACCTGCAACCTGTTAATAGGCCACAGGTGCATAAAAGGTGCAGCCGACAGTCAGAAGTGGGAGACCAGCAGGAGAAAAGCCGGGCCGGAGGTGCAGGCCTGCAAGGAGAGAAATCCTGTCAAGAAGGTGGCTGCAGAGGAGGGTCCTGCATGGAGGCCAGGACGCCGGCAATTATTTAGGAGAGACTGCGATGTCGGGGCCTGAGCAGTACATGAGAAAGTCAAAGCTGTCAAAGCCTCCTTGGTCAGGTGCCCACGGCTGGAGCTGTGGGGCACGGAAGAGACCCCCATGCTGCAAGCTACCGGCAGCTCCGTTCATCACTCGTGGATGCTGCCGGCAAACCACAGAGAGATTTCCAAAGTTCAGGCGTGGCTCGCAAAGCTACAAAGGCGTGTGCGAGGAGCAAAGAGCAAGGAGAGAAGAAGCACACAAGAGCCGCCAAGGACCAGTGAGTGAATCAGAGGGAAGACTTGTACCGGGGTGCTACTGGGGCTACTACAGGGCAAATGTTATTGCCGGATGAATGAAAATATATGTGCAATTAAAAGTTGGCCCAAAGTGAGGAGTTGTATTGAACAATACGAGCACGTTGAACTATAAGTGAAAGAACGTGAATTAAGCATTATTGAATACCAAAATAAAGGAAAGCTTTGATAAGCCTATGAAGGGAATGCAAGCATGGGTTACGCCCATGTAATAAATGCTGAAATACAAAGATCGACTCTTACGGAATAAAGTGAAAAGCAAGTAATGAACATTACTGAAGAGTGTGAAGGGTTATCGGTTGTGTGGCCTATAATTTGTGGACCGTCTGGTCCTACAACTCTGCAGAGGCCGAGGATACCCTGTCTGTGAAAGCCAAGAAAAAATACAGATCACAAATCTTCACGTCTTAAAGAGATTGCAGAAGTGAAGGCAGAAAAGAGCAATCTGCATGAACCATTACGGAATCAAAAGGAGTGTAAAGTTGACCTGGAACTGGTTTGGGGTATTAAGAGACTGAAACTAAGTGTGAGTTGGCAAACTGGACAAGCTGATGTCTTTGGGAAGAAAACCTAAGACCTTGTGAACTTTGTTGTTGCCTTAGGAAAGGGATCCTCAAGGCCCTTTTTGAACTGTGTTGTCCTCTTGCGGAAGGGACCCCTGAGACTTTGTGAACTGCTTTGAACTTTGGTAAGGGCAGCTGGAAAGTAAGCCAAGAGCTGGAAGAAGCTCAGAAGTTTATTTTGGAACACCACTTAATTTGTTGTTGAAATCCCAACACATTTTTTAGCTTTAGTTGTGAGGGCAGTATAGGTTTTGGACACAGGCAGACTTTTAAGTTGAACTTACTGACTAGTAATAATCTTAGTCTCTTTAGGTAGGGAACCCCCCACCTTAGCATAGGGCAAGCTAGGCCTTACACCATCCTGACATTTAAGTTAATAAAAGTATTTAGTTTGAACTTTGAATCTGTTGTCTGTGTCTTGCTTCTTGATGCATTCACATTGGGCACTCCTATTCTTCTTGTCAACCCCAGTCTTCCCTAAAGGAAAAGGTTGTCCTTGTCTAAAACGAAATTCCTAACTGTCACCATTCCTCAGACCTGGCCTTTAAGCAGAGGGGTGCTGAACGTAACCAAAGTCTGAGTTTTTGGTGCTGGATAAGAGAAGTGCTTGGCTAAATGAAACAAAGTGTAATTCCTATTTGAAAAATGCACACTCTCTCCCGAGAGTGAGAAAGAGACCCTGATAGAAGAGAGATTTTGTGTTGGTTCAGGGTGAAGCAGGGGTCTATCAATCCAAAATATTATCAAAAGTCTATTGTGCTTTCAAAACTGCTAACATTTTTAAGTGTGTAGGGAAATTAAACATACAAAGTGATGTATTTGTGAAATTGCATTTGAAAATAGAAATATATTGCATTTGATTTCAATCGAAACCATATCAAGGAATGATAATGCTTGTGATCTTGTAATAGTCTATGGTATTGTTTAATTTTGACATAAAAGGGTTTGTGGGGCAAGATGTTTGAACAGTTTATTTGTCCTGTGTTCCATGTACACGAGACCCAAAAGTGAAATCCCCAAAGTGAGTTTTATTATTGAAACTGTGTTTTGTGCCAGAGAGAAGGTGGCGTGTGTAATCATTTGATGAAAATATTCTACTTTTATTGCTTTATTTCGACAGAATAGTCATAAAAGAAGTTCACAGAAAAGTTAAAAAACACTTTAGTTACATTGTCACAATGGCAAAGCTCATAATTACTCCACTAAAATTACACAATCATTGCTTTACCTTAAAACCAAATAAAAACAGATCAACATTATACAGACAATAGCAGCTCGTACAGAAATATGTCATTACCCCATAGCACTGTTCAGCAACTTAGCCTTCCTCATATGAAAATATTAATTGAACTTATTATTCAATAAATATATATTCTTTCTATATACCGTCCGGGTTCTTGGCTTATTGGTGGAACAGGGGGCAGGATATACGTGGCTCTGTATGAATCAGAGATAGGGCTAGCGTGAACAAACTAAATGATATATTGTGGGGTGCTTTAACATGTTGAATGTAGTCTCTAAATATATTGTTCCATCTCTCACCCAAACATAACAACCTCTACATAGGCAAAACACAGCCCATCCCAAACAGGCACACAATGTATTATCGTAATACTAACATTTGTTTTTGCATAGTCACCCCTGCCATTTTGTGATGTTCTGCATGTTTGTGCAATGCACTGTCATTCCAACTGTGACAGTGAGTGGTGGACTGGCCTCCAGGGAACTCTGGGCATTTCCAGGTGGACCTCTGCTCAATGGGCCGATGTTCTATGGGTACACTGGTTGTTTGCTTTCCCAGATATCACAACCCTTTCCTCCCATCTCTCCTCATTACCTGCATTCCTTTGAAGCAAATAATTTGAGCATGTTATTCCTCACTTCCAAATTGTCATGGGCTGAGAACTCACTGAGCCCTACTTAGAGGGGTTGGTCTTGCTTGCTGTCTTTGCTTGCACTGATTAATATGGGGCCACTTTGAAAAACATTTCCAGGCAGGGCCACTTTTAGTTCCCAGTTCATGCCTAGTGACAGTGCTTCGAGGCTATACCAATGGCAGTTATGCACTTTACAGATGACAAGTAATATATGCAACAACTTTCACACAGAGCATGCCCTACTTCCTTGTATGAAAAAGCACTATTTAACCTTACCAGAGCAGCTTTCTACCTAGCCACAAGTCATGTGATTGAGAACGCATGTCTGTAAAGCAATGTAAAAACGAATCTCAGGGCCCAATTCTGAACTCGTGATAAAAGTAGTGTGGAAAGCTGACATTCTCCCCTCCATTTTCCTCCACCACCATTCTGAGGTGGTTGGATGTATTGAAGGGGAGATGTGCTTTCCTGCAGCAAAAGCTGCTAAAATCTCTCGTTGTGGGAGAAACATGTGCTCCAGTGGGCATTGAGCATTGCTTTAAAAACTGCCACTTTTCTAATTTGCAAAAGTCTTCTTAAGCTTTCAGCAATTTAGAAAAACGATGCTACAGTCTGGGGAAGGCTATTTTTAGAAAGGGAAAATGGTGCAGTAGAGGATAACGACATCTCAGAGGTGTCGTAGTTCATCTCCTTTTTTTTAACGTGCAAAACCATTGCTTTTAAAAGGAAAATCGCATTGCAGTGTCTGCCCTGCATTCCACATGGTTGTTAAGGCTGTGTCAAGCATTAAATCAGGCACATACAAAAGTGGTGTTTTGATTCCAGGCCACCACATTATCACTATAACAGTATATGGTGATTATAAGGAAAGTGTTCTTCCTTTATGGAAGAACACTTTCCCATGTTTGCAAGCACCTCAAAATGAGGGCTTTTGTTCTTTCAAAACCTACACAAAGAAGACTTCAGTCGCAACCTCAACATAAAGGCAAACCCTACACATTTTACAATAGCCATTCCTTGAGGCATGTAGGAGTAAATATGCACTTTCCCTTATTCCTGGTACATATCTACCTCGATCACTGCTTACAATTTTAAGGTTACAAAACAGGTTCTGGGTGGATGCTTTGAAAATCTTTTTTTTTCATTTGATTTCTTTATAAAACTGTACTTCTCCCATTATTTCTAAAGTCTTTGGGACTCATTACGAGCATGCGGTCCGGTAACAACGGTGCTGGTAAGCCTACTGCCCCTGTTGTTACCGGACTAGCACACTCAGAGTCTGAGTGCAGCTGCCGTCCCACCCGCCAGGTATGACCTAGTATGACCTGGCGGGCGCAACGGCAGCTCCTTGCAGACTTTCACAGAGGCACCAGCACCGTTATTTACGGTGCCGGTGCCTCTGTGTTACCCATTGCCATTGAGTCCTATGGGACTTAAATGGGAATGGGGAAAACAATTTTTCTTGCACCTGACTTCACGGACTGGCGGGGTTAGAATCCCCCGCTGTTACCGGCAAGCCAGGCGCTGGAAGAATTCACGAGTCTGGTGGCAGCCTGCCGGTTTTACCGGCACGGCTACTGCCGGACTCGTAATGAGGCGCAATGTTTTCTTCAGGGAATCTGTGTTCAAGCAATGTAGCTTTTTCTAATACTTATTGCTTCGACAGTGCGCTTGCCCGGGGCTAACGTTGAAGCCCTCACTTCGCTCTGGCTTCTTACTTAAGCCCTGTGGCGTTACCTGACTGGTAATGTCCCTCCCCACTGCTCGGGTTATATTGCTTAATTAACTATTCCAAAGAAGTCAATCGCTACTTCAACCCAGGTAGCTTCAGATAACAGTGTCATGTGTTGCGTGAGATATGCGGGGCCACAACATGACACATAGTGCATTTCTTGAGCACGTCTTCAACGAACACATACATTTAAGGAAACCCTTATTTTTGGCGCAGCTTTCTTTTCTTTGACATGATGGAATTACAATTGTGTTACCTTTGAGGAGTATATTACTCTCTGACACAGAATGTTCTCTTCTTTTACTAGAAGCATGTTCTATATCACTGTTGTTGCTAGTGCCCTCTTGTATCACCATTTGATTGGCTTTTTTTCATCTGCTGGTCTCGATGGACAATACAAGAGCATGTCCTGCTCTGGTTCTTCCTGTATATTGTTTAGGTCCAGACAGGTGGGTTTGGCATGATGTATGATATAATGTTTCTATCTGTCAACTACAGATGGTATCACTTGCGACGGGTGATGAGATAAGAAATGTGCCAGGTTTTCTTCTTTCCCAGGTCTGTGAATAATCCTAAAATGGTAATCCTGGTGGCGTGAACCCCAAATGCCAATTCAAGTAGGCATGAATTTTTGGTTTCCATAAATGGTTAATAGGGCCTGATGATCTGTGACCACATACATGCTTTCCCATATAGGAACACATGTAAATGTTCACAGGCCCACACTACAGCAATGCTCTCTTTCTTAGCTTGAGAGTAAGTTTGCTCTGTTGACGTCAAACTTCTGCTGGTGTATGACTTTTTGAAGATGACATTTAGATTACAGTGAGCCATATTAGCTCTTAACCCTACCAGACTGGCATAAACCATGAGTTCAATAGAGCTATTGGAATCAAAATAGGTCATGCTTGCAGCAAATGTCATCCCTTTGACACATGGAATTGAAAGCTATTTGAGTGTCTGCGGTCTATGTGAAATTGCAATTTCGCTTCATGAGATCCCATAAGGCGGTGCTGATCATTGCAAAGTCTCGGATGTTGTGGGTACAATAACTTGCTAATCCCAGAAATGTCCTCAGTACAGAGCGCTTATGTTTTCTTGGCGTGTTATTTAATGCAGCAACTTTCTCCGGGTCTGGTTTCATCCCTTCTTTCTAGAATATGTGTCCAAAAAACATCAAGGCTCTCTTCCGAATTCACATTTTTACTTGTTTAGTGTAAGATGAGCATTCTCGAATGCCATGCACACTTGGTGCAGTACCTCATCGTTAGTTTGTACCGAATATGACTGTCATCTGTATAACTTATACAGTTTGGGACGCGTCAAATAATCTTGTGCGCTTCCTTTTAGAAGATTCCAGCCGACGATAAGGAGCTTGTATCTATAGAGCCCCCAATGAGTGGCAAATGTTGTAATGTACCGTGACTACAGTGCCAGATCCAGCAGGTGATACCCTTTGTTTAGATCCAATTTGGAGACATAAGTGTCTCCATTTAAAAGATTATTCATGACAGTGATCATGGGGGCATGATGTCTTTCTCGTTGAATTGCTTGATTTGGAAAGCGCAAATTGCTTTTGTCTGGCCCTTACTTGGGAACAGGGACGATGGGAGATACCCATGAAGTGGAGCTAGTTACTGGTTCTATAACGTTTTGTTTCAGAAGATGGTGCAATTCAACTTCAACTCACAGGTACACCTCTGTAGTGTTGCACCACTAGTTTGATGGAGCTATCAATATGTAAATGTATTTGACATTTATTTAATTTTCCTCACCCATGAAAGAGAGACGGAAAGAGTTGATCAATCTTTTCTTCTTTGTTGAAGTATTGGCTTGCATTGAGATGGAATAATATGTGTAACACTCCCCTATTCAATGTGGTTTTGGAGCTAAGCATGCACCCCTTTTTAGTAACTGCCTCTGAGAGATGGAGCTGAATATTTTCTGTGTGAGTTTTAGATCGACATGTGGCAAAACATGTTCCTCGACATGGCAATGGTGTTTGTGAGCTGTGGGGGAAAATTTCGACTTTTGATATGCACAGCTTTGTTGAGTGAAGTAGATATAGGTAATCCTCTTCGCTCATCACAATTACGGTTGTACATATGTTGAATAAAGATTTGATGGGCTGATCATTTATTGAGCAACAGAACTGGGCTGCTGTCAAGTCCTGCTTGGTTACCTAGTAGGAACACGTAACCTTTTTTGCCATCGGTACCCGATGATGAACACAAATCACCCTGTGTGTCTTTGATGCTAGATATCATATTCTTCACCGCATTGTGTGACTTTGCTTGTACTCTGGAAACGGATGCTGACTGCCCATGGACCGCTTCTTAAATTCAGTCGAGAGTTTTCTGTATTTGCCCTCCCTTGGCAATCTTGGGATTGTCCTCTCTTTTGAATAGTCGGGAAGTGAGGGCAGAATGAAATTGGAGCTCTTGGAGGCTCTACATATTGCTTTAAAATAGTTCTTCTTACCAGAAGCAGCAGAGACCTGGCCTAGAGATGGGCGCCCCCTCATGAGGAAAACCACAACCATATAGATCTGAATTTATGGTGTTGATGATACCTCCCCTGGTGCAGGGGTGCCATGGTTGCAGTGCTGAGTTTGAGTTGATCCACTGTTTCCAATTGCCTTTCAATTGGCATGTTGATATGCAGCATGTTCAGTATTTCTTCTAGTGAACGTGGCTTTTGCAATAGTTTTTTGTGGAGTGCAGAAGGTTTGCAGCCTTCTATGATCTCAAGTTTGAGGACCTCTTCAGTTGAATAGAGCTGGAAATTACAATGCTTCACACAAGTGTGAAGGTGCATCATGAAATTGTCAATGGTTTCTCCTTTTTGACTGTGTGGTTGTGTGAAACAAGTATCCTCTAAATTTGACATTAGTGTGTAGATCGAAATATTCATTTAGAGCCTTTCGGAAATCATCCAGAATAATTATGGTATTTTAAGGGAGTTCATATATTAAGTTGTACGATGAGGAGCCTATAGACAATGCAAGTAAACTTTCCTTGGTCATCTTGAGGACCATTAGCCTCAATGTACAATTTGAAATCAAGAATCCACCTTGTCCACCTGGATCCCAGATTACTAGATTAAATGGTATTGGAAACTGCAGTGCCAGTACATCAATTCAATTCAGCTTTATTTCGGTTGTACACCATAAAAGCAGAGCAAACACACTTCTAGAAAATAATATTTTACAGAAGTCATTAAAACAATGAAAGTGGATACTAATTCATAAGCACGATTTCATAACTCTTGATGTATCACAAAAGACATTAGTACCCGTTGAGAGTCAAGCAGAATGTAAAACACATTCTGATTGGCTCTCGCCGGGTCGTTACCCGGCCGAGAATCTCTCGGATGGGATTTTCCTGCTGTGTCCACGGCGGGGGCGTGGCAGCCCCTCAGCCAATGAGGAGGCTCGAAGCAGGGCCATCCCCGCTCCGAGCCTCCACACGGCTGGAGGCTGCCATCGTCCCCCACCAGGAACTTAGGTATGTTGTTTTTTGTGTGTTTTTACACCCTCCCTTCCTCCTCCCCCCACGCCCTCCCAACCCCACTTACCTTCTTATCTTAATTTCTCAGGAGCGGACGCGCTGGGAACACATGTGTTCCCAGCGCGTCCACTCCCGATGGCCGCCATGGAAAGGGAAAATGGACTCCGTTTTCCCTTCCCCGACGGCCATTTTCTCTGTCATTTAAAAAAAAAATAATCTGTTCTGGACACTGCAGCGTTTCGGGACAGAAAAAAATGCTTTTAGTACCCAGTCTTGCTGGTCTTGCAAGGCGGGGTACTAATAGCAATATGCCCCTCGTGGCGGGGGTTATAACTATGGGCCCGGGGAATTACCTGACTCAGTAATGACCCCGCTGCTCAGGGCATATTGCTTAATTATAGCATTTGCACCATGGAAACGAAGACAACTGTTGTTTTAACAATTTTTGACCACAGCCTCACTTTTTTGAAAGCCATAAATATAAACATAGTAACCATATTAAAAGCAGCCATAGACAGGGATCGCTTCAAAAAAGTAAGAGCCTCTTTCCTGTTGTTAGTCACCTGTGAGGTTATTAGAGGCCTCAACCATTTGGACCTGAGGTCTTTATAGAGCGGGCACGACAACATAAAGTGCATATCGTCTTAAACTATGGTGGGATATGCTGGACAATGTGCAGACAACCCCTTCCCCCAGTGTCTCAAACTGCGCTAATGGGAGAATGCCTATGTGAAATTTAAGGAACCAAGCTTTCTTTTTCATTCCCACCGGGTAGTCAATGTAAGGCTCCATAGCCATATCACATTTATACACCATAAAGTTAGCAGATAGTCTGCCTGCATAACATATATCCAGTCTTGTCTCTGTAGCCCACTTGTATAATCTCGTCTTTAGTAGATGTTTTGATTGCCCATTTATACTCAGAATCCGAAACCATAGAGAATTGAGATCAAGAACCAGGAGGAGATGTTTAACATGCTTCAGCCACGGTATAGGTTTTACGCCTTCTATTTCTTGTACTTCCACAAGGCCCTCTCTGTACAAGTTCAACTCCACTGTGGACCAGATCTTTACCCAATACAAGAGCGGTTTTAACATCACCTTGTACTTAATTTCTACATGGCCTAGTTCTAGGGCCACTGGGGCCGATGAAGCACTGACAGGAGACCTAAGCAGCGTTTCAAAAATTCAATTTTCTGTAATGAATTAGCCGAGGTATGCCCACATTTTTCTGCACCATAGACTATGGCTGGGACGGCCTGGGCCCTGTATACCACTTTTGCTGAGGACACTGATCTGCCTCCAAAGAGTGTTGAAAAGGTGGTCACTGCACGAGTTTGTCTGGCTGCTGTTAACTTGCTCTTTTTGAGCTGTTTGATCCATTTCAGATCCCTTGCAAATGATATCCCCAAATAGTCGAAACTCTCCACAGAAAAAAGTGGAGAGTTGTTCAGGTAAAATTTTTGTTTGGGTCTGCTCGGATCAGCAAAGGACAGCACACCATAGTCTTTGGAGGTCATCACGAGTTTGGCGGTAACCCTTAAATGTGGCAGTAATGCTATTACCGCCGCATTTAAGGGTCTGCCAAATCACGGGTTTGGCAGGATTTACCCCCATCTCTGAGCTGGGGGTAAATCTGCGGTGCATTTGCTGATTTTCGACACGATTACCGCACAGTTATACCGCCGATGGTAGTCACGCTGAAAATTCCCCATTGGGCCCAATGGGGAATTCCCGAATGGGCCCAATGTGGAATTCCTGTTACGCCAAACCCGTGATCCGGCACGAATAGCGCTGGGGGTCTGGCAGTAATGCTATTAGCGCGGGCGGTATCCTGGCGGGAATATCACCGGGCTACCGCCCAACTCTTGATGAGTCCCTTTGTTTTTGATAGGTTTATAGTCACATTTTTGTCCATGCAAACTGTCCAAAGGATGTGAGTTGTTGTAGGCCCTTGGGACTTTTGGCCAAAAGCACAGTGTCGTCAGCAAATAGGAGGAGACTCCATTTGACAGACCCCCAACCTTGGTGCATCAAGCAATAGTATTTGCATAGCAGCAGAAAAGCTGTTGATATACAATAAAAACAGGAGGGATGCCAGGACACAACCCTGCCATACCCCTATCTCGACTGAAAATTGATTTGTTAGTCCTCCCTCTACATTCCATTTTACATGTGCATAGTTGCTACAATATAGGGCCATAGTGGATTTCACAAGTGGCAAAGGAACCTGGAGATCTGCCATCACCTGCCACAATTTGTTTCTGGGGACGATATCGAAGGCTGTTGGGAGATTGACAAAAGCCAGGTATGTAGGCTGTGATCGAAGCGTCACACACTTTTAATAAGGTTCAACCTGAAGGCCTGGTCAATAGTCGATACTCCTTTTCTAAACCTTGCCTAGGCACTAGACAAGATATTATGTTCTTTAGCCCAGGTTTCCAGGGACTGAAGTAAAACCTTCGCATACATTTTAGCTAGAGAATCAATGAGTGATATAGGCTTATAGTTTGATACAAGATCCATGTCTCCCTTCTTATGGATTGGAATTAGTGTCCGCCCTTCCAACTCTGGGGGAGGACAAGCAAACTATTGACTTCATTAAAAAAAATGGTTAAAAAGAGGACCCATATATCTATATTACTCTTGCAGAGATCGGCCAGGATAAAATCAGGTCCTGGAGCCTAGCAATTGTGCTGTGAAAGGATAGCTCTTTCAACGTCGCTATTAGAGAAAATAAGCACAACCTGGGCAGTGAATTCATGGACCTCATTCATATTGGTCTCACCAAATCCCATGATCTAAACCACCAACTAAGATTCAACCTGCTCACTTTTTTTTAATTAATCGAAGAGGCAATATTTACTTGGCAAACAAAAATAAACTGTAATTCTATGATAATTTGTGGGGACATGAATGCGGCCTGTATTCAGCAAAAGGAACGACTCTGCATGAGCAAACATAATACAGACCTGAATGTATGGTGTAACGCTTGGCTAGCCTTAATGGAGGTGTGGGACTTAGTATCCTGAATGGGACTGTCCCGGGAGACAGTTCACCTAATTAGACCTGGCAGCAAGAAGATTCTAAAAGTATTTTGGATTACTTTTTTGTGTCCCGGGAAATATTTCAGGATCTCATCCCCATTCAAGTACTTTCTTCAAGTATGTGTGATCACTCTCCTATTTTATTAAAATGGAGAGTGGAGAGCTCAGGGATTCCGGGATCATCTTAGCCTGTCGAACTAGAGGTAAATAGGGGATCAAATCGGATGATATGGAACAGAGCTAATATGCAATTGTGTTATCGTACTCTGGAAAAATTACATCAACCTGAATAGCTTGAGTTACCCCTAAAAAGGACTCTGAACTAGCTTATTTTAGATCATGTATATACATCAATGTCCCAGAAATAATTGAGAAGTAGGTTGGTGCGGAATCACAAATACGATTTTGAGGTGCAACTAAAAAAAAGAAGAAAATGAGGAAACAATTGCGTAAAAATAAATGATTAAGTGAGTTGGACCGTAAGGTTGTTAAATCCAGGCATAGACAATCGCTAAGCGCCCGTCATCACGCAATGTTGTTGAGATACTCCAGAAAGATGCTGGCTTAGATTGCGATAAGGGATGACCGGCCATTTTGGAGATTGATTAATCAAGCTACAGCAGTATTACCACATGTTCATACTAACCTGATATTAGAGGTCGGATGGATTGAGCATTTCGGTAGAGTGCATAAGGGAGATCTGGGGGAGGGGCTGACTCCAATGACAACTTTTTCTGAACCTTGGTATTTGGACTTTGATGAAAATGATCCAATGTGGTTTTGAAGGAGGTTCCAATTATATGATCATGTTTACTAGGAACCATATTTGAAGTAACTAGTTCAACTCAGTGTCTTCCTAAATCTTGGAGAGAGTCAATTTTTGGCTCCTGTTCACAAGAAGGGTCCAAGAACTGTGGCTAGTAATTATCGCCCAATAGCCCTGCTAAATTTGGTTGTCCGGCAAGCTTGCAACAGATGGTAGTGGCATTGCATACAAACACCTTGGTGAGAGTCAGGTTGAACAGTCGAGGAAAGTTAACATCTTTTATTGGAGCCAGTTTTGTTCCTAAACAAGGCTGTGTTCTGGCTCCAATTCTGTGTAGTCTGTTTGTTTCAGACATCGACGAGGTGTTTGAGAATGTATACTGCTTTCCTCCATGTTTTGCAGAGTCCAACTTAAATTATCTGCTGTATGCGGATGATTTAGCAATGTTTGATTTCACCCCGATCGGCTTAGAACATAAACTGGAGGTGTTAGACTCCTATGCTAAGTCAAATACATTGTGAATACATGCTTCTAAATCTAAGTTGTTCCAATTTAGAACAGGGATGAAGCAGAAGTACTAACACTTTCAGTGGTCCATGGGAGAAGTAAAATTGGAGTGTGTTCCGAATTTTCTGGTACTTGGGGATTTATCTGTCAGAACTTCGAAGTCAGACAGAATTGTATGGGCACTTACGGTCGAAAATGACCGCATTGGCGGCTCAAGCATCCACAATAAACGGTACGTTTGGTCAAGTCTCCTTGGTGCCGACTTTGGAGTTTTACAAAATGAACAATTTGCCCATAATAACATATGGGGTAGAAAATCTCAGCCTGTCTTGCTGGATTGTGCCGCTCTGGAGGGCCCCTTTTGGCGCAAGGTGCTGAGGGCTCCCAAATGGCATCCCACCAGCAGTAATACGAGCTGGGCCTTCACTATATCAAATTCCTTATTCTGTGGAAGAACCTGTAGATATTAAGTACAATCTTAAATGCAGATGAGGACTCGGTTTGGTGGGAATTGAAATCGGTAATGGAGAGGGGTTACTGGCCTTCATTAAATGTATGGACAAAAGAATGTGAGAGATTAAGCAATGATTATTGTTTATCTAATGACTTGATTTGTAGAACACCATAAAAAGCAAAGAAAAATCTCAGTGAAATGGATTAGATTTACACAATCGAGAAGACCAGGACACACTGTTTATATGGTGATCTACTCCTGGATGTAAGGCCTGTCGGAGTTTGCCCGGTTTACTTGATGAAATCTCCATCCATCTCATGGGGAGTTCAGATTATGCGACTAAGATTAAACTTGATGCCAACTCATGAAATCATGGGTGCCAGAGACAGGATACCTCGTGAACAAAGGACATGTAGATATTGTCTTCTTGCGGACCAAGTGGAAACTCTGCAGCACGTTGTACTACATTGTCAAGCTTTGAATGATCGAAGATGTTCATATTTTGGTCAGTTGTTGCAGCAGTATTGATTGATTGATAGGTTATGTATAATGCACCTATTCACAAGTGTTTCAAGGCGCAACCAGGCAGTGAGGGAGGGGAAAACCGGGAAGAACAAGACACATAATCTTACTAGGCCTAGTATTTTTTTTTTATTATTAAAATGGTTTGTTTGATTTAACAAACTTTTCATTTATATTTACATCAATTTTTACACAGATTTAGAAAAATATATTCGTTTTGTTCGTCTAAGCTTCTTTCATAATCTCATTCCAAAATTTCATCACCGTGAATATAAGACGTTGATTTTTTCCTTCAAGAAGTTCTGTCCATCTTTCCTCAGTTGTTAACTGTTTGTCAGAAATTTTGAAAAAGTCTCTAAACAGTTCTCTTTTTGGTTTCAGGGCTGAGAAAACCATAATCAAATGAAATAAAGTTTCCACACTATCTTGATCTTTGCAGAATCGACAGACCGAGGATCTGATGTTTGTTTTGTCAATCAAAGCTAGATAATCTCGAGTGGGCAGTATATTTAATCGGAAACGTAGAAATAGATCACAAATATGGCAACACGGAAACTGTGACAAGTATGATGGTAATTCGTTCAGTCTTCTTACTTCAGTTTCAGCATGCAGATGTCATTTATACTTCTTCTGTTCTTCTACAGTTCTTATCCAGTCATTCATTTGAATTTTCCGTTTTGCATTTTGTGGTCTATGGACCAACATCTCTTCCGTGATCTCTTCTCTTTTCATTTTCACTTTGATCTCAGTGGACCATTTCAAGAGAGCTGATACCTGAAATGTTTCTTTCTTTTGCTTTAAAATTTCTAGCACTGGTATTTTTTCCTCTGAAATTATTTTTCTTAGCAGATCCATTTGTTTCCATAGTACTATGGATTGTACTGATTGTAACGCTAATTCAAACCGTATTCTCTGGACAGGAAATGCTTTAGGCAATACAAGGGTTTCCTCCAAAATATTGCTTCGTAGTAGGGCCATCTCATTAATTGTTGGTTAATGAGCGACTCACTGGCACATGTCAAGATTGGAATTACTTTTTGTTTGTAGAGCAATATTGTGGCTTTTGCTGGGTATGTCCCATATTTTAGGTGAAAGAAGCGTCCTTGTTTTGCTAGAGATCTCGCTTTCTCCTCAATATGTTGTTTCCATTCAATTTCATTCGCTGACGGATTGATTAGAGCACCTAGATATTTTATTGTCCTGGTTGACATAACCACTTTATTTTCTAGTTGAATCTTCATATCCTCTTGAGACTTATTTTTTTTCGTAACAAGTTTCATTGTTCTCGTTTTGTCGATGTTTATTTGTAGATTATTCTCTGTCATAAAGACGTAGGCTTTGTTCACTGTTTGTTGAAGGCCTTTCACAGTTTTGTCTAGGATTATAATGTCGTCAGCATAAATTAATGTTTGAATGGCTTCACTGTTGAGTTTTGGCGGATTGGCCATGTTATTTTGAATTTTGTCACCAAAGTCATAGGTAAAGAGATTGTAGAGGCACGGGCCATGGGACACCCTTGTTTTAGCCCGTTACCAGTAGTAATGGATTCAGTCACTCTTCCGTCCTCCGTAAGTCGGACTCGTATCGAGGTGTTCGAGTATAACTGTTTTATTGTATTTAGGATGCTTAAAGGACATCCCCAAGATCTTAGCTTAATCCAAAGTAATTGTCTGTTGAATGAGTCGAACGCAGTCCTTAGATCTATAAAGATTGCATATACTTGGTATGATTTGGCTATTGCTTCATGTTTTATCATATTCAGCAACAAAAGGTTGACATTTGTCCCAATGCTATTTACAAAGCCTGTTTGTCTTTTAGCTTTTTTGTCGTGATCCGTTGGCCATGCATTCAATTTCTTCTGTAGATAGCCAGCAAATAATTTGCCCAAGGGATCTAATAAGGCAATCGGCCTGTAATTTGCTGGGTTTTTTCTATCTCCTGCCTTATAGATCGGAATCAGAACAGCTGTTGTCCACGTCTGAGGAATTTCTTTCTGCCTTTGTATTAAACTCAAGAGGAAAACAAGGAATTTAGCCCACTCTTCTGGCGCCGCTTTTAGATCACTATTTGCTAAGCCATCGGGGCCTGGAGCCCGCGAAGAGTTAAGAGACTTGATAGTACTAATAATCGCTTCTGTATCCCAATTTAGATCCCATGGTTCATCATCTTTTTCTCTCTCATTAGTATCTGGTTGTACAGTCTTTTGGTATAAGGTTGAAAAGTGATTCACCCAACAATCTGTATCTACTTCTTGAATCATATACTGTGATGTGGCAGATCCATTCAGTAAGGACCATAGCTGCCGTGTGTTTTTTTGATTCAGCGCTTTTAAAATTGCTTCTGCGTCATTCTGCTTTATCAAGGCTTTAATTGATTTTATGGCATTGGAATACTTGTGTTTTTCTTTTTTTAATTCAGATTCAAAATTTATTTCCCTCTTTTTTCTCAAACATTTATGATGCTGTTTTTTTAACGCTTGAATTTCCATGTTGAAGTAATGGGAATGGATTTGTTTCCGTCTCTGGTTTGTTCCCACTTGTAGATATTTTTCTAAAATCCATCCATGATTCAATTTCTGTTTGTCTTGGATTGGTGCATCTTCAAAAGTTGTGACTATTTCCGATATTTGGTGTTGTTTTATTTGGAGTCTATTCAGCCCGTTAGTTAGTTCCAATTCAGGTAAATTTATTCGTTGGTCATTTGTTGGATGGATTGTCCATTCGATCTGTATCAAATGGTGATCGCTGTCTGGCTGAATCGAGTTGGCAGTCAACGTTATTACTTTTCGAATCCCTTCGGATATATAAATATAGTCGATGGTTGAATTGGACTTTTCTCTTGACCACATCGGTAGAGGTTTACTATTCGCCAGTTGTTCACTCAGAGAGATGTTTCGAAAATGTACTTCTTTAGTCCATTTTTTAGCTCTAGTTGACATCTCGCTGCGGGCTAGATTGTCACCTTCTTTATTGAAGAGATGGAAATTGAAATCTCCTGCTATAATAAATTCAATTCCATTGTTGGAGGGGGCCAGGTTGACAATTTCTTCACAAATTGAACCTATGAATCTTGTCTCTGACATTGCGTTTGGATTCCAATATATATTAAAGATGGCTATCAGCTCACCAGCCTTTGTTACATTCGCTTCGGTATTGTCTTCTGTTGACATTCTAATAATTAAATATTGTGCCCACGGGTGTACATTTTTGCTTGCAATTATTCTCCATGCCGTCAGTAGCTTTATTAATATCAGCATTCCAGATGCTGGTCGTCCCTGTTGTGAGGGTATTGCTGGGTTCATTAAGATACTATACCCATCACATACTACCTCATCTCTCAGTCAAGTTTCTTGGAGACAAATGATATCCAGCTCCTCCAATATTAAAGAGTGTTTTTCCAGTAGATGTTTATATCCTCTCGTATTCCACGAGCCTAAAGTTGTTTTACTTTTTTGAAAATCAGCAGCATTTCGTTGTTATAGGTAGGTTTTCCTTCCACTTTGGTCCACCATCCAGTTTATTTTCTGCTCTGGGGACTCACAATAATCACGCCATAGAATTTGGGTATTTCTTTGGACTTGTACTTGTGACTTTGTTTGTGAATCATTTGCATTTAATGCAGATCTTATTTCCTTGCTGTGTTCCATTTCCTTGTTAAATGCCTGTTGCTTAAAGAGTGCCAGATTCTTTGCTTTTTTATCAGCCATCATTCTTGAAACAAAAATTTCTTCTATTTCAAAACCCAATGTTGAGAGCTGATGTTTAGTTGTTAGGACACGTTGCATTGTTTCTTGTTTGTGAAAGTCAGTATGTGCTTCTTCCATATAACGTTTATTAGGAAATAGTACTACTTCCAGGTCATCAGAATTAATTTTAGCCAGTTGAGGAATCGCTTTGAATAAGCGTAAGATGTTAAATCTGTTCATTATTAGCGACTCTTCTGTGTTTGATCTAGTCTGAAACACTGCTATTCTATGGGCACAGGAAGCTTTTAGCGGGTTTTTAAAAATTGGTCTGTCTAGCAAGGGACTTGGCTGGACCGTAGAATTTATGTTCATCAGTTTGCATATCTGCTGCTAACCACGATTCATTATTGGATACTGATGAATATTCAAACGAGGAATTAATTGAGTCAACTTCTTTATCGGGTTCGCTTTGTGATTGTTCGGTCACCGAATCTTGGCATTCGTCAACGATGATCAAGGTGTCGTCTTGTGAGTTTGATGTGATTGAATTACACTCACTTACCTCATCGGGAGTTGATAAATCTATCATTGGTATAAAATTTCCCGGATCGGAGGGCGTTTCTTGGTTCATTACCTCTAACAGTGCATCCAAAGGTTCCTTCACTGATTGTTTGTCCACAATAGCAGCAGTTTTTTGTGTATTTGGCATTCTTATTTTTTGAGTTCTCTGTTGCGTATTTAGTTTTTTTTTATTTCTTAGTAGGTCATTAGTGTTTTTTGCCCCTTCCGATAGCGATTTCTGGACTGACTGCATTTTCCCGAGGAATGCACGAGAACCGTTTTCTGGATTTTTTCGGTTTGCTTGTTGATTCTTGACCCACTATCCCACGCTTTGAAAGATCAAAGATATCAAACGACGTGCAAGAAGGTGGTTCAGCATTAACCTGTAATGTCGGTATTGTCAAAATGCTTGGTCCGGCCACAAATGATTGAATTTCATATTGTGTGCTTTGATCTGATTTCATTGCGTCTGGCTTATTTAAGATCTCCGTTTGTGTTTAATTTGCCATGTATTGTTTTTGATATGTCGTTTGTAGTTTTTTTTTTGCTTTATCATCAATCAGTTTATTAGTGATTGATGAGACAGTTTCCAAGAGATTCTGTTTATCTACCCGATCCACTCTTGCTAGTTCCGCTAATCGCATTTGCCACATCCTAGATATTTCAGCTTCATGTTTTAGACGTTCCTGTGTGGTGTTTATAAAGGTTTCCAGGTAGGTTTGTTTCGTCATTATCATTTCTAGCAAAGTTGCTTGATCTTTAGTGGAATCAACCATGTATTCTTGAATCTTTAGAAAAGGGATCATTGCAGTAGATAATACTGCCACTAATGTGTTTTGTAAGTCAAGCATAGTCGTGGGCAGTCTTTGTTGGGTTTCCACAGAATCATTATGCTCTTCTGTTGTTGTGGTTGAGGAAAATGAATCCATTTTTTCCGTTTTAAATTTGGGTTGCAGCCGATTCATAGGGATAGTACTTTCTTTCATCGGAGAAGATAATCTTGTTTGTACCATTGGTGTTGATGTCTCGATATTTCTTAGTGGATTCGGCGTGAAGCCTCCATTGAATACTTCATTCCTTTTTTCTAGGGAAATTCATCATGGCATTTATCTCTGTAATATCAAGAGATAGGCGAGCAATTCTGAGTGCTAGGGGTTTGTTATGATCATTATTACGTGAGAGATTTGGTAAATGTGTTGACTGCCAGTGTAGTTTTGCTGCTTTAGCTCGTTCTTGTAAAGTTGGCGTATAACAACTGTCAACTTCTGTTGTTTTTAGAAGTATTTTGGTTGTCGCTTGATCTGGGATCAGCGTATCGTGTTCAGTAGGGTCAGTATCTATTGCAGTGTCTTCTTCGGGTGTCATATTAATAATAGGAATTCTGCTCATTTGGGCTGTGGATTCCTCTAACTTCCCTTGCAGCCTAGTTCTGGGTTTAGACGGTTCCATGGATATTATTAGAATAGGTGCCAGAATACGAGTTTTTGTTGGATCTGGTTTACCGGAATCACCTTGAAATTAAGAAATCAAACACTTACCACCAACCGCCACAATCAGCCGCAAACAGCAGTAAACAGCGCGCCCTTAACTCCACGCGGGCTTCACGCCGCAAGGGTCGCGCTGTTCTGCTTTTGAGGTAGTGTTCAGGGGGAGTGGCCTCAAGTTGTCACGTAACAGGAGTCATGTGATGATGCAGGAACTCTGTGTCAGAACCCGCTCCAGCTGATAGACTTACGCGAATTGGAGCGGGAGCAGTCTTTCAGCCAGGTAAGGAGGATCAAGCAAAAAAGTAATTTTCAGCTTCACAGCCGCACAGCAGTAAACAGCGCGCCCTTAACTCCACGCGGGCTACTAGGCCTAGTATCATTTAGATTGTGCAAGTGCGCAGACAAGAAGTGCAGGGGAGAGGAAGGGGGAGAAGTGCACCCAGTGGAACAGTGCCAGGGGCTAAGTGCAAAGAAGGCCAGGTGGCAGTGCAGGAGGACCCAAAGGCAAGTGCTAGGGACTGGGCACGGGGGGCCAGGTTTCCTATATGACTCACAGGAGCACCATGCAGCCAGTCAACGTAACTGAGCAAAAGGAAGTTAAGGATAGCAGAAGGAAGGAAGAGAGAAAAGGAGGTGGGGAAAGGTTAGCAGGGGAGAGTCAGAGAGAACAAAGAGGAGAAAAGGAAGGTGTTGAGGAGCTTCCGGAACTTAAGGAGGTCCGGCTCAATGCGGAGAGTGTCAGGGAGGCCATTCCGGAGGGAGGTACCTGCAGAGGAAAGAGATCTACCACCCAGTCTCTGCTTGGAGAAGCGATTCATCTGCAGAGAATCAGAAGTAGATGAGCAGAGGGCTCTGGATGGAAGGTACTTAGGAAGAGAGCGTTGGAGATAGCACGGGCCCTGGCCCCAGAAGACCTTGTGGATGATGCAGAGGGTCTTTAACTTGATCCTTGCAGCCACTGGGAGCCAGTGGAGCAATTTCAGAGCCGGAGAGATGCGGTGCCAATGATAAGTCTTGCAGTATGAACTGTTATATGTGGAGGTGATATGGCAGTTCATTATGTTTTCTTACGGGTTCAAATCAATGGATTGTTGCTGCTACGCACTTTTTAAAAGAAATTTTATGATTAATTGGGTGATTTTGGTGTTATAGCATGTTAAGTTGTTAAAATGTACGTGATTTTATTAAATGAATTGTATTTGTTAAAGGTTATTTATAACCATATAACAATTAAAAAAAATATAATATATTTATACTTTTTTGTCTCCAACAAAGCCTTGTATTAATTTGTCAGGGTACTCACTTCTTCCCTATTTCTGTCATTTTGTCTTTGATTACTTTCACAAGGGCACTTTTTGTTCTTGTACAATCTCGATCATACCAGCCACGAAAATGTTTGGTTTTGGACTTCTGGGCCGTGGTGTTCCTTGTTAGTAGTGGCAACAACACTTCCATCAATGAATTATAGAAATCAATGTGAGTGAGACTAGAGTTGGAATTTGCATATTGTTCCAAATGTTGTGTTATCACTTGCTGGAGTTTTTGGGAGAACTTCCTCGCCAAAATTCATTGTCCATCTTGTTGATTTCAGGGCTAGGGCATCACTTTTTTTTGGATGAGTTTGTGTGGGGTCGAAAGAGTTATACCAATCAATATCCTTGTTAAAACTTAGAAACAATGAATCGTGGTCACTTTCCACACACTCCAATATCTTAAATTTTTCAATTTTGGCCTAGAAATTCAAAGATACCAAAACATAGTAAATATAGCTGGGTTTATTCAAAAGCCGAAAAGTAGGGTGGGTTGGGGAATCATTGGCAAAACGTCCATTACAGTCTGATAGGCCAAGGCTATACATAATAAGGCGTATGTCCCCATAAAAGGGATACAAGTGCGGGGGGGCATTGGAGGAAAGGGCCGCTATCCCCAAGCTTCATCCTCTAAGATCATATCTGCTGATATCACACTAATGTCTTCAAATGGGGAATTAAGATTGCCCAACACTACCAAGACACTATTTGTTAATCTCATATAAATTTGGAGACCCTATTCAGAATCTCCTCTAGATGACAAATTGCAGATTGGTTCTGTCTTAGATATACATTCACAACCAATACTTTGAAACCCCCACCCCCTAGACCTAACTCCATACCTTGTAGATCCAGCAACTTAATTGGGTTCTGTTTACAGGATATACCCAAACTCCCATGGATTCACATAATAAGCCCGCTGTTTGGTCTTCCCCTAGTGGATCTAGTGGCTGGGAAATGAAATGTATGATAGCTCACTTTATGCATGCACTCAGGGGACCATGTTTCCTGTAAACATATTAACATATGTTTATTGATTAGTTCTTGCAAGTTGGGGGTCTAAATATTTTACAGATAGACCATTTACATTTCATTAATGGTCTGTTTTCCATATGTTCACATGCGGCACAAAAGGTATGTTTATACCAAACAGGATTTATATTGGTAAATGACTGCTTAAGTCTTTTGCTTTTACTCTTGTGATTTTTTATTATTGTTATTATTGCCCTTTTGATAAACATTTTTATTATTGTTATTATTGCCCTTTTGATGATCAAAAGGGCAATAATAACAATAATAAAAAATCGCAAGAGTAAAAGCAAAAGACTTAAGCAGTCATTTACCAATATAAATCCTGTTTGGTATAAACTTACCTTTTGTGGCGCATGTGAACATATGGAAAACACAAACTTTAACTTTTGCTTAACGGAGTAGAGGAATGTTTTCTCTGCTTTATTTCCATATTCATGCGACATACATGCGTGTGTAAACTACAAATGGACATAAGGCGCTGAGGCACTTAAGTTGGTTTCTCATGAAGTTCATCATACCCTTTCAACATTTACATTTCATGAAAGAAATCCGACTGGCCCATTACCCACCACTATAGGAGGCTGTGGGTCGTCTAGGTGGGTGTACGGTCATGAGGGGGGGTCAAGATCTCATTTTGTCTAAAGGTCAACTTCAGCAGTTTGCCTAAAATGTCTTTGACCCGCGTCACTCTTATCAGGGATACACTAGACGATGTTTTGATTTAGTTGCAGGGCTTGGTTTACTCTCTCAATTTTGACAGGGTCCACCGTAAGGTCAATAAGATCCCCTATAGTTGTTCCCTGGAATGTAGCCGAGATAACACTCGGAGGTGTGGGAGGATTTGGTCTCAGAATAATAGCAGAATTCACTGGGGGATGCATTCGGTTTTCTATGGGGAGTAATCCCTCCCTCAGAAAATGTGCATCAGAGTTACTTTAATATAATCATGTCTCAAATCTACAGAATCTGGGTGTCTGGATACAGTAGTAATGCCAAAATGGATCATTGACATGCCGGATCCATTGAAGGACTTTATTTTTCAGAGTATCATGATTTTCCCTCGTACTTTGATGTAGTTTCTGCACATTTGTCATGTACAATGCAGTCTCATTTAAGTGAGTCCTCTGATTTATAGGGTCAGAGTTTGGAAAAGTTAAACATTTGGATACTGGTACACTGATCTTACCATCAGAGAGAGACTAGGTCCCATAGTAGGGTCAAGTAGTCAGGGTCAACCTTAAGAGCAGAAGAATCATACTGGCCCTTCAGGAAGGCACTAAAGACCTGGCTCTTCACCTAACAGTCACCCTCTTGGACTTTCAAACTGTTTTTCCATGACTTTGTTTCGCCCTACGTGTAACTGGTTCACAACAGCGCCCTGATGGCTGAGGCGCTTTACAAATGCAAAAAATAAAATAAATTAATAAGTACATTCCTTGCTCTTAGTCTGCCCTCAGAATGGTCCTCTCTACCAATATATTTTACTGAGGAGTTTCCTGTTTTTGCATTTCCATTTTGATTAGTATTTGTCAAGTGTATACCCCTTCCGCCATTTTATTTTCCCTGCTGAGCAGAAGAAAGAGAACGTACAGGGGGAGTACTACCTGCCGAACATTTGGGATTAGGCAGTGGGGGAGCCTAACTCTTGTCAAATTCAGCATTATCCTTCTCTCTTACCACCTCTAAGTGTACAGAAATATTAATGAAGTAACCCAAAATCGTCCCCATGGTATCCCTAATATCTACAATTGACCCTTTACAGTTTGGGCAACAATTACAAGGGTCCACACGGAACATAACCTCTGTTTCATTATTATAACAATTATTGCCCTCTGCAGGGATATGCAGTGCCTTAAGTGGCACTACAAATCGAGCCGGGGCTCATCGAGGGGGCATGGCCTAACAACGGGGGTCTTGATGGCCCGTTAGGACACGCCCCCTCGACGAGCCCCGGCTCAATGGGCTACTGGCACCCCTGCCAGGCAGCCTTTTGTAGAGATTAGCACCCTCTCCCCTGTAGGGGAGAGGGTGCTCATCTCAGCATTTATTTTGTATAGGCTTGCCTGGCAGGGGTCAGTGCCTCGCCTATTCAGCCTTAATGGTGGCGCTGCCCCTCGCCAGCTGGGGAGGGGCAGCGTCACCATTAAGGCTAAAAGGGTGAGGCCACTGGAAGCAGAGGCCTTTTCCCTAAAGACTGAAACTCCTGCGAATCCGCGGGAGCTTCAGTATTTAGAAAGCAAGGCCTCTGCTTCCAGTGGCCTCAGAGTTTTCTCCATAATGGTGGCGCCGGCCCACGGGCATCACTTGATAATGGTGGCGCCACCATTATGGTTCAAAGGCCTTTTTTTCTGAAGCCTGTAGCTCTCGCACACGATCAAGAGCTTCAGGCTGTAGAAAAAAATGCCTTTCGTGTAGCGGCCGGGGCTGCCAGGGGAGAATAGTGGGCCCCGGCAGGGCCCCGCCTCAAAACGAAATTTCAGAGCATGCCGGGGCCCAGCCCCGGCAGGCCCCGGCCCACTTAAAGCCCTGGGGATATGTTTCAAAGCGTGATCTATAGCCAAGGACGAAACTAAATCTGTAGGTGGTCCAAGACAGGACCAGGGTTGCTCTCCTTATCTGCAGAAAGAAAGAGATCAGGAACGGGAAATGCCTTAGGGGCGGGGAAGAACCCACCCATCGAGGAGGAGTATGAGTACTGACCCTGGATATCAATGCACGATGCAACAGAAACCAGGGGGTCAGGTATTGGTAAACACACTTGGGCCACTGTCAGCTTGTATCTATTTCCCTATTGCTGGTCAGTCCTCCTCCCTATCGTCACCATACCATACCATGTCTTTTGTAATGTGCACTGGCGGTTAAGATGGACTATTGAGCGAGGACTTCAATATTGGAAAGACCCCCACCCTCTGAGATTTCTTTTTGGGGACAGAAAAGGGTACAGGTATGGGGGCCAAGGGAATAGGGATTACCCCAAGGTCCTCGAGACATATCGCTGGGTTTTTGGCATTAAGAGGATTTTTCAAGAATATATGGCCAATGTTTGAAAAATTGGTAGGAATGTCCTTTAAAAGTACCTACATTTCTGAGGAAAGGACATTTATCTAATTCATCAATTTGCTGATGTAGGTAGGTTTTTTTCCTATTTAGGTCAGGAGACATGTCCACTGGGGGTTTCCTTTTGGCCATAGCTCAATAAATATACTTTTGTACTTGTGCAAAAATGGCAATGAAAAATATGCTTTTATACTTGTGCAAAAATAGCAATGGAAGGTATGCGTTTATACTTGTGGAAAAATAGGAATGGAAAGTATGCCTTTATACTTGTGCAAAATAGCTATACAAAATATATAATATAATCTATATTTATAAAAGTGAAAATATGTGGGTAGCTGGGTTTGTGGCAAAGCATTGTTCCTTATACAATTCCACACCAATCTGCACCAAATGTTGCATAGTTACCTGTTAGGACCCTCCGGACAATACTGGCTACATGCCATTTGGACACCCACCCCGTTCTCCGTACAAGTCAAAATTTGCTTGTGGGTTTTGTAGCTTAGCGAAGCATTGTTCCTCATACAATCCCACACCGTTTCACCAATCTGCACCAAATTCTGCATAGTTACCTGTTAGGAGGCTCTGGACATTACTGGCTACATGACGTGTGGACACCCCACCCCTTACCCCGGATTTCAGCACAAGTCAAAATTAGTTTGTGGGTTTGTAGCTTGGCGAAGCGTTGTTCCTTATACAATTCCACACTGTTTCACCAATCTACACCAAATGTTGCTTAGTTACCTGTTAGGACCCTGCAGACATGACTGGCTACATAACATTTTGACACCTCAGCCCTTTCCCCAGATTTCATCACCTTCACACATGAGCCGATTGCCTAAAATCGGCGAAACATCAATGTGGTCTGAGAAGGACCGGTCCTCAACCCTAGAATTCACAGTTTCTGGGACATTTGCACGCAATCAACTGCACCATGCCAGGGTGAGGTAACAGGTGAAAAGAGAGCACAGTAGGTCCCAGTATGCAGCAGCACACCAACTCTCGCCTATCCCCTATGTCTGCTCTTGGGTATGTCAGCCAGCCACACACACACATTCTCACTGCAGTTTACTTCAGAGTGCATAGAACATCAAGCAATAAGCGAATTGGAACAGCAACCTACAGGATTTTTGATTTTCAACAATTGATGAGAGTGTTGTCATGTTTGTCCACAGAACCTGTTCAGAGAACGGGTACATTTTCTAGTAATATATATATGTGCAACACGTTATAACTCTCTAGCTCTGTGGGTCTACATCTACCGCTTTGTGCAGCACTATACTATACAACACTATGAATTTTAGCACATTCTAAAAAGTTTGGGACAGTGTACAACAATTTAAAACATTTCAAATTCGCAGTATTACGCAATTCTATTTGTCGCAAAAAAATGTCCAATAAAATCACAAAAGTTTGTTCGTTCAAAGGGATACCACCCAAGGTACACCCGACTGGCTTAGGGGGCTTTCTCTAGTCCGCCCCTCCCCCCACACCATTTGGGTGTATTGCAGCAGCCACAGCACTGTGGAGCTAGTTCAGTTCGAATAATTGAGAGAGGGGTAAGAGAAATCCAAGAATGCAGTCACAAACACCTGTGAAGAATCCAGCAGACACGCGCAGGAAAAGCAGGCAAGCAGCCAACAACCAGTCGGTCTCGCAACCAAATTGGGACCACTCCAGATTTCAGGGACAGTTCCACAGTCCCTAACAGCCGGTGCCCTTGTGCCACCAATAAGAAAACATGTCCAGCTTCCTTAATGTGGGCCACTATGACTATGTAACAATGCGTATCATGTTTGCTTTACCTTTGATGCTGTTACAGGTGGCCTCAATAACAAACCCAAAGTCTCAGTGACAGCCCAATGGTTTTTTTTTATCAAACTTTAAGTTGTTGGTCCAATATTGGCCACCCCACTCTATGTCATCTCACGTGGGCTCCTTCCACCCGAAGCCAGGCTGTCCTAACTCCCAATATGATGGTCACTAGAGATTGGTAGCTCCTATCTAAAATTTCTCTGGCTATGGATGGAGGCCTAAAGGTCAGAGCCGTATCTATCGTTCTCCCTCCAGGACATTCTAAGGGTAACCTAACCTTAGCCTAGATATCAAATGATATTTTTAATATCTACCTCCTCTGTGCCTCCGGTCTCCACTTATTCGCTCTTGCGACTTCTCCCCACGTCTTTCCCCTTACCTTTCACTGAACCACTCTCCTCACCTCTTACTATGCTGCTCTTATCACCTGCCACTGCACCTCTCTCATCTCTGACTACACCCCTCTATATATGCCCTACCACTCTCTCCCCCTCTAACATCTACCCCTACCTTCACACCCTCTTCCTGCTTCATTCCGCCCACACCTCTAACCCCCTTCCACCTTCCAATCTCTCCACACTCTCACCCATAAAATATCTCTCTCACTCTTTCTTCCCCATTCTTCTTTTATACTCGTTTCTCATGACACTACATACAACTGGTAGTACTCTCTCTCACAAACAATACCTCACCTTCTGCTTTGTAAGTTTTGTGGGACATGGGAGACAGCACAGTAATACATATAGGCATAAACGGATGTCAAGAGTTATAGGCCAAAGAACACAGTGATCAAGCAAAACACAGAGTTATTGCACACTGCCTGAACACAATGGCTAATGGCACCCAAGTCTGTGCCCAAGCCTAAAGTAGGGCTTAGGTATTTATATAGCTTGGGTTTATGCACGCCGTGGTAAGCTTCTTGCGTGTACTCTATAAAGGGGAGCCAGGTAGCGCTACGTAGGAAGAATATCTCCCTTCTGCCAGAGGCGTGATCTTCTCTGATGCCAGCATCTCCCATCGCTTCCCCCACCACATGCCAAGCACCGGCCCATCTGCATTCTTCAAGTTCCAAGCTAACGCGATTTTGGCCGTGAGAAGGAGGTAAGTAAGCAACCTGAACTTGTGACCCGTCAGAGGATAAAGCCCATCCCTGCAATCCCCCAATAAGACAATGAACGGGTGCAGAGGTAAGTCAATAGCCAACAGAGTTCTGATGTGCGAAAGAACCTCCTTCCAGGAGGATTGGGCTAGGGCATTGCCACCACATATGGAAATAGGTTCTGCTTTCCTGGCAGCTCCTTCAACAATTGTCATGGTATGAGGGAGCTATGCAGTGGAGTCTGGGGCGTAATATCATCAGTAAAAAAGCTTGCGCTAGCACTCCTTATCCGTGTTACACCTAGGAGTCCTGTGGTTCTGTTTCCAGATGTGACGCCATGAGTCCTCTCCAATCTCCCTCTCCAGGTCACTCTCCCATCCCACCATATAGCGTAAATGTTCTTGTGGTTCAAAACGATCTAGCAAGTCTTGAGACTCTGCCCTTTGATCTACCTCTCAAGTATGTGAGTTCTAAGGCTTTCAGGGCTCTAGTACCCCTTTCCCAAACCACTGGGTGAGACCCCGAGTGTCACAGCTGAAGGTACCAAAACCTCTCCTCCTCCTGCACTGCAAACTCTCATTTGCACTCCTCAAAAGTGAGCAGGGACCCGCCATTGAATAGCTAAGTTCCAACACCCGAGTGTATCAAATCTTGATGACAAAAGTGCGGTCTTGATCGGGCTGCCATTCACCTTTACGTATGGCAGCTGTTCCAGTTTTGCCTACTTTGGGATTTCCCCAGACTGACACCATGCAAGGATGTGCGAGAGGTGAGAGGCAAGGTAATAGCGGTAAATGTCGTGGACCCCCAGGCCTCCCAGATGTTCCCTATGCATCAAAACATTCTCAACAATCCTCGGTCTGTAATGCTGCCAAATATAACCCAAAATCTTCCCCTGTAACCAGTGTAGCTTTGGGAGTGGGACCACGGTAGGAAGGGGCAAAAAGTGATAGAGAAGCCTAGGAACAATGGTCATTTTAATAGCCACAGCGCACCCAAGACACAGCGTTGTTTGCTTATGCCACCTCTTCAAATCTGACTCCACCCCTGTGAATAAAGAGGGAAAATTGGCTGAGTATACAGATTTGATAGAGCTGGGAATATTAACTCCCAGGTACTCAATAGGTCATGTTCCATTTAATTGTATAAGTGCCCACCAGCGTGACCGTGTCCCCAGGTGTTAATGCAATTGCCAAGCCAAAGTATTTTGTGTAGTTGACTGCGAAGGCGGAGCCCAGACCAAAGCCATTCAATTCAGCCCTCAGGGCCGGGATCGACTGCCGCACTTCCGTCAAAGAAAGCAAGACGGTGTCCGCGTATAAAGATATTTTGTGTTCCCATCCCTGGGAAGGAATGCCCTGGTTATCTGGATGAGCACGCACCAAGCCGCTAGAGCCTCCATCGAGAGAGCAAACAGGAGAGGGGATAGGGGCCATCCTTATTAAGGGGGTGGCAGTGCCGTTCACTAGAATACGGGTAGTTGGGGCTGAGTAGGTAGCCACGACAGACTGGTGAAATTTCGGGCATAGGCCTCACTTTTGAAGGACCACCTCAAGATAGGACCAGTCCATCCGATCGAAAGACTTGTGCGCATCCAGAGCCAGGAGGCCGGCTTTCATTTGCGTTCTACCTGCTATCTCAACCAAGTAGAGAGCCTACCGGATATTATCCTGAGTCGATCAGCGGGTGATAAAGCCGGTTTGGTCCTAGTGGATCAAAGTTGGCATGGCCGGCATCAGCCTCATAGCGAGGACCTTAGAATACAATTTGGCTTCTAGATTGATGAGGGAGTTGGGACGATACGAGTCGAGCAGGCGGGCATCTCTGTGCGGTTTCAAAAGCAGGATGGTGGCGGTTTCAAGCATTGTGCATGTGAGTGCACCGGCTTCAGGAAAATAATTAAATCGACGTGTCGGATGAGGGGCGATACTCTCACAGTATGCCTTGTAAAAGTCTGCTGTGAACCCATCTGGCCCAGGGGCCGTATTTTTCAGGGATTTGATGGCCGCTGTGACATCCGCGATGGATAAAGGCTGTTCCAATTGTGTGACCAGAGTGGGAGCCAGGATGGGGAAGGTCACAGGCTTTAGATAGGACCGCAAGGTGTCTGTGCTCGGTGGAGAGGCTGATGCTGCCCTCATGTGATAAGTGTGTACCCAGTGTGACTGAAGAGAATGTATGGATCCTAAAGAAACTAATGACGAAGTAAGGTATCGAGTGAAATCTCAAATATAAAGGAAGGAGATTATACGTGCACAAAGCGCTGCAGTAAATCAATCGTTCAATAATTGTACAGATGCTGAAATGCAAGGTAGACAAGTCATCATAGAAGCTGGCTATACATAGTAAATAGAGCAAAGGCGAAGACGCCATTGTATAGAAGCTGGACATCGGTATCATGAATTTAGTAAGCCAGGACCCAAGAAGCGGAAAGGGAAACAAGAAACAGGAAGGGAAAACTGTATCGCAGCAAGAATAAGCAGAATCGTGGAGCTACATGGCGAGGTTGTCTGGCCTGTAGTCAAGACTGAAGCAGCCAAGGTCAGCTATCTATTCTGTAAATGAGCGAATGTGTGAAGGATGAATCATCCCTTGTTAAGGTGCAAAGAAAGAACACCAAGTGCCAAGTTAAATTCATTTAAAGCAATTAAAACCTACAAAATGGGCCAAATTGTGGTCTCCTGTCACGTGAGCCAAGGATGAAAATAGAGTTCGAACTTGGAGTCCCAGAACACGATAGCAAGTGCCCTCATTCCCATGTATTCTAAAAGACAAGGATACTTTTCAAGGCCAAGTTCAAAGGCAATCTTCATGGCAGGAGGCATGGACGATGGGAGATGCTGGGCTAATTGGCTGGGGGTGTAGTGTAAAAGGATTGTGACTGGCTGCCAACTATCAGGTGGACAACATATACCTAAAACATGTCATCTTCAGAAACATTAGATACATAGTTTCCCATTGTTCTTCAATCTATAAGGTCCTTAGTTATATGGACTACTTCAATTGGTTTGCCATGCCTGGAACATTCGGTTCACTTAGCAGCACGTAAACCCAGACCCAGGTGCAAGGAGATGAGGCATTACGCTTTAACCTCCTCCCAAAACCCCTTCCCCATTATATCCCCTCTAACAATATTGCGACACAGCAGGATACATTCTATGTAACCTTTGAGGAGTGTAATGCCATTGTGTCATAATTTTATACATCTCTCTCAGCTATATAGACCTAGTTAATTTTGAAATATTTCTCCACAGTTCTACCCAGCGCTCTTGTGTGATATTTTCCCGTCGTACTCTCCCAGGCCAACTGATAAGGCCAAGTGTTTTGAGATCTACAAGATTGTAATATCTGATACAATTGAGACACTATTGTTTTGTCCGCGGTGTGGGTAACTATATATGTCTCGAACTGAGTTAAAGGTCTCCTTGCTGCTTGCCAAATCGCAGGTTGCATCAGCAAGTGTCTCATCTGACCATATTCAAATCTATCAGTCTCTTTTAGACCTATATGTTTCTTACACTCTTCAAATGTCGCTATGTCATCACTCCATGCCATGCCCCTTATTTTTCTGCATTTTTGTTTTTTCCATGGACCAAATGCTCCATTTATCATACCCGGGGAGAACTGGGAATTCCCAAATAGGGGAGTAAGTTCAGAGGGATGAGTCCATAGGTGTCCTTTTTTCACATGTCTGTCCCGTATGTCACACGTGTCTTTATTACAACACTATAACGAGCACTCAGAAGTCTTTCCCTTTGATAGCCATAACAAACCTGCCAATGATGTGCCAGCTACAGCTCTATCCATACACGCCCATATTTTCTCCTTATTGTTTGTAAACCACTCGCAGTTGGTCCGTCTCATAATACCTGCTCATAATAGGTAAGCCCAAACACCCTTTATTTCTAGGTGTAGTTAACAAGTCAAAAGAGGTCCGAGGGCCCTTGTTTTGCCAAACGAATTTTGAAATCAGTTTATTAATCGTTAAAAAAATAGCTGAGGAATGGGGATCGGTAGGGCCTGAAATGAATATAGTAGTCTTGGTAGATTAACCATTTTAACTGTGGAGATACGACCCAGCCAGAACACCTTAAGATGGGGGCATCTCTCATAATCTTCTCGTATTTTCTTCAGAGTATCAGGATAATTTGATTTGTACAAGTGGGTGACATTGCTTGTGAATTTTATCCCTAAGTAAGTTAAAGTGTTATCTGCCTTCCAAAAAAGGGAGAATGTATTCAAATTAGAAATTTGATCTTTCGAAAGACCCAATCCCAATAGTTCAGATATTGTCATGTTTATTTTCAGACCAGACATCTTTTCCTTCTCCCCCACTGAGGATACCAATGCTGGGATTGATGCTTCGGGCTCTACCAGTGTCATTAGCATAGCATCAGCGTATGCTGCAGTCTTGTGCTCTTCCCCTCCAAATGGTATGCCCTCTACCGCTATATTTTGATGAATCCTAAATAATAGCAGTTCCAAGTAGATAGCGTATAATAAACGGGATAACAGGCACCCTTGTCATGTTCCTTGTTGAATATTTTTGGCGTCGGATATACAAGAGTTGATAGAAAGATGTATTGTCAGGTTTTTATAATTTACCTACACCATCTGTACGAAATTTGGGCCGAAGCCCATATGTTTCATCGTCTCAAAAAGAAACAGCCATTCGATCCTATCAAATGCCTTTTCGGCGTCTAAGGAAATTAATGTTGCAGGGACATGTTTAATTGCTACTTTTTCTGTCAGATGTATAACCCGTCTAATGTTATCCCAAGTTTGTCTCCCCGAAATGAATCCTGAGTGATCCAATCCTATCAAAGAAGGGAGAATACGTTTTAGTCTAGCAGCTAAGATCCCTGTGTATATTTTAGCGTCTATGCTTGAAAATGCTATCGGTCGGTAGGAACCGCATTGAGTTAGGTCTTTATTTGGTTTCCCTAGCAAGATCACCTTTGCTTCTGACATGGAGCCTGTTATTGCCCCCTCTATGGCGAATTGAGTTAAATACTTTTGTTAAAATGGCAATCCACTCCTTGTTAAAAGTCTTGTAAAAGGCTGCTAAGAACCCATCTGGGCCTGGCGCCTTATTCCTGGGAAGTGTCTTTATCATTATTTCAACTTCTTCTTTTATGTCTTCCTCTAAAGCCTCTCTGTCCCTTGTTGTTATCTTTGGCATCTGTAGATCATTAAGATACCCCTTTATTGCTACCAGGTTTGGGCATACCGTGGAGTATAATTGTTTGTAAAATGACGAAAATGAATGTCCCGATTTGTTTTATACCATTTACGTGACCACTTGAGAGTTTTGTCTTTTCAGTTGCCTAGCAAGTAATCTGTCAGCCTTGTTTGCTTTAATATAATAACGTTGTTTTATATTCAGAAGAGATTTCTCCACCTTTCTCATACAAATGAATTCTAAATGTCTCTGTACTTTTATTTTCTTATAACCCTCCTTGCTCTTGTATTTGGCCAAGTCTATTTGTGCTTTACACAATTCACCCTCGCACTGTCGTGAATCGGCCTTATGTCATCTCACGAAGACTTGCGATTGCCCCTCAAGTTCTTGGAGGATTCCTTGGCGTTTAGTGCAACGGCGAAAACATGGCAGTTCTGTGGGGACTGCAGCATCCAGCATTCAGCGGTAGTACTCAAGTGAGGCGCTATGGTCACGTGAAACACACGGACCGTTGTTCGCGTCTGTATGCGAATAGGACTTATTCTTGCTGCGCGCACGGAACGGGTGCTCCTTAACTGAGTTGTCTGCCAGTTTTGTAGCATCAGTTTTTTGGCAATCTCATTGTTTATTGAATCCTGTTTTTGACTCCTTGGCCTCTTACTTCGGAATTACCTCTTGGAACCGTCCCTGATTTCTGGTTTTTTGGCCCCTTCGGATTGATTCCTGTTACCCCCCCGACGCGGCTCACGTTACCTGGATTCCTTCTGCCTACCGTTTTAGTTACGTCGCATTCCCGGAACTCTGCAACCCAGCATATCGCTTCCGACACCTGGCCCAGTACCTTCCATTTTCCGCCTGGACCCGTTACTTACCTGCATTCTGCTCCCCTTCAAGTTTCCTTTCTTTTCTCCTCCGCTCTTTGTCTATTTTGTCCCTTCTTCCATACCCTCATACACGGACTCACTTGCCTACTCCTTGGGACGCATTGCTGAATCACGAGGGTTGTTTACCTTGGATACCTGAGTGACTACTGTGGACGCTCTCCTGTTTTCTTCTTCAGTCACTCCTTACACTAATACCAGGACGCTCTGCAGTACAACACAAACTCTTGCCGGCTTTTCCATTGGGATTACGGGACTTTTCTTGGAACTTCATTATTTGGTTCTTCATTCCATTTCCTTCATTGTGGTCAAGTAGGTTACGGGTCTTGTTCTTCACGGAGCAGGTAAGAGTGGGGAAAAAGGGGGGTGGTGTCTGATACGGTTGATATATTTGAACAAAGCATTAAAAGAGCTCTTATTGTTGTTTCCTCTAGCTCTGTTGCTGCTGCTCCTGCCTTTTCACTCAAGCCCCTAGTCTGTTAGGTGCTTTCTCATCCTCCTACAGACTGCTCTTGTGAGGAAAGTCTGGCTGCAAATTGGCTTCAGGCAAAGAGAGGGTTGTGATAAGGACTGTCTGGTTTTGACAGATTAAGGAGCCTATCATTATCAACCTGTGGAATGGATCTGGGTCCAGATCCAGTGCAGGCACTCATGCAAGCCTTGTCAGCCTTGCGTACAGATATGGCATCAGCCCATACGACCTTAAACCAACGTATGGATGTGTTACAATGCTTTATACAACTGTTACCTCCTGATGAGGAATTTGGTGAGGCTGCAGCAGTAGCAGGCCCCCCGAGACCCCTAGTTGTCCCTCCTGCTCCCACCCCAGTGGTTTTGCCCGGGCCTTTTCCTCTTGCTCCACCAGAACGTTTTACGGGAGACCCTAAAACCTATCGCACTTTTGTAAACCAGTGCCGGTTGCATTTTCTGTGCCGACCCCTGGCGTTTCCGGATGCCACAACGAAAGCCGCCTTTGTCCTGTCCCACTTAGGTGGAACGGCCGCTGCCTGGGCTAACCCTTTATTAGAGTGGGACGACCCGGTCTTGTATAACTTTGACACTCTCATCCAAGCTATGGATGCGGTATTTGACATGAGACATAAGGCGCAAGCCTCTGACCGTGCATTCCTAGCTATCACTCAGGGGAAAACGGACCTTGTGACCTATCTTGCTCGCTTTAACCAGCTAGCAGTTGAAACCTCGTGGCCAGAACAAAAGAAAGCTGCTGTCTTTTATAAAGGCCTTTCCGATGAACTTAAGGATGCCTTAGCAGTAGTACTAGCAGTACTGTCTGTTTTTTCAGAACTGGTCGACCTGGTCTTGCAGGTTGATGCCAGACACAGCGGTAGAGACGGGGTGAACGCAGATACCCAGAACTCCGCTCCTCTGGGAAATCAGATACGGGTACTACCAGCGCTTCAAGCGAAGCAGAGCCTATGCAAATAGGGGCTATCAGATGGCCCTTGTCCAAGATGGAACGGGAAAGACGCGTGCTTCACAACCTTTGTTTCTACTGTGGCCAGGCAGGTCACTACATTCGTGTCTGTCCCAAAAGACCAGCTAAATCGGCGGGAAACGCCAGGACTCGTCCTTAACTCGAGCCTGCAGGACGAGTCAGCAGACACAAGGCTCAGAGGTCAGTTGTTCTCCTTCACACATATTCCTCCATATGTGTTTTTCCGCTCCTGATTCTGAGACATTTTCCAGTCCTGTTATGATCGACTCCAGCGCCAGTGGGAATTACATGGACGTCCAGCTGGCTGGTCGTTATGGATTATCCACTATAATCAAAGAAAGACCGGAAGAAGTACATGCCGTTGATGGTACCTGTCTGGTATCAGGTCAGATAACGGAACAGACTGGGCCTCTTCGGATGTCAACTGCTGAAGGTCACTCGGATTACATCACGTTTGACCTTATTTCAGCTCCTCAATTTGGGATTATTCTCGGCCTTTCTTGGTTACAAACACATAATCCTGTTATTAACTGGTCTGAACAAACAGTGCGTTTTTCCTCTGAATTCTGCCGTAAGCAATGTCTTGACTCTCTGGTTATACCCAAGCTTTCACCTTGCTTGGCTATGGTCACTAGTGTTTCCTCGGTTAATGCCACACTACAAACACCTACCCCGGAGTTACCTGCGGTATACAAGCAGTATATCGATGTCTTTGACAAGAAGTTATCCGAAAAAATCCCTCCGCACCGAAGTTATGACTGCCCAATTGATTTAGTCCCTGAGGCAGTGATACCTCATGGCAGGGTTTACTCCCTGACACAAAAGGAGGAGGACCATCTACGAGAATACGTGCACAACGCCCTGTGGCTGGGGCATATCCGGCCATCTTGCTCTCCTGCAGCGTACCCTATCTTTTTTGTGCCCAAAAAAGAGGGCGATTTACGCCCCTGTGTGGATTATAGAGCCCTAAACAAGATCACAATCAAAAATCAGTATCCACTTCCTTCGATATCCGAACTGCTCGACAAATTGACCTCCTCTACCATCTTTACCAAGCTGAATTTAAGGGGGGCTTACAATCTGGTCAGGATGTGAAAAGGGGACGAGTGGAAGACCGCGTTTAAAACCAAGTTCGGTCTATACGAGTACTGCGTAATGCCTTTCGGCCTCTGTAATGCCCCAGCCACCTTCCAGCATTTTATCAACGATATATTCAGGGACATGCTGGATTGTTATGTTGTAGTGTATCTGGATATCATCTTGACTTTTTCTGATACCTTATATCAACACATTCAGCATGTTTGCTCTGTTTTGCAACGTTTACGAGATAATTTTTTTATACGCAAAACTGGAAAAGTGCGTTTTTCATGCATCCTCAGTTGAATTCCTGGGATTCCAAATATCAGCAGAGGGGGTCCATATGTGTGTTTCCAAAGTCCAGGCAGTGCTCGAATGGCCTGTCCCCACTTCCGTAAAAGCCTTACAGTCCTTCTTGGGCTTTGCAAACTTTTATCACGGATTGTCTCCTTTTCAGAAATCGTAGCCCCCCTTACACGCCTTACCAGCCCTACAGTTCCATTTCTATGGAACTCTGATGCACAAACTGCCTTTCAAACTTTGAAAGAGGCCTTTACGACAGCACCTGTCTTACAACACCCAAACCCATCTCTCCCGTTTATTGTAGAAGCCGATGCATCTGCTGTTGCTGTAGGAGCTATCCTTTCGCAAATCTGCCCTTCTACACACCAGTTGCACCTTGTGGCTTTTTTCTCCCGAAAATGATCACCTGCTGAACGCAACTATACAATAATGGACAGGGAGTTTTTGGCTATACGGGCCGCGTTTAAGGAATGGAGACATCATCTCTTGGGTGCCCGACATCCGGTCACGGTTTATACCAATCATAGAAATTTGCAAGCTCTGTCACATGCCAAATGGCCCAATGCTCGGCAAATACGCTGGCACCTTTTTTTTTTACTATTTTCGATTTCACTGTGACTTATCGTCCCGGCCCCGTACATGGGAAGGCAGACGCTCTGTCTCGAATAGGCACTGATTGCAACCCTAACAATCCGGTGACACGGATTTTGCCAACCAGATCTGTAATCTGTGTTTGTGCAGCCTCTTCCTCACTGTTGGATCTGATCCGGCGATGGGCCAAGGATCATGTTTCCTCTCTTGAGGAATTGGGAGCTACGTTGGTGTCGGGTCTTCCCTATGTTCATGGCCTCTTGTATTTGCCAGATAACAAGACAAGAAGAATGGCTCTTGAGTGGTCCCATGAGTTCAAACTAGTAGCACACCCAGGCCGGACCAAGACTCATGAGCTATTAAGCCGATGGTGTTGGTGGCCCAGGATAAAAATAGAAATTGATTTATACGTTGCCACATGTGCCGTCTGTACCCAATGCAAGCGTCAACCTGGGAAACCAGTCTGTCTTCTGATGAATATGCCTTTACCTCTGCACCCGTGGTACATGGTTATGCTTGATTTCGTAGTAGATCTTCCTATGCTTCAGGGTAAGACGGCAATACTAGTAGTGGTGGACAAGTTTACCAAGATGGCCCGATTCATTCCGTGTCCAGGGATCCCATCGGCCTCTTTGTTGTCCTCTCTGTTCTTTGACAACATAGTCCGTTTTAAGGGCTTCCCACAGTGGTGATATCGGATAGGGGATCGCAATTTACATCACGTTTTTGGCATGCGTTAACCAAGTCTCTGGGCATTGATGCCCGTCTGTCATCGGCTTATCATCTGCAGACAGACGGCCAGACGGAGCGCACTAATGCTACCATGGAACAGTACCTCCGTTGTCTGTGTCTACAACATCAGTCGGATTGGTTGTCTGTGTTGGGGATCGCTGAATTTGCATACAACAATTCCCGACATTAATCGGTGGGATGTTCCCCGTTTTACGCCTTGTATGGCCTACATCCAAGGACCCTTCCTGCTGTTTTTCCTTCCCTAGATCGGGTACCTGCTGCTAAGAAAATGAGGGATTCCCTCCTCTCTATACGTACCTCTGTTCTTTGTCATCTTCAAGCCGCCAAACGCCGCACTAAGCAACAAGCAGATAGGCATCGCTCTCCAGCCCCTGTTTACACTCCAGGTGACCGGGTATGGTTGTCAACCAAATATCTTACTCTACGGGGCAAGAAGAAGCTTTTGCCATGCTACCTGGGCCCCTATGAGGTTTCGCATTGCATCAATCCAGTTGCTGTGCGTCTGCAAATCCCTTCCACTTGGAGTGTACACCCTGTGTTCCATGTTTCCTTGCTCCGTCCATATGTGTCTGGCACTCGCCTCCATGTATCTCCGACTCTGCTGAAAGTGCATGGTGAAGATGAATATGAGGTTCACGCAATTCTGGACACTCGAGTGAGGAATGGAGTGCGCTCATATTTGATCGATTGGAAAGGCTATGGTCCGGAAGATAGGACTTGGGAGCCGGCGTCCAATTTACATGCTCCTCGTCTTTTGCGCTCCTTTTGGCAATCTTACATGCGAGATGCCAGAGAGCAACGCCCTTTGCGGGGGGGTACTGTCGTGAATCGGCCTTATGTCATCTCACGAAGACTTGCGATTGCCCCTCAAGTACTTGGAGGATTCCTTGGCGTTTAGCGCAACGCCGAAAACACGGCGGTTCTGTGCGGACTGCAGCATCCAGCATTCCGCGGTAGTACTCGAGTCAGGGGCTATGGTCACATGACACGCACGGACCGTTGTTCGCATCTGTATGCGAATAGTACTTATTCTTGTTGCGCGCACGGAACGGGTGCTCCTTAACTGAGTTGTCTGCCAGTTTTGTAGCATCAGTTTTTTGGCAATCTCGTTGTTTATTGAATCCTGTTTTTGACTCCTTGGCCTCTTACTTCGGAATTACCTCTTGGAACCGTCCCTGATTTCTGGTTTTTTGGCCCCTTCGGATTGATTCCTGTTACCCCCGACGCAGCTCACGTTGCCTGGATTCCTTCTGCCTACCGTTTTGGTTACATCGCATTCCCGGAACTCTGCAACCCAGAATATCGCTTCCGACACCTGGCCCAGTACCTCCCATTTTCCGCCTGGACCCGTTACTTACCTGCATTCTGCTCCCCTTCAAGTTTCCTTTCTTTTCTCCTCCGCTCTTTGTCTATTTTGTCCCTTCTTCCACGCCCTCATACACGGACTCACTTGCCTACTCCTTGGGACGCTTTGCTGAATCACGAGGGTTGTTTACCTTGGATACCTGAGTGACTACTGTGGACGCTCTGCTGTTTTCTTCTTCAGTCACTCCTTACACTAATACCAGGACGCTCTGCAGTACAACACAAACTCTTGTCAGCTTTTCCATTGGGATTACGGGACTTTTCTTGGAACTTCATTATTTGGTTCTTCATTCCATTTCCTCCATTGTGGTCAAGTAGGTTACGGGTCTTGTTCTTCACGGAGTAGGTAAGAGTGGGGAAAAAGGGTGGTGGTGTCTGATACGGTTGATATATTTGGACAAAGCATTAAAAGAGCTCTTATTGTTGTTTCCTCTAGCTCTGTTGCTGCTGCTCCTGCCTTTTCACTCAAGCCCCTAGTCTGTTATGTGCTTTCTCATCCTCCTACAGACTGTGCTCTTGTGAGGAAAGTCTGGCTGCAAATTGGCTTCAGGCAAAGAGAGGGTTGTGATAAGGACTGTCTGGTTTTGACACCCACTCTTTTTCCAGTCTATCCCTTTTTTTTTTACCTTCGTGCTTTAAGTACAATCAACTCCCCCTAATTACATCCTTAAAGGCATTGCATACATTGCCTAAGGACACTTCCAGCGTGATATTATTCTGAAAGTATTCCTTAATTTTCCCTCTTAATGTTTCCTGTGAAACCGGATCATGTAGCACCTCTAACGGACGTGTCCATGTCCACAAACGATTGTCCTGTTTCCATCCCTTCAGCCTAACCATCATGGGGTCGTGGTCAGATAATGAAATTGGATTTACCTCCATGTCCACCAATGCCCCCGACCCCTCCTCTATTCTCCGGGATGTGTGGTGTACATGAGAAAAACCAGTGAATCCATTCCCGTTCCCTTTTTTCACTCTCCAAAGATCTTTCACAGCCATATTTCAGAACCTCTCTTTTAATGTGTCCGTCGCCCACTACCCCCTCCCAGTTATATGAACACTTCTATCTCTCTTTCTCTCTCTTAGTGTCCCAGGTCAAATGAAAATCACCAGTTAGCAATATCTCTCCCTCCGCAAACAGTTCCAACTTCTCGAACGTTGAATATAAAAACTCTTCTTGTCCTTGGTTAGGGGCATACAACGTTCCTATTGTTATCTTCTTGTTCCTTATAATTAGTCTTAGGAAAACATATCTACCATTTGGATCTATCAGTGTATGAAGAACCCTGGCATCCAACGTCCCTTTAATCAATCATAACCCCAGCCGTTTTCTCCTTTGCGGTAGCCTCAAGTATCTGAGAAAAACAACTGTCGAAATCTAGACTTGTCTGCCTTTCTAATGTGGGTTTCCTGAAGCAATATTATGTCCGCCTGCCCTCTCCTTATCTACACCTCTAACTTTTTCCTCTTCGTAGGGGTGTTCAGCCCCCGTACATTATGAGACAAGATTCTTATGTCCATCACAACCTTGTAAATATATTTGCCTATTTAACCGTTGTATTAAAGAAAAACAGGTAAAACCTCCTATGAAACTGTGATCTCTTCCCACCCCTTTCCCACTACCCTCCTCCCGCCCAAGACTCCCACCCTCCCTCTCCAGATACGGGCCTGGTATCCTATGATACATCCCAATACTTGGAACCGGCCCATATTTAAACCCAGAACTAACTGCGAGGGAACTAACCTCTCTAGCAATCCAAAAAAATCAGTCAAATAACTCGAGTCCGACCCAGCCTGTTTCGTCTCCGACCAAGTCCTGCATCCATTCTAATGTAAAACCCCTTGATTCCACCCTCCAACATACTGTCTTATATTGTGATGTTCTTAATCGTAGTCCAAAATTAAGTCTCCTCGACCCATAATTCGACCTATGACCAGTCAGCGTTTACCATCCCATCGTAACCAGGTAGGAGGGCCCTTTAGCTTCTGTCCTCTCTTTTCCAGTGGGCCGGACCATTCCCAAGCTCTCCTTCCTTGCCCCATAGGACCATGGCGCTCCACTCCCATTGCTGCATCTTCTTCCTCCAAGCCCAATATGGATAGGCCCTCCTGACATGTAGTAGCCCTGTATTGTTTTCCGTCCCAGGAGAACAACATGCCAAACAGAAGGGTCCATTTGTAGGGGATCTTTTTGCAGGCAGAACCCTGGTAACCGGTCCCATCGCTCTTCTCTTTTGCAGCATAGCTACGGTTGAATCCTGGAATAGGAGAATGTTTGATCCATTAACTGTAATGTCTGAATGACTGCGGGCCGCCTTAAGTATTCCTTCTTTAGTTTCATATGAGGCCAGTGCAGCCACTACATCCCAGGCTCTATCTCCCTTCCCAGATCTTCTCAGACCCACCCGGTGTATTCGGTCTATCTGGATATCTCCTGGCACAGAGTCCGAAAACAAGTTTCGAGAAACATTGTTGTAGCACCACTTTTATTTCCGCATCAGCAGTTGTTTCAGCCAATCCTTTTATCTGAATTTTGTACCTCCGGGAGCAATTCTCCAAGTCTTCCGTTTGTAGTTCCAGATTGCTCGTAGCCGCTGCAATTTGTTCCAGTAGTTCCGAATTCTGCTCCACTTTGCCAGAAACCACTGATAGATCCTTCTCCATAATGTCCACTCTATTCCACAGGGTTTTTATATCTTCCTTAATTCCTGCCATGGAATTCTTTAGTTCTTCCTTTAGACTCGCTATCAGGTCCTGCATAGTTGCCCTCATTCATTCTTCCATTCCCCTAGGGCATGCTGCAAGATCTTCCTTATTGAGTGTCATGTCTCCAGTCCATTCGGGGCCCTCTTCCCCTTCCACCTACCCCTCTCACTTGCCGAATTGTCTGCAGGTAGCTGTCTCCCGCACCCATCCAGGTCAGCCAGGATCAAAGATTTCTTCCCTCTGCATGTCTATTCTGGTATGCAGTTACCACATGACTTTGCGAACACACCCCTGACGTAAACTGCCCGTCTCTCCCACGGGCGCCACCTTCTGCACTCCGTCCCCATTTATTTATGTATGCCGCAGCTTCGAGCAAGTTGCAGTTCCGGGCCCCCAGAACCACGCCCTTCCTCTAGGGGCAGCAGACCTCAATGCTTCATTTATGCGTAGAAACTTATTTTGACCCACTGCTGTGGGGGGGGGGTGGATTTATTCGAGCTGATGCATTCCTACTCTGCTTTTTTCATCTTTATTGATTGTTCATGCTGGAGGTTGAGGAAAACATCCGACCTCATCGGCAACCAATTTGGATCTCTGACCCAAAGTGGTTTACATATGCAAAAGGACTCAGCAGAAAAAAGCATGCTGTGAGATAGCACCTGAGGTAACTATCAAAGGTCAGGAAACTTGGTGAGGTATAGACTGACCTCCAATACCAACAGCATTTGTAACTTCATCTGAACATGGGCAATATGGAAAATATGAAGTCTTCACCAATGCACGACATGACAGATTTATCTACCACTGACGGAACATTGCACATAAGTAGACGGGCTAGTCGGAATTAACAAATCAAAATGTCGAGTCCTTTGGATGTCGTATGGGGCATTAAAGGAAATTGGGGTGGTGGTAGAGAGAAAGGCTGGGCCTCCTGTTGAGCTGGTCAGTTCAGGCATACTGACTTCCAGTGGCCAAAGTCTTTACAACAATTACACGGGTTACCATAAGGATTGGAAACAGGTAGTTGTCTGGTAGGGACTCTACCTGGATCAGAACTGACAAAGGTTCCCCTGCCCCAGGCCTCCATGCCCCAGTTCTGCTCTATGTTCTGCTCTTCACAGAGGGAGTTGCTGTTGATGAATCTGTAAAGCGACTAGTTTAGTTTCAGCAGATTCTTTCAGTCTCTTTTCATGGATATTGTGAGGGGTCAGAAATGCGAGGCAGACAACTTGGTAAAGGTTTTTCACAAGAAGCCATTTTATTTACTTAAAAGGATGTGATAAATGCCTCACTTTCCCTAACCTAACATGGGTCTCCCAACCTAGGAAACTAAGACTAAAGGAAAACGCTCTAACAAAAGAAGACTGTCCCTCACACTTATACATACATCAAACTCATAAAGGTAGGATATGGCAATTCAGATGTAGTAAAAATAACAGTTGTATTCAATATAAACTTAGTAACTGTACATCCTGGTAACCTGGGTTCAATCCCCTACCACAGATTCAAAGTAGGATTTCCAAAACAATAAGAAAGTTCCTCTTGTAGCCAGGTTCTGATCACTAAGTTCCTCTTATTCAGAAAAAGTCTTTCACTTGTCTTTTTCAAAGGTTCCATTAAATGAAAAAGTCTTTATCGCTACACTTGTATTCAACAGTTTAACACAACTTCTTCTTCTTCTTGAGAAAACAAAGAATTTCATACTTCTTTTGTATTAACAACAATGTTTTGTCTGGATGATGTAACCACAATTCATAAAACACATAAATGGCTTTGCCCCTTCTTTTTCTCCTCAACCTCCAAACACAATGTTGTACTTCAATTATTTCTTCCTGGGGCACTTACCTGCCAGGACTAACACTACAAATCCCTTTCCTTGTATACTCGCGTGCCATGACCAAACCCCTAACACTACTACAAGTACTCAGTGGTGGGGTCTGCTTCAAACAATTAGGAAAAAATATTGACTTTTAATATCCGCACATTTCATAACTTCTTCTGAGAACACATGATACACATTGGTGCTGTTTGTTCCACTGTTTTATTTGCTGTATGCAATTCAGGTTATGTTCCTCTCCTCCTTGATACTTTCTACCAGAAGGGCTTTTTTCCTCCCACTCTTGACTTCCGACTTTCACATGAACTAACTGCTGACAATGTCTCTTTATTACACTTGCCTCTTCTTGACTTAGGCAATCATTCTGAAAATAATGGCTAGAATCTTTATGCAATTGTGTTCTCTTGTTATTTTTCCAATTCGGGTTATATACTTTCTGAAATATTGCCCCCTCTTTACTTTGGCAATGGTGGCTATAGTTTTTCTGAAATATTGCCCCTTCTTACTTTGGCAGTGCAGGCTCTTAGCTTGACTCAATATTGCCCCCTGTTTGTTTTGGCAATGTTCTTGGCTTTTCCAATAATGATTATAACCTTTCTTTTCTTGTCCTTTTTCAAAGTTCTTATTGCGCAAATATGACTTTCTTACATTTGTTTGGTATTCAAAATGATTATCAGCAGCCAGCGATCGCCTACCGAGCAATCCGGGATTACCCTACAAAGGTAAACTCACCGGTTTCTTCATACGCGTCCACTCGATCTGCTGCCACTGCCAGTTCTGCTTCTTCTGCGACCGTCTGCACAGCTGACTGCTTCGGTTATTTTCCTTTGGCCTGCATCGATAGGGATACAAGCTTCTTTTGCTCCTAGTGCACTCTGGTGCTGGCCAGCCACTGGAAAAAGGCATTCAATAAGGAGAGCCTCTCTCTCCACAGGGAACGCTTGCCAAAAAACGGCTTCCTACTGCGCTACCTCTGCACTTCAGGCCAGCAATCTCAGAGTCCCTCTCAGAGACGACATCCCCTTCCAAGACAGCAGCGTCTTCAGCATCTGTGACACTCTGCTTCTCCTACTGAAACTGCAGCTGGGAACTCGTGCTACTGCTCCATACTCTGGTTCTCCCTGGCTGCACCTGAGGGGACCTTACATATTCAAACATACTGCTCAGGTGTGGGTCATTAGAACCACTAGACTGCACATTGCAGTTTACTTCTTCTGAGTCCCACTTCCTTGTCCCAGTACTTCAGACATTGTGGGACTGGAAGTCCCCAATGTACTAATCTCTTTTTATATCAAAGGTCTCAATTTTGCAATAGGCCATCAAAACTGTAGGGTCTCTAGGGAAATTATAGAGAGGGTTCTCCCAATTATCCTTACCTTAGTCCCCCCTCATGAGATCCTCCAGCAGAACACCCCCCCCCCCAGGCTCAGGATCAGGAAGCGTCTACCTTTCCCTGACCAAATGAGAAGGGTCCCAGGCCAGGGTTCTTGGGGTAATCACCTCTGACTCATCACAATATGCTGAGTATGTCATAAAACATCAGTCAAATTATTTCCTTCCCATCTTGTCAGTATGGGCTTCAAAGCTAGAAAAGGCCTTGTGCATCCAGAGGAAAGAAAGGTGGAGGTGTTTCTGAAGATTCCCCTAACAAGTACCAAAGATGGAATGTGGGCCTTTCTTGGTTTGGATGAATATTATCAAAGATTCATCACTCAGTTTTCAAGTCTCTCAGGACCTTTAACCGACCAACTAAGAGCCTCAGCATCTAACCATTTGTGGCAGATGGGTTGTATACGAATTGATACAACTGCTCGAATGACAATTGACCTTTTCACAATTGACCGAATTGTGAAGGTCAATTGTACCATATATGTGGGGGGGAACCCACCACAACCCCCCACCCAACACCAAACCCCCAAAACCCATATATATATATATATATTACCAAACCGATATATATATATATATATTCGGTCAATTGTGAAAAGGTCAATTGTGACCCTTTAAATTCGAACAATTGTAAACGAACAATTTGGGTAATACCGGCAGATGAGTCAGAGTCAGGAGTTCTTTGAGGAGTTGAAGCATTCTCTGTGCCATCTAACCCCCTTCACTATGCTCGACTTCTTTCAACGGTTCATTTTCTAAACGGATACTTTCCAGGAGCGAATCGGGTTGGTACGCTCCCAAGATCAAGCAATTTGCAAACTCCCCATTTTGTACATCAATAGAAAGCATTTTGTTCAGGAAAAGACTTATGCCATCAAAGCGGATGTCTTGCCATTAAATGGGTGATCAAAGCCCTCACCTCATATATTACCTGACAGCCAAACATATTCAGTTATTTGAGGATGATTCCCCTCTAACTTGACTCCCCAGAAAAAAGGAGACTAATCCACATGTTAGGGGTGGTTCCTGGTGATGCAACTGTACACCTTCACACCATTAAACACTGGGAAGGCCACCTCTAGGTGAATGTAGATTAATTATATTGCCACTCTGTAGGATTACCAATTGGGGGACACATCTGACGGGTAGAAGGAATGTGACAAAGTCTCCTGTTTCAGGCTAAAGGATGGGACTGAAGTGACCACCACTACTCCATGATGTATGCCATGAAATGGTACACGGTGGATGAATCAAGCACCCCACTTGTTCCCCAGCCTTTTTTCTTACCACCACCATTATTTCTCCAAACAATATATAGATAGTCATGGCATGGGCCTCACGGCAAGGACAAAGCTAAGCCCCACTACGGGTACCCAGAGAACAGCTGATTGTGAAGTTTGGTACAGCGAATGACAGCAGTTCATAAGTATAAGTCATAATGCAGTCTGCATCCTTTGTGTGCACTCACTTGTGCACTCCAGAATCTGTCAGGCTCTTGTGGTGGTGTGACCAAGTGAAGGGCAGGTATGAATCGAACACAACTGCAATCACAGTACTGCACTGCAAGCAAAGATGCCGCCTGTAAGTTTTATCATGCTGGACAGTGGAAAAGTGACACTCTCAATGCGTGATAGCACTGGCCAGTTCTGTAGTCCTTACGGTTGACAACAAATCACTTATCATGCATGCAATGTGACTATCCGTCAGATTATATCACCTCTCCCCAGAGGAGAGCCCCTTTCGATGAGGCTAGGGAGGTGAGGCCGCTAACCGATCGTCCCCTAGGGTTGCTAACATGTGGGAAGAACTCATGATATGATATGCTACGATATGGTATTTATAACGTGCCTATAGACAAGTGTTTCAAGGCGCCAATGGGAACACCCCTCCTGGGGACAAGGATGTGAATCTGGGACATGGCCCATTTATCTCCCAACCCCACAGGTCAGTAACGACACCCAAATCTTCCTTACCGAGACAATTTTGGGGGTCATTACAAGTTTGTCGGTACCGTAGTTCCCAGACTGGCAAACTATGGGTTCTGCTCGCGGGTGCCATTACGGTTGCCAGGTCTGACCTAGCGGCCGTATCGGCACCCGCAAGCAGAGCATGTCAGATGCACCGGCACCATTCACGAATGGTGCCGGTGCATCTGGCTTCCCCATTTCCATTGAGCCCTATAGGGCTCAATGGAAATGGGGAAGAATATTTTCAGGCGCCTGGGAACGGGTGATTACCGGGTCTGGCAAGGCCGTAATGACCCGGTAATTGCCCATTCCTGGGCTCCGTAAAGATTTGCAAGTTTGGCGGCAGCGTGCCGGTTTTACCAGCAAGGCTACCGCCAAACTTGTAATGAGGCCCAATGTGTTATTGTAATGTGGTAGACAGTTTCACTATGACAGGTACTGGGATGAAGAAGAACCCAAGAACACTATCGTCAAGCATGAAGTGTTTTCACTCAGCTGTTGTCAAATCAAACTGACGTTACGCTGGGGCAATCCGAGCTAGTTAAGCTAAACGTAAAGAAGGACAAGGAGAGCGGTGCATCTGGCTTCCCCATTTCCATTGAGCCCTATAGGGCTCAATGGAAATGGGGAAGAATATTTTCCGGCGCCTGGGAATGGGTGATTACCGGGTCTGGCAAGGCCGTAATGACCCGGTAATTGCCCATTCCTGGGCTCCGTAAAGATTTGCAAGTTTGGCGGCAGCGTGCCGGTTTTACCAGCAAGGCTACCGCCAAACTTATAATGAGGCCCAATGTGTTATTGTAATGTGGTAGACAGTTTCACTATGACAGGTACTGGGATGAAGAAGAACCCAAGAACACTACCGTCAAGCATGAAGTGTTTTCACTCAGCTGTTGTCAAATCAAACTGACGTTACGCTGGGGCAATCTGAGCTAGTTAAGCTAAACGTAAAGAAGGACAAGGAGAGCAACATCCGGAAGGAGAAGTCAGCAAGCTAGGAGGCCGACAAAAAGCCAGAGATTTGGAAACAGTGCATTTGAAGGCTGTGTCAAAGCAGCAGTGCGGAGTAACGAGAGTGAACTGAGGGACGCCAGGAAAAGCGTCTTGACCATTGGCTGGGAGTCGACAACCTTTAAGCTAAGAGTCAGTGTGGTGGTGGTGTGACCTATTGTGGGTGGACTGTGCTGTCCAAGAACTATGCAGGGACTGCCAACACTAGCCTATTGCATAGCCGTGTAGGCGATTGCATGGGAAGTACAAGGAGCTGTGGTGGTTGCGTGACCTGTAACAGGTGGAATGTTTGGTCTGAAACATGCTTCCAGACCGCCAGCAGTAACGGGCTGTGAAGTCAAGTGGACCGAAGGAGAGCAGAAGAAGAGAGAGAATAAGAAGAAACCCACAACCTCTGGCGAAAACATTGAAGAGTTCCCTGAGAGAAGGTAACGGGAACGACAGTAAGTCCGGGAATGGGCCGGGAAAACCTGAGAAAGCAAAACCGAAAACCACAACCCTGGGCAAAACCAGTGAAGAGATCCCAGAGAGAAGGTAACAGGATCAGCAGTAAGTTTTGAGAGGGTGTCAGGAAAACTTGAGAAGGCAAAGCCAACAGAGAAGAGAGAAGTAGCTCATTTGGTGTGGAAACTCCCTGGTCGGTTCCATAAGACTATGGTAATGAAGAGTCAAGAAGGACTTGGGGAGCCTCTTCCTTATCCCAGTGGGGGCAAGTTGAAGGACATTGTTCAAGTAAGGACAACGATAAATCAGTGGAGAGAACTTAAAGAATTGATGAAGAATCTAAAATTAAAGTAGCTCAAGAAAACAACAAAGAGTCAAAGAGAGCTTGTGGAGCTTCTTCCTTATCCCAGTGGGGGCAAGTTGAAGGACATTGTTCAAGTAAGGACAACTATAAATCAGTGGAGGGAACTTAAAGAATTGATGAAGAATCTAAAATTAAAGTAGCTCAAGAAAACATTGAAGAGTCAAAGAGAGCTTGGGGAGTCTCTCCATCGTCCCGGTGGGGCAAGTTGAAAGACAGTGTTCAAGTTAAGAAAAGTCTGCTAGAAACTTGTCATAAACTAGGAGAATGAAGCCATTCTCTTAGTCCAGTGACGTTTCTGAGCATCGTTGTGAAACCTAAACTTGGGAGACTTTTACGCAGGAGAAGGGAGTAATTCTCCTAGGTTGAGGGAAGAACTCTTTTTCCTCAGTTTAGTAATTTGGGAAAAACAAAGAAGCCCGGTAAGCAGAAACTAGCATCCTTTGAAAGTTGTCTCCGAAAGCATCAAGACATCCCTTCTCCACATGGCGAAGGTCCACAAATTCCAAAGTTCCCAAGCTCTGCAGAGAATTTCAGAACCGTAGAGGATAACTCACACTTAGGAGTTGGTCTTTTGTCAAAGTGGACTTTCCTCTTTGCCTGGTATTGTGTCAACACCCGGATCACGCCAAGAGTCAGCTCCTCTTTCCCCCTCTCCTCTCTTTTCAACAAAAAGGGACAAAACCCTTAGACCCTGTCAAGAAGGGACTCTACAAGAAGAAAACAAAGAAGAAGATTGAATAAGAAGAAGAGGCTTTCAGGTGAAAGTCAAGCTCAGAAGCTAAGAGAAGGAATGCCTTCTCCTGGCCATAGACATTTTGATCCCAGAAATGGGAAGCATTCTCCTAGGGTATGGTTTTTGTTGTTTTGGGCTTTTATGTTTCAGTAGTAGGGATAGTTCAGAAGTTTGGACCAGGACAGTTAAATAATATTTGGACATCACAGACTTCCTGACAGACCGGAGGTTTAGTAACCACCTCTAGAGAAAGGGAAAGTTAGGTTTTTGAAAATATATAATAAACATTTATAACCCAAAACCTTAAACCTTGGTCATACTCCTCATTCTATATCACCACAGCACATAGACATACTTGTACTCAATCAAATGATTTAGACAAGCAGGCCTGTGCCAGGTAGAGGAATAAAAAGGGAATGGGTGGTGGTGGTAAGTATACTGGCAGTTCAGGTGAATGGAGGTGACATCCTGATCAGTTTGAGCCAATGCAGGAAAGACTCTGCAGGGTGTCTGGAATTGTAAGTGCCAGGCACCTCTTTAAAATGACTTTGAGTGACTCTTTTACTGCTAGGAAAATTGTCTTCTTAATGGAAGAGAGGTAAAGGCTGAGTACCAGTGTCCTAAAGTAGGCTACACCTTTGGTGCATAATGCAGAACCTCACCCTAAGGGTTCACTCAGTTACAACCCCTTACTATTTTACTTTTATATCCAAATGTCCAGAAGGACAAAATAAGATGGTTTCTCCAAGTTCAAAGAAAGCACATTGGTGGGGAGATGAGGGGACCTCCATAACTATTAAGTGAAATGATGGAGGCAAGATGAGAGATTACAGGAAAGTAAACTGTCCGGCTGGGTGGTCCTGAGAAAAACGTACTGGAAACGCTGTAGGCATCAAGGAAACCACAGAAAAGAGGCAGAGCAAGAGGTGATCTAATACATTGGGAAGAATAGATTCCATGTCAAAAGCACCAATTAATAATGTATTACTAATTGATCAAGAACTCTGGTGGGGGATGATTTCTCTGAAACAAAGGTGTTAACCCCTTCTTCTCTCTAGGTACTCTATATATTGTTCAGTGTACATTTGTATAATTTATGTTACAATGTTCTTGTGACAGATTTCAGTGTGGCACTTTGGGCACAGGATATTACTTCATGATTATTGTTTATCCTTGTCCAGGGTTCCCTTTTCGTCTCACATCCTAGGCTATGTGTGTAGTGCTAGCCACCCGGCTTCCATTTAGTATTATGAAAGGGTAGGACCTTCATTCACCACTGCTGTTTTAACACATGCACTGTCTTTTAATATGTGCTATGTTCAACTCCAAGAATAGATGCATATTTCTCATTATAACATTGTGATGTATTCTTTGAGGTGTGGGGATTAATGTTGTAACCTAGTGCCTATGTTATGTAGCTTGGTTGGTTAATGTGTCTGTCTGAGTGAATGCAGGCCCTCATGGAATGTTTATGTCTAGCTTGGAGTATGGGAGGCTTGGGGGTGTCACAGGGTGAAGGTGGGGACTTGGAGCTGGGCAGGGAACCAGGGCAGAGGCTTGTTGATCTTCTCTCCTACCTTCTTATATGTACTATGTAACTAAGAGTGAATAAAGCAGTTTTCGTTTCTACTCACCTGGATCAGCCTGGTTCCAGCTCCTTGTTCGTCACTGGCCCAGGTACAACTTGCAGGAGGCAAATTACAACAATTAACTATACTTCACTACCAGCCTTGCTCACTCCCTTGAGTTAAGCCTGACTGACCTCCCACAATTACCTTTATAGCCAGGACTGTTCTAGCTTTGGTTGGGGACCCCGTTTTGTCTTTAGGCTACATGGCTTCACACCCCTCTCCAGGAACAAATCTCCTTAACCATTATCATTAGCATTTATGGAACAGGGCGAGTGAGAGAAATATTGAGCAACTCCCATCCATCATTACAGTAGATTGGTGGGTGTAAAGTAGGGAAAGAAAATAGAAAACGGAGAACATAGTGTATGTATTACAAGGACACGTTACCCCCTGCCAAATCGGCAGGCTTATGGGTCTATTTAAAAAGACAAGTATAAATAGTGAGTGATTTAGAAAATAAGTTTCTGGTGCGAATAAGCATAAGCCCAGTTTGAATTAGTAAAGCAAACGTGCGAGATAGGCCAGCATGGAAAGGGAATCCCCGTGCAAGCATGGGACATTCTTTGGCACTCGCGCTTTAATTTACATTTCATGCCCCACTAGCACGCGCTCACTCATTCGAAACTTCAAAGTAGGGAAAGTGTAGCTGAAGAAGTGCACCTGTCGCTTCTCATTGAAGAGCCGTGGGACCATAAATACGGGTGCGCAAAATGCAGCATTTCCAAACTTTGACAGCACAATTCATGCAGGCATTCCATGAACACATGCCGTTGAAATGGAGCTCTCGCAGTTTCTCTAATTGCAAGCCAAAACTCCAGATATTCAACTGCATCTTAGGCTGAACAATTTAACACTTCATTTCAGACTATTCCCAGACAGATGCACCAAATAGAATAAAAGAAAGCACTTTTTGAGGGAGGTTCTTTTTTGTAAGAAAACATTGACACGAGAAAGCAAGTGAACTTTAATTGTTTTAAACCTGATGTGCAGTGCACTGTGCTTTTCTTTGTTTTAATAACTGATGCGTTAGTGGTATCACTTTTTTGTTCAATGTTGCTATTTCTTGCCACTGATAACATTGTGGGACTACATCTCCCAGGTTGCCTAGCGCTGCTTTTCCCACCTAGTCATCAGGCGCGTGAGCGCCGGTGCATGCAAGCCGGTTTGTGCAGGTTCATGACCGGAAGTGCCGATGTGGCCGCATGTTAGACTGTTTGGTATTGCTCTGGTCTCTGTAAATTTGTTATGCCTTCAATGATTGAGGCTAGTCCACTTGCTTTAATTGAGGAGATGAAGGCACAATCAAAAGCTTCTACTATGATTGAAACTGCAATGCTATTGCAAACTTGGCGTCAGAACTCCTCTGAAATAATTACCCAATATAAGTCTCTCAGGATGTGGGAAACCTGAAGGTGTCTCGCTTACTAGTCCCTGGGGATCTGGCATTCAGGTGGCCAGGACATGGCTATCGCTATTGGATCGAGTTCCTGCGGGTGGACCAGAGAGGGAGCATCACCTGAATGAGGGGTCTTCGGGGAGTGGAAATGGGACACCGAAGGGTGAGACCCGGTATCCCCTTCATTATGACAGCTTTTCCCCATCCTGCCAAGTAGGATACTGTACCCCTCCTTTTCCAACACAAACACCTTCTCACACTGTGAGCGACAATGGACTAAGACCAAAGCTGTTTAACTGACATGTCCCAACACAAGTGTCAGGCAGAGTCAGGCAATTGCCGACAACTACGCACACCGGACTGCCTTTTCCCTTCCCCATAGGGATAAAAGGCAGAGCATGAGAGCACACTCTAAGCAAGGCTGAACGCATGAGGAAACAGCTATTCCAAGAAGGCAGTTCACCGGAGGAAAAAGGTAGTGAAAGGACATCAAGGAGGGAGTTGCCCTTGCCCTTTTCAACCCAGGCTCGCAAAGCCCCCGACAAAGAAAATACAGAACCGGGAATCGCAGCTGGCGAATGGTGTGACGAATGTCAGTGGTATGTGGAACCCTCCCGCACTGATAGCCAGGGCGGGGAGACGCAGCTGTCATTGTGGTACCGTCCTTGACTCCAGCGGCAAAAGAAATGCTGAGTTCAGAACAGCCCTTGAGTTGGAAGAACCTGATAGGGGACCAGACTGTGTTAAGCTCAAGGTTGCAGTGGCAACATTAAGAAGAGAAATAGATAGAGGTCTTGGTTGTGAACAAACTTGTTACGAGAGATAGAGTGGACTGGTGACTCGTGGGCGCTCATCGGAAGGCCTCTGGCTCTTACCCCTCTCCTGAATAATGAGAATTGATAATACAAAATTATTGAAGACAACAAGTACGGAGAGGCCACAGGAAAGACCAGCTTGAGGTGTCAAGGCGGTCATACAAGGTTCAAGCTAACCCCTTGTACAATCGAAAATCCTTGACACATTGCTGAAGATTTGATGATTGTGAAATAGTAAATCCGACTGAGAGAATTGTGAAACAAGTGTTTGAGCCCGCCTGAGGGAAACGCCGAGCAGTGTATTTTTTGGTAAAGCCTGCACTTACGATAGGCAAACAGTTACCTGGCGAACTGTGATTACCCTTCAGAAGTCTCTGTTTCTAATTGGCAAGTGCTTTGGAAGGTCTGAGCCCGGATGAGGGGGACCTAAAGTGAACATTGTGAGTTTAAAAAGACATTGAGACTTTTGAACATTACAAATGAGTTGATTGTGATTGAAAGACGATAGTGAACCCGAACGAGGGAGTCAAAGGAAAAGTATAGGGAAATGAATCCCACTCTGCGTAGAAGCTAAGTAAACTACATTGTGACAAGTGTGAACCCGACTGAGGGATGTCCACAGTGAGTGGTGGGTCTAAGCCTGACTGAGGGAGGCTGACAACTGAGAAAGGATCGGAGGCCGGCTGAGGGGTTCCAAAGGAAGAAGGGTAATCACCCAATGTGAAGATCAACAGAACAAACTTTTGTTTTGTTGTTTTGGCCTATCAGGGCCTCTGAAGCAAGAGACTTTGTATGAAAAGAGATTTGGATACAGAAGTCCCTGATATAGAGTAAGGGAACTGTAAGCTTGTGCCCGAGAAGCCCAGGAGTGTGCTGTGCTCAGGAGTCCCACCTTGTCCCGTGCAAACAAACGTGCGGAAGGGAGATCCCAGCCATAAATCCTAACTCGTCATTTTGTGAACATTTCTTTCTTTTCTTGTGAACATTACCCCACACTATTTTGCAGCATACCGTTATGGATTGGCAATAGGTTTCTTTAGTATAGGCCCTATTTATTTGACAAAACTCCACTACGACTGTAGATTAGACCTTTATCTAACCCACTTTACAGTTTAATAAACACCCTTGAACTGGGATCACTTGTGTCTGTTTTACTTTGATACCATGTCTTCCTTACAGGGTGCTGCAGCTGTTGCCAGCTATCACTCCATGTTTGGAGGTCATTGATAAGTTAGTTACTAAGCAAGAACTGCTGCTGTATGATACACAGGAGGGGCTGCTTGTTTATCATACCTGTACCTGTGTGCAGTTAGATACCAATCTGGCTGATACTATTCCTGATAGTGATGTTGACGTTATTGCTAAGCCTGCAATATCAAGCATAGATACCAATCTTGCTGACACTTCCTGATACCAATGTTAACGTTATTACTAGGCCTGCAGTGTCAAGCATTGATACCAATCTAGCTGATACTGTTTCTGATACTCCAAATACAGGCTGTGGCTTTATATCTAATAGCAGCAGAGTAGCTCTGACTGATGGTACTTTGTTAACGTCGCTGAACGCAGTACAAAATAGCGACCTAAATTGTGGCCTTATAAACACGTGGTCCTTGGTTAAACACTCTTGCGAAATAGCTGATTAAATTGTTGATAACAACAGACATAATTACCATCACTGAAACTTGGCTTTCTGGTACCTCTGGACCAGACCTTGCACTTGCTGTGCAAGATGGTTATTTGGTAATAAACAAAGACTCTCTGGAAGGGAGATGGGGTTGTCATCATTTTCTGAAAGACTCTTAATATTCATGAAGTTACCATCGAGGTCCCTGAAGGCTTCTAACTATTGCTGGTTCCATTTCTTGTTAACCCTTATATCACATACGTTTCTTTATACTGTATAGACCCCCCACATGATATGCCACATTTTGAGACTCAGTTCATCTCTAGTCCCCTTCCAATGATTAAACCCTCATCCAATATTTCATTGCTGGGTGATTTTCATTACTGGTTCAATGATGGTGCAGATCTTGCTGCTGCTTCTCTTAATCACGCTCTTATTGATCTTGACCTACAGCAGCATGTTATGGCCTCCAAACATAGGGAAGGTCATATACTGCATTGGATGTTTACCTATGAAATTACAATTGATAATCTTACAATCTTACCATGGCATGTTCGGATCATTATTTTGTTAAGTTCTGTTTGCCTACCCCTAGCTCAAGCCATGAGAGCGTCCTGTTAATATCACTGTCACCAAGAGTAATCTGCGCAAAGCTACAAAGGATTCTCTTCCTCCACTGCTGCATACACCGTCTGAGGTGCTTGTGTCATTAACATCTGCTCAAGACATTGTTGACTTTTATCAGCACTCACTGACCTTAGCCATAGATGAGATTACTACTTTAAGAAATCTTAAGATCTGTGTCACTTCCGATAAACAAGATTGGTTTATGCCTGATTTACATGAGTTAAAATTTGAGAAAAATAAATGCCACAAAAACTAGCTTAGATCTCTTTCATCTGAAGACAAGGAAGTTTATGTCTCTGCTGCAAAGAAATATTTTAAAGAAACCCAACATAATGCCAAATGGAACACTTTGATTCACACACCAGTGCAGCTAAATCTGATTCTACAGAACTGCTTAAAGTTCAAAGAGAACTGGAGTCCCCTGATGTGAAACCACAAGATTTCATCAGTGAGGATTAAATGTGGTCTAGTTCTATACAGGACTGCTTAATGAATAACATTCAAACTCTTAAGCAAACTATTGCTCGAAAACAAGCTACTTTCTCACCACTGCCGAGTCATCACAATAACCCTCCGGCCGACTTTACATTATTTAAATTTGCTAATGTTATGGAACAGGAGGTCACAGCTATTATCCACTCCCTTAAACCCACTCTGTGCAAAGGAGATCCCTGCCCAGCTGTCGTTTGAAAGAGTGTGTACCCTCTCTGAGTTATCTGATCAACAAGTTTATCAACGTTTCCTTTAACTTAGTTATTGTACCTTCTACCATCAAGCAGGTGTGGATTATGCCTTTGCTTAAGAAGTCCACCCAGGACCTTAGTGTGGCTTCTAACCACCGACCAATAACTAATATACCTTCCCTACTAAAGATTATTGATTGAGTAGCATATACAAATACAGTCTTACTTGGAGAAGTACAACTTACTTGGTCTTAGGCAGTCAGGCTTTAGGGCTGTGCATGGGACAGAGAGCACCCTATTAGACCGTAAGTCTAACATGTCCCAGATTTTGGATAAGGGTTGGGTTGTTCTGTTTATGCTTTTGGATCATTTTGCGGCATTCGATCTGGTAGACTATGATATATTGGTAGACAGACGGCATTCTTGTGCAAATTTGTCACCCGAGGTCACAGACTGGGTTCTCTTTTTTCTGTCTGAACATACTGTTAGAGTTTTTAATTAATATGCAGCAGTCCCCGTTAACTTGGTCTGTGGTGTCCTGCAGGGTTCTAGTCTTTCCCCCATCTTATATAATGTATTCACAAAACCCCTTTTTGATACTCTTGATGATCTTGGCATGTTATATATTAACTACGCCGATGACACAAACATTTTGCTGCATTTCAATGGGATTACAAATAGGACTCGGATAACATTAACAAGATGTGTAATACCGCCCAAAATTGAATGGCATTCAATGGATTAGCATTGAATGACTCCAAAACAGGGCTTCTTATTGTTGGCACCCAACAAAGACTAGCAATGCTCTCTGCTGAATTTAGTGAGTTTACCATTGCTGGTTGTGTCATTACCGTGTGAACAAAGGTTAAAACATTGGCAGTTTATCTTGATGCCTCCCTTTTGATGAAAGCCTACACGAACTATGTTGTTTCTACCACGACATATTTCTTTAAACTGTTGTGCCGTATTCGCCCTTTCCTTTCCAAGGATAATTGTGCTTGCCTGGTCCGTGCCATTGTTGGAACAAAGATTGATTACTGTGGCAGCCTTCTGCACGGCTGTATGCAAGGCAATACAGCTAAACTGCAGACACTTCAAAATAGCACAGCTAGAATAGTAAACCAAATCAAACGTAGGGATTATGTTACAGAGGCTCATCGTGTCCTACACTGGTTGCCAGTGAAGGAGCATTTTGCCTTTAGAGTTCTTACTCTTGCCCGTAAATGCCTGTATGGGAAACAAAGTCTATCCTATCTAAAATCTAGGATGGCCTTTAAATCCTGTGCTCTGACATTGCGCTCCAGCAAAGTCAATTTGTTGACTATGCCTCAAGTCAAACTTGAAAGAGCTGGTAGACTGGCCTTTGAATCAACGGCTTCTCATCTTTAGAATAGCCTTCCATTAGACTAGATAGAAATACTCTCCTTTCCTCTCTTTAAGAAGGCACTTAAGACTCACTTCCTTAAATAAGATGTTGCTGGATTTGCTAATAATACTTGAATGGCCTATCCCAGACTACTTCTGTCTGCCGGTTTCAGTTTCTGGTTTATGAATTTGTCTTCGACTATGCAGCCCTTCTGCAGTTGTTATTTATGTTTGTTTTTCTTGTCTCTTTTTTATGTGCACCTGAATGCCCATGGGCCCTTGGCACATTACAAATGAATAAATACATAAAATACGATAGCCAAGAAAGGCCATTCATGACAATGGGCCTCATTACACGTAGTGCGGTAAGGCTTTACCGGTACCGGTAAACCCTTATCGCCTTACTACGAGGTCCCTTTGCGGGTTGGTACTTTAACGCCTGCTTTTTAGCAGGCGTTAAAAACCAACCCGCAAAGGGACCAGGGTGCTAATTACGGTACCGCAATTTGCAGCACCGTAATTAGTGCCTTCCCCATTCCCATAGAGCCCTATGGGGCAAAAATGGGGAAGGGCAATGGAGGAAGGCGGAATTACTGCCTTCCCAACCTTGGAATAGGGCGGTAATTCCACTTTCCTCCAAGGCGGTACCGGTAAATTACCGGCATGAACCATGGTGCTAATAGCACCATGGTTTACCGCACTACGTGTAATGAGGCCCAATGAAATGAAATTAACATCTCCAGTATATCAAATTAAATAGGTTCCATAATAGATTTAAGCGCAGATAGGACCGTAAGGCAGGGTTAGCAATACAGGACCCTTGCTTGAAATTAAATAGTCACAAGCGAAAACAAATGCATGTGTTTGTGCAAGTGTTACAGGCGTATAGATTTAGCAACAAAATGGAGGTCTCCAGGACCTTAAAGCATGGTTTTGCAAATGGGCACGTGTTTTTTTTGGACAAGTGTCATAATGTAGGTACAAAAATACCTTTGGTACTGAGGTATAGCCTGTGGCCATGGGCAGTGGCCCGATTGTCTGGGTCATGGCATAAGGTCATGACCCGGACAATATGGCTACTGGCCTTCTTCTTTCATCTGCTTTTCACGGAGAGTGAGGTCCTGTTTCCACCCTCCTGGCCATATGTTGTTTCCTGCACATGTGGAGTTTGTGCCTGGCTGTTGACTCCTCCATTAGGTAAGTGCACTTTCTGTGCATTACTGCACCTCCAGGGGAATTATTGAACCTGAAAAATAAAAAATTGAAGAAAAAACAAAGAAAAAATTAAATGTGCTTAAAATTGTTGAAGAAGCACTGTTTCATTGGGCATTTTCATTGTGCTGTTGTTTTTTGAGCTTTTTAATACCTGAAGCTGCCTTGCTATTAAGAAGGCATGAGTTTTCCCACTATTGCCTGCTTATTTGTCTGATTTTTGGCCCTTCCGAGATGGCCGCCATGATTTTCCTTGTTGTGTAGACAGGCTGGCTGAACTACCTCTCCCTGTGCAGCACCCCCATTGGTTGCTGAGTGTTTTCTTCCATCCAACCAGGGACCGGCAGGCTTTAGCTAGCCCTCTCAGCAAAGGCTCACTTCTAAGGCCCCTGTCTGCTCCCGGAACGCTAATTGGAGTCCTCCCTGCTCATTAACCACAATGATGCTGCCACCTCACTTCTCTAAGAAATCCAGACTGCCTTGACATTGTCCCCTCCAGAACTATGGGTTAGTTCCCTCCTTCTGGACTCACTCCTACCACCTTTGACTATCACTGTTCTTTCTGCTTGTTATTCCCATGTTGTCATCCTGATCCGCAGTGCTTCTTAAAACCCTTTGTTAACATCTGAATCCCTGATTGGAAAGTCAAATCTTGCTGTTTTTGCTAGAAAGTCAAATCTTTCTGTTTTTGCTAAATTCTCAGTGTTTTGCTTGTATACTGTTGCTTCTCTGTAACTTGCCAGGCCAGTGACCTCACCACTCTCTTTTGTCCCACGCCTACTTGTCTTAGCCCCCCCCAGTTTCTCCATCCTCTCCTCGCTTCCACCCCAATGGCGCTTTCTGTTTTTCTTATCTTTTCCAACTGCTTCTCCATTGACTATCCTTCCCTTCTCAATAAGTCTGGTAGGAAGAAGTTCAAAAAGGATAACTTGGCCTCTAACCCTGTTCTTCCTATCGCCAACACCTACTCCAAAACATCCTCCAGACAGACCCTCACCGACATCCTCTTTGTCGTTCCTTTGCCAGAGCTATGGACTCTTCATATGATTTCTGTGCTCGGTCTATCTCCTGCTCTGCCATTAATGGTGGCACTCGCTGGGAAGTTCTCATGGCCTCCTTCGACTCCTCTAAAGTCATCATTAATGTCCACCTTAATGGCACTGTCATGGTCCAAGGCCCTCAGGCCAATCTCCTCCTTTTTGATAGGCGCTTCCCTCGCCTCATCAATTTCACCTCAACTCCTGCTGTTCCCTCCTCTCCCCCCCTTGGCTACTTTGCCCTCTCTCTCCTCCTCCTCTGCCCCTACCAGGGCTCTTTCTTCTCCGCAGGGCGTACCTCTGATCTGTACCCCTCCCCATAAGGTCTTTAAGGCTGGCAACCTTCTTCATATTGCTACTCTCAACTCTCGCTCTGCTGTCAAACACTCCTCTGACATCTGCCACCTCCTTGAAGAACTAGACCTTGATGTCCTTGGTTTTACTGAGACATGGTTCCCAGGCAGCTCTGTCACGAGCTTTGACACTCTCCTCCCTGATGGCTACAAGATCCTCTCCGCACCCAGATCCCGCCGGTCCGGTGCAAGGGTAGCCCTGATCTTTCCTGAGTGGATTCCTGCTTCTATCATTCCCACTCAGACCTACTCCTCTTTTGAATGCCTTGTCTGTAGGCTCTCTCTCTCCTACCTATTCTCTTACTGTGGCTACCATCTACCGGCCTCCTGGTCAAATCACCTCATTTCTCTCTGAGTAGGCGGGCCTCTCCCCCTCCCTCCTGGCCTCTCCCACTCAACTCCTCCTCCTCCTCGGTGACCTCACTATCCATTTAGACTCTCCTTGTTCCTCCTCTGTACGTTTCCGTGACTTCTGTAACTCCCTCTCACTGTACATCCTCCCCTCTGGCTCGACTTACTCTGCAGGGCCCACACTCAATGTCTTGATCTCCTCTGACCTCTCCCTCTCTCCTGGTGCGATCACTCCTCCTCTCCTCCCCTCTCCTCTCTCTCTTCCCCCAAGCCAAGCCTACCCCAACACTGCCACCTACCTTCTCGGACATCCGGCTCATGAAGCATGTGTCAGTTGAGGCTTTTGCCGCCACCTTCTCTCCCCCCTCCACCTCTGGCTGTCTGTCATGATGCCTACCCCCGGGTACCCAGACCAAGTCCAGCAACCCAGGAAGCAGGCATCAAGTTACCCCAAGCAAGCCCAACCATCCCTGCTAGGGGCTATTTGGGTGCAGTCCTGGCACCTATGGCGCCAGGCTCATATGGAGAGCCAGTCCTGGCACCAGGCTCATAGATTAAAACTTACCTGATGCAGACCATGCTGCAAACTTACCTGATGCAGACCATGCTGCAAGAGCGCCAAGCCAAACGAGGCTTGGAAGGGACTATTTTACCTAGGGACTATTTTTTACTCGGGTGGGGCTGGGGAGGAATACTTACCTGGGACTACTTTGGAGGCTATTTAAACCACGCCCGAAGAGCAGCACACGCTTCGCGTTATTCTGCATCCAGCAGCGTAACGCTCACCGTGCCTGCAAGTCTGCATCCAGTCTTCTGCCACGCCCGCCTCGAGTTTGGAGCTCCTAGAAAAAGGGAGAAAGAAGGAGAAAAGGTTAGAACAAGAGCAATACCTTTGATCCTTACCTGAATTCCCGATCCATCGCGCCTTCGAGCTGGAAGAAAGAGGTTATTTTATGCGCGTCGCCTCGCCTGCTGCAGCGCCGCACTGAACTCACCGGCCTTCGCAGCACCTTCACATTTCACCGCATCCTCCTGCATGTTACCACCGCACTCCTGCACCTAAGGAGAAGACAGGAACAGCAAGGTGAGCCAAGGGAATACACAGAGGAATACCCCCCATAGACTTACCTGATTTTACCACCGGGGTACTATTCTTCTTCACGGGTCGGTGCAGCTTCCACTGCATCCTAGCCGAACCCCCAGCCCCTAAGGGGAAACAAAAGGACAGCAAGGTGAAACAAGGGACTAACAAGAGGAACCCTCCTCACCACAAAAGACTTACCTGATTTTACCGCCGGAGGCATTATTCCCCGAGACTTCATACTTTCTCTCAGCGCCTGAATGAGGGAGAAAGCAACAGGTTACATATGGACATTATTTTATCGAACTGTGTTGGATAATACAAATCCTTACCAGAACATTACCGGTTGCCACGATGAACTCTTCAGTAGGGTCAAGCTGCAACCTGCAAGGAATCGGACAAGAGGGAAAGTCAGGCATTTGAACTCTTACGAACTACATACTTACGATGTCTTGCCGGGAATATCGGAGTCAATATTGTCCTGGAACTCACCAATTCCTTCGAGCCAGTGAAGCAACTGGTTATCTACGCGCCCCTGCGCTCAATGCAGGATGGAGAGCTCATCTTTTCAAATCATCAGGTGAGACTATAAGAGGGAACATCCAAGGTGATCAGTGGGGAGAACAGTGGGGTGGGGGGATTTACGCTCAACTCCACGGGTGGTTAATTCCCTTTCTCCACTTGCAGAAGACTATTCCTACGGGCCAAGCAAATGAAGCTAGGAGGGCCAGTCCAGTCCGTCATCTCAGCCCTACCCGTCACATTGGTGGAGACCGCAGCAGTCCAGTCCAGATCGACGCCTCTGTGGGAGCCAGGTGAGCGTAACACTGTCTCACATCTTGACACAGCCCTGTCCCTGCTCTACTCTTCAATTTCTGATACTCTTGATGCTCTTCCCCCTGTCATGAGGATCCGTTTGAAGTCCAAAGCCAAGTGCAATCTTTGGTATGACTCCGACCTAGCTACACTAAACGTAAGTGTAGGGCAGCTGAGAGGAAATGGAGGGCTTCTTGTTCATCCTCTGACAAACTGGTCTGTCGTCTGCTCCAAAGGCAATACCGACTCTCTGTCCTCACCAAGAAGAGAGTCCACATTCAAGCTTGTGTCTCTGTGGCATCTAACAACCCGGCCAAACTCTTTAAAATCTGCAAGGAGCTGGCCAACCCTGCTGCAGTCTCTACCCCTCCTGTTGGCTCCTAGGCTCTTTGCAATGCCCTTGCCTCTCACTTTATCTCAAAAACCCAGGACATACTGTCCAACCTCTCCACCCCTCACCCTCCTCTCCCCGACTGTGTTTGCTGACCCTCCTTCAGCCACCCCCCACCCTTCTTCTCGTCCTTTCCTCTTTTCTCCTCTGATGAGGTCTCTAGACAAGTCTGATCTATGAAAGCCTTGTCAAAACAGGTTCATCCCTGTTCCTCTAAAACCATCAAGGACCACATTGACACCCTTGTTCCGGCTCTTGCTGATTTATGCAACCACTCCTTTGCCTCAGAAGCCTTCCCCTCCCCTCTGAAGCACTCCCTTGTGCATCCTCTTCTCAAGAAACCCACAGCTGATCCTTCTTGTCCGGCTAACTATTACCCAATTTCCATTACTCCCTTTCTGGGCAAACTCCGGGAAAAGTTGGCCATCTCTCAGCTTAACCTTCATGCCAATTCTTTTGGCTGTCTCCATGACCACCAGTCTGGCTTCAGAGCTGCCAGAAGCACGGAAACTGCTCTCCTGAACATCCTTGAAGATCTGCTCTCCAACCTTGACTCTAATGGTATTACCCGAATAGTTTGTTTACAATTGTTCGAATGACACAATTGTTCGAATAATAGGGGTCCTAATTGACCTTCTGCACAATTGACCGTATGGTCATTTTAATATATATTATGGGTTGGGTTGGTGTAATAATAATATAAGGGGATTGGGAGGGGGGTTGGGGTGGGGGTTGAATTGGGTGGGGGGATGTGGGGGGTTTCCACTGCATACATTTCCTAATTGACCGTTTAAATTCGGTCAATTGTCTAGAAGGTCAATTGTTATTCGAACAATTGACATTCGAACAATTCATATACAACCACTCTAACATTCCCTCTGTCCTCATTCTCCTTGATCTCTCTTCTGCCTTCAACACGGTCACCCATACCATCCTGCTCAACCTTCTAAGTGATAACCTGGGTATCACTGATCAGGCTCTGGCCTGGCTGACCTCTTTGCTCTCTGATCGACCCTCCCAGGTCCAACTTGGGCCCTTCCTATCATCTATCTTCCTCTCTACCTGTGGTGTTCCCCAGCGGTCTAACCTCTCGCTCTGGCTTTTCAACCAATATCTGGCAACTCTCACCCACTGCATTGCCATTTTATGCTCAAATTTCCAGTGCTACGCTGACGACAACTCATTTTCAGGCTGCTCTCGGCCACCTCCTCTCCCTCTCTCTTTTCGGATCACCTAATTGCCATTCAAGATTGGTATGCCGTCAATGATCTTTGTCTGAATGCCAGCAAGACGGAGATCCTCCTCATCGGCACACCTTCACCATCCTTTCCCCTCCCTCTCTGGCCGGCCTCCGTTGGCCCTCCTCCTACCTCCACCTGCGAGGCTAAGAACCTCAGGGTCATCTTTGACTCCACACTTTCCTTCTCCGCCCACATCTCTGCTGTCTCTAAAAAGTCAAACTTCCTACTGCACCTCCTCAGAGGGACTCTGCCTTTCCTCTCCTTCCCCCAGAAGCTCATGGTCTCCCAAGATCTGGTTCTCTATAGGTTGGACTATTGTAACAGCCTCTTTCTAAATTAACCTGCCTCCACTCTCCGTCCTCTGCATCTAATCCAGAACAGGACTGTGAAACTTGTCCTCAGCCTCAAGCACTGGGATCGTATCTCTCCAGCTCTGAAATCTCTCCATTGGCTCCCAGTGGATGCAAGGATTAAATTCAAAACCCTCTGCATTTCTGGGGCCTGGGTCCAAAATAACTTCAGCTATCCCTCCGCAAATACCTCCCCTCTCGAGCTCTATGCTCCTCTACCTCTAACTCCCTCAGGGTCAGTCGTTTTTCAAAGAAACGAGCTGGGGGTAGATCTCTGTCTTCGGCTGGGGCCCCCCTCTAGAACAGCCTCCCTGCCACTCTAAAACATGAGGAGAACCATCTCCGGTTCCGGAAGCACCTCAAGACCTTCCTCTTTGCTTCTGCCTTCTCTCCCCTTCTCCCCTGCTGATCTGTTCTCTCTTGGCACCATGCACCTGGCAACCGTCTGTCCTCCGGGCCCAGGTACCTGCTCACCCTGCCACCCTTCTGCACTGCCTCTGAGCCACCCATTGCACTGGGGCCTGTATCTGTACCCATACAGGCCCCCCGCCCTTTTCTTCTGGCACTTATCAGACCTACCATGTCTGCTGCCTTAAACTCAGCACTTGCCAATTGCTGGCTGCACTACTACTGTTTGTTGCCTTTATTATTTATTTATTATTATGTATCTGTTTCTCCTTTGCTCCGCACTTTCCACTTCTCCCCCCTTCCATGCATTTTTCTCCTCCCCTGTCCCATGCACATGCGTGTACTCAATGTCACTGGGCCTAGTAAGATCATTGTTTTGTTCTCCCCTGTTACCCTCCCTTGCCTTATCGCGCTCTGAAACACTTGTGTACGAGCGTGATAGAAATAAAATATCAATATCAATACTAGACATGACCATGAGGGACGACAAATGGGGTTAAATTGGCCATGTCCACCTGGCACCGGCTATGGAGTAAGGGTATTCAAAAAAGTGGGATAGGTTTGAAAGGGAACAAGCATGTTCTCATATTAATATGGTTATAGGGTTCTCATTTCGCCTTCTGCAGGCTGCCATGGAAAGGGAGGAAGGGATCTGTATGGAGCCCCACCTTCCCTTTCCATGGTGGCCATCTTGGAAAAGGATTTTTCTTCCTACAGCGGGATGCCGCAGGCATCCCGGTGTAGGAAGCAACATCTTTTTTTTTTAGCACCCTGGGTTCCCGGCTTGGGAACCCACGGTGCTAATGGCTTTCATCCCCCTTTGCAGGGGCTAGAATGGGGGATAACAGTCCAGAGCCTTCGTTATCCACCCTCGCTTGTGAAGTCATCAATGACAGTTGTGATGTCATCTTTGATGTCCTGGGTGTTAGTTTAGCAGTGCATGGTGGTGGCGTGAGTTATGGTTGCTTAGCTTACCATAACTGGTGAATGTCTGAGGTTTTACTTGTAACCATAATGTCTCTTTAACAAAGTTTTTTCATTGAATTTCATAGGTTTTTATTAGTGCAACTCAACCATAACGTCCCTTTAACAACATATTTTCATTGAATATATATAAATATTCAGTAAAAAACATTGTTAAAGTGACGTTATGGTTAAGTTGTACTAATAAAAAATTATGAAATTAGGTGAAAAAAACTTTAAAGGGACATTATGGTTAAGATTCATTCATAAAAACCTATCAAAATTTGTGAAAAAACTTTAGTTAAAGGGATGTTATGATTGTAAGGTAAAATCGAAAGACCAAAGATAATTGCTAGTTATGGTAAGAAATGGAACCATGACTAGGACCACCGCCCCCATGCATTGCTAAGACTAACACCCAGAACATCAAAGATGACATCAATCACAAATGGCATCATCAATGATATCTCTGATAACATCACATATGCTAGAAAGTTGTTTTTGTTTAGTGACAGTATTCATTTGAAGCAGAGGTCTCATTTGGCCATTCTGTATTTAAAACATGATACTGTATACCTTTAACCTTGTGCTATGGTCTTAAGTTACTTTCCTTACAGTTTCGCCTGAGCTTAAGATGCACATACATACAACAATAAGCAGACCCCACTCAAATTATACAATTTTTATTTATAATGATTTGCATAATCTTAGTTTCATTTCATGGTCATAGTATTAGTTCCCTCCTTATTAGACGTTCCTTTTATATACTTCACATTTGAATGCATTGGTGCTGTACATATACTGTCTATACTAAGAGATGTATGTAGTAATTCTTGTATTGTTAACTTTTGATTGCAAGTTAAACATTATTCAACATTCTGATAGGCTTACACTTAAGATTGTACAAGCCAAACATAGCAGATTAAAAATACTCTACCTGGATGGTCTATGCTACAGTAATTGTATACATTTATGTATTATTAGACTGCTGTTTTAACAATCAAACTTTTGTATAAAGTTTCTGTTTTAATAAGCACATTTTATTAGACATGGAGTAGTTAATTGCAGTCCTACTGAACACCCTTCATATGTTGCTAGGAACACTCTAATCAGGACCCCTATAGGGACCTTGCATTTGCATTGTTGGAGAATTGTGATGTCATCCGTGATGTCATCGATGATGCAATTTGTGATGTCATATTTGATGTCCTGGGTGTTAATCTTAGCAGTGCATTGTGGTGCCACTAGTTATGTTTGCATAGCTTAGCATAGCTGGCAAATTTCTTTGGCATTTCAATTTTACCTTACAACCAGTTTTAACCCAAATATATTGAAACTATTGGGAGCAGCCGTGGGAGGTAGCAAGAGTGGCATGGAGATGCATTCCCCGATGTGTCAAAGAGGTGCTGCTAAATATTTGTGCCCTGACAATTAAGCACTGGTGTCTGTGACTTTGGTCAGAAAGCTAGATGTCCAGTGACAGATTTGGGTGTAATTTTATCTCTTTATCTAAGTCAAGTGGAAAGTCGCCATACAAATCTCAAACTTTAGGGGGAATCCTTGAATATGTAATTCACCCAGATATCTGAGCTCCACCTCTTTTCCATGCTACGAATGTGGGATTACATAGGCCTGGAGAAAAATCTGGATTATCCAGTCCTGGTGATAGTGGGCACAAGCCTCCTCTACCTGCCCAATGCTTGTTGGCTCTCTACCAAAAGTATAAGTATGTTCTAGTTAATGTTAGTGGAGAATGACATTCAGTTCTATCTAATGAATTTAGGCACGGAAGCAACTGTAGGGTAATCCCATTTAGGTCCTTTTCGAGTTCTACCCAGCGTGGTGAATGCTTCCATCTTTCCCAACAAAATATTGGGGTGATCTGCATAGCCCAAATGCACTTTTTAATAACCAGCCACCCCAGCCCTTTGTGAGGGACTAGGGAGGAGATGATGCCCTGGTCATGATGCCCTGGTCTTTTCCATATTTAATGCAATTCAAAATGCTAAGGGCATGAGTCTTCTTTGGGATTCTCTTTTCCTCTTTCAATGCAACTCAAAATCCTAAAGGCATGAATCTTCCTTGGGATTCTCTTATCAAGATACAACAATTTCGAATGCGGGTCTCAAACTCGCAGAATACCTGGGTATACTCTCCTGCCAGGGCCTCTTTCACCTTCAATGTAACTCAAAATCCTAAGGGTATGAATCTTCCTTGGGATTCTGTTTTACAGTTCCTTCCACAGACTTGATTAACTTGGCTTTGCCCGGTATACTCTCCTGCCAGGACATAGTCACAGTTCCAAAATGGACATTCCTTACTTTGGTTTGCCTTGGGAGGAATGATCCTCTTCTCCTGGTTCCCTGCCAATCTTACACATCCTTGTCCACTAGCCTGCCAGGATTTCTCTCTTCTTATTCACTCTTTCTTTCAACCATATCTTTATACCTCTCCACATTAGGGCCAGTGCTCTTTTAGTAACACAGTTTGCACTTGACTTCACTTTGCCTTCTAACAAGTGGGTCCTTGATCCTTGTTCAACATTGTTCATTCCTTCAATTTTGATGCAACATTCACCCGAAGCGGTGCGGTTTCCCATTTGCTTTCTATGGGCTAACTGTGCAGCTCAGGTGCTGCTCGGGTCTGTCCTTCCTCCTCATTCGCCTGCTCGGGGGGCGTCCAGTTAGCCGGGTGATCTATCCACCACCTTCCTCTGTTTTCGGCTGCTTTGTCTGCCTGCGGGCATTCAACACAGCACTTCTGTCGGCTTGGTCACCGTGCTCAGCCTTGGCGAGAGCCTTCGTGCTGCTTTCCCCGGTTTCCCTATTTCTAGGACTCTGATAGGTGTCAGAATAAAGTTGTGAGTTTCTCTCCCTCGTGACAGCCTAGTCGCTTTCACATTCTGCTCCTCTCCGCATTTCGTGTTACGCTCCGCATCAGCATACGTTACGGAGTGTGTCTCCCCTTCTCTCTCAGCTGTGTCTATTTTAAACTTCTGACCACAGCTCAACAGCTACCAAACAGTAAACCGCTGCATTGGATTGCCGTTCATGGCTCTCTTTTCATTACTCCATTCATCATCCTCTTCTCAGTACTGTGAGAAACCTGAGGGCATCCTCACTTCTTTTCCCGCGCTATCCTCTGCTCAGGTGGCCAGGGAAAGCCCATCGCTTTTGGAACCCGAACCTGGGGGTGGATATGCGATGGAGGTTCGCCTTGGTGGAGGAGACTTGGGGAGTGGGAAGAGGACGTCCTTAGGTGAGACATCGAATCCCCCATTTCCCTTTCAACATGAACCCTCCATCCCTCAAGCCTTCATAGGCTTTTGTCAGGCCTGTCACTGTGATTCCCCTAAAATATTTCCCACCATGCATCAATATGGTACTAGGATAAAGAAGAGGACAACTGGACCAACACATCCTCATTTTATGAAAACGAACAATTGTCAGGCCCAACCAAGTACTGGGACAAGGAGGACAACACAATGAAGGCAGGGCTACCACTTTGCTGCTGAGCGGTGTAGTCCTTTTTGTAATTAAACTGAAGGTGGGATCTTTAAAAGTTGGAAGTGCAAAACAAATGAGGTCAGCTGTGGAAGCACGGTGAGCTGCGTGAGCACAATCAGCTGTGTACAGAGAGACCTCTCTGGTGTGACGGCATGGCAGGAGGAGCGCTGGAAGCGTGTGAAGCAGTGCGATTTATGCAGCAGGAAGCAGTGACAGAAGAAGCTGTATGCTGGTAGCAAGCCGTGAGACAGAGGCCGGCAGGACCGAAGGTAGCTATCGTATGTATCCCTCTTCAGAGTGTGCACGAGACACAAAAAGACCGCCGGGAGAGGACACGAGGGACCACACAGCGAACCAGGAACCCATGGCGGAAGATGGACTCAGGTGGAGCCGTAAGACCGGCCGGTGAGTGAAATCAGAAAAGAGGGAACACCGGGCTGGCAGGTGGTGACAGAAATGAAGTGAATCCAACATATTTGGAACACTGAATGCAATGAAAGCAATGAAATAGGTGAAACGTATTTTGAATACCGAACACAATAAAAGCAATGAAAGCAGATGACACATATTTTGAATAGTGAACCAATCAAAAGCCAGGTAAAGCAAAGTAAAGGTGTTGTGAATATCGAACAAATTGAGAATAAGTTGAAAACACTCTGGCATCCTGAAAGGAGTGAGACAAAGAGTGTGAACTTTACTGAAAGAAAAGTTGTGAACTGCATGGAAATAAGGAACTGCACTAAGTGAAACATGTGCTAGCAAAACCAAGAGAGCATAAAGAGTTGAATGCAAGATATGGGAGATCTAATACTGGCCACACCCAAGCACGTGCAAGGAACTGTACATTGTAAGGAAACAAGCACTGGCAAGAGCCAAGGAAACATAAGGAAATGTAACTAGCACAAGGTGTTTAAACCAGCCATAATACATTATCAGAAGTGTGTGACACATTTGACTGAGGAAAATCTCACCGCTGAAGAGAAGCAGTGGACTGGAGTCCAAGGAGAGCAGTCAAGGAAGGGTACTGGTTGCGTGACCTATAATGGGTGGACCGTGTGGTCCGACAAATGCGCCTTGACCGGGTAGCCTTGAATGGAAAAGAAACTAAAAACACCTATCTAGAAGCTTGGGTCCTAAGCTATACAAGAACCAAAAATAAAAAAAAATAAAAAAATAAGTGGAAACTTTGTTTTCACTGGACCGAAAAAAGATCGATTTAGAATGACCGCACAGAGCTACCATTCTAAATCGAGCTGTCAACCCCTGCCGCACACGAGTGCGCGCAGGGTCTCAGGGGCTGACAGGAGTGTCTGTGTTTTTGTGAGCGTATGTGTGCGGATTTGGTGTGTTTTGTGCTGGGAAGGGGGGTGGGGGAAGGAAGGGTTTGAGGGGTGAAAACCCTTGTTTAACATAAAAACCAGCGGGTGAGGGTGGGCATGGGGTCATCTTGGGGGGAATGTCATATTGCTACATTTAAAAGCCAACACAAAAACAGCAGAAAAAGAAATTGGTCATTTTTGTGTTCAGTCTTTTAAATGCGGTAACATCACATATAACCGAAGTTGTGTTGTGTAAAGACCTTGTTGTGATATTGAAGTCAAGTGTTTGGAAAGCTGGAAGATTTGAAGTCTTGGGGAAGAGAAAGCCTGTATTTTATTAACTAGTTTGAACTTGTTGAAGGGGAGTTGATCACAAGCCAAAGAACTAGAAGAGGCTCTGAACTAGACTTTGAACACTATTCCCTTTTGATGCTGACATCCCAACACATTGTATGCTGTTAGTTGTTAGGGCAAGTATAGGTTTTGGACACAGACTGATGTTTTATTCTGGACTTCCTGACATAGACTATCCTTAGTTTTCTTTAGGTAGGGAAATTCCACATTAGCATAGTGCAAGTTAGGCATTCGTCCACCCTGCCCTTTTAAGTTAAAATAAAACTTTTTTGAGAAACTTGAACTTGTTGTCTGTGTATGACTCATTATGCCTTCACAGGACTTACAAAGGATGGGTATTGAAAGATACTGTCAGCAGACTTGGCAAATTGTTGAAGGAGATTACTACAATATGCCATCATGGCATGAGGAATGGAGCAAGTATCCCTAAAAGGGAAAGGGGGATACCATGTTTCAGCTGATGACATCTGTTCTCCCCCTTGAGGGTTGCCTCCCCTCATGTGATCCTCCCTCGCATAGCCAGCCTCTGTGTCAGGATCAGGTAGCGGCTGCTGTCCCCTGGCCACATGGGGAGGGGCTTCCTCTGGGAAATTAGTGATGACATCATCAGATTCATCACACCTCCCATCAGCAGTGTCCTAGTCATTAACCCTATTGGTACCATTGAGCACCTTAAATCCAATACAAATCGAGATTTTCTGACGAAGCAAGCATAAGGGCATTATTGGAACTCTGATACGGAGTACCAAACAAACGTACACTATCGTGGAGAACAGGTTAACTTTAACAGCCGACATGCACCCCAGCCACAGAATCTCCTGGGAGGACTATCATCCAAATCTCATGTTGGCTTTTTATAAAAAAAGTGTGATGTTGGATTGATAAAGGTCACTCTTGCCTGGTATTTTAACTCCTAGGCAGTTTAGGGAGATGAAGGACCAACTGTAAGGATTATTGTTTTCTATTTCCTTAAAGTGTTCTGTGGTAAGAAACTATTGAGACCAAAAGATTTTGAAGAATTCACCCTGAATCCCGAGATGCCTTCAAAGCCCCTCAGCTTGTGCAAAATGGTTGGAACCGTTTGCTAGATGTTGGGCATGCTAAGGAAAACATTGTCTGCATATATTTATATTTTATGGACCACGGTCTTCCCCAGGACCTCCTGAATGTCCTCATCCTGATTCTCTGTTCAAAAAGGCCCATTGATGGTGGAAATACCTCTTAGAGTATACCCGAAACTCATCCTTCAGATTTGGGGTTTCTTGGGGCATTACCACAGCTGCATCCAGATCCTAGAGCCGTTTCAAACTGGACCTCCTTTCTTTAGGTGAATTAAGGCCTTGGACATTAAGAGTAGATATTTTAAAAGCTGTTGCTAAAGACAGTTAAGGATAGCGTGCCTTTTCTTAAACTAGGTATTAGCCAATGAGGCCTTTTGCCTACCCACCATGCGGCTTCCCTGGTATTTCAATAACTAATTTCTAATCAGTGTGACTTTGTAACCTTAAAACAATTCCCCTTTCCCAGTGGGCGTCTCGCCTCTAATACCTGGGGGACTATAACAATCAACTAAACAAATCACTTTTGTATGCCATCTAATCAGGCTTGATGACGTGATTAAAGGTAGAGAAAAGCAGATACCTGTCACTATGCATCAGATGAGAGAGCAGGCAACAAACCCCTGCAGTGGGTAGCTACTCTTACTCGTCCACACAGGATTGATTTACTAATGTTACATATATTTAATTGATGGTCCACCGCTCAATCCTTCTACTAACCCCTTTCTTATCAAAACATGCACCATACACAGTATGTCAATATACAGTACCTCAAATAGATGCCCCATACATAGTGCACCTGCTCACATGCCTCTGACCTTATTCTCAAAAATGAACTCAATGAATGCTCTTACTCTCTCATGTACAGTGTAATTCTATTTAATATAATATCTTTTATTGCGATTAGCTCAAATTGAACTTTGCACAAGAGAAAAAACATTTCATAAAATACAATACAAATCCATAAAATTCCGTACAATTCATTTCCAGATGTAATTTCACTAAATTACAAAGTCTAAAGTAGACATTAAACATTGCTAAAATAATGTAAAAAACAGTTAATCGTTTTGTACGATTCATTTAGAAATATCAAACTTGGTTGAGTAAAATTCAGTATTGCCGCAGCTGTCTGTTCACCCATATTTTGTTACAAGCCCTTAAGTATTATAAGGATAACTTAGCTCCCCTTACGGATACCTCATCCTGAAATAATTACCTTATCGGGCAACTGTGATAGTAATAATAATGTCTTCACCTGTAACCAAACCCGATATAAGGCAATTTGCAAATTAATGATGTCCATATTTAGGCAATAGTCCCAAAAAGATTTGGGTACAATAGCCTCATAACTGTGAACGAGGCTCCCAAGATTACACACATATATATATAGAGCCTAATTGCAAACACTGGGGAAGCACATGCTTAGCAGTTTCGGCTTTATCAGGCAGCCCACAGATACGACAGAAGTGGGCCTAAGCAGCTATGCCCATCTGCGGTCCGCGAAACAGCCAGTACTAGTAATTGGTTTTTCCGTAGCTGCAGTATAAATTGCCTTATTGCAGGATCTGTGCACAATAACAAGCATGGCTGGGTCCTTCTATAATGATGCAGCACATGGGACACAGCATCATATCCCTTTAGTTACGAAAGGTGGGTATAGTTATTACACAAGTCCCACTTGTTAAATTGCCTCTCAAAAGACTTTTTTAAATAAATGTAAGGCGTGCCTTTGCTGAAATCTGGGATCCAGTTAACATCAATAAAAATAGCTGCGTTCAGGGACGTATAATTGGAACCCCTAAATACGGCTTCTCCATCATAACTCTGGCCCAGGCCTGACAGTAACTTATAGGCAGCGCAAGATCTAGATTGTATGTACAGGCAGCCTCTACCGCAAAGCGCCATTCCTCTCAATGAAGTCAGCCCACTTTCTAAGCGTATATAATCTATAGATCACAAGGGGCCCAAACCTAGGACGGCGCGCCAAATGGAGCCCTCTAGTTTATTCAACCAATAGTAGTCCTGCATGGCGAGGGCCACAAGGGCATATAGTACTGCAGGTACAAAGCACTGCCTATACAGCTTGGTAATACCAGCTATAGAGTATCCAGCCTGGCTTTTTTCAAGCCTGGAGGGTCAATTGCTTAGCTCCTCTACTTTTGTTGTTAATTATGTGGCTATAATCAGAAGTGCCGTTTGTGTCTAATCCCAAGTAAGGATAAGACTGAACATAACCGATCGTTCCAAGCATGGTGTTCATCCTTGTCCTGTTGACCTTTTTCCCCCCATTGTATCAAAATCTGGTCCAGATTATCAAACATAACTTCTTTGGTGCTAGTACCCGGTGGATGTTCACAATTAACATACCAGGCTGTTCGAAACCACCACTGTTACCACACACCTTTACTGCCAGAATGTTACCACCAGGCGCGGCCATGTAAAGATCGATTTGAGGTTAAGATAATTTCTTACACCTATCAACAGTCCGCCTGCTGGGCGGCCCACCCTCCCCTTGATAGCTCTGTTTGCAATAATTAATAGTTATCTGCCGTAGTGACTAACATACTCTTAGTTCTTAGTCCCCTTTCCTCCAAACTGCATGGGTGTCCCTCGCTAGGGACGGGAGACAGAATCTTTTTCATCAGAAAAAACCTTCCTCCCCTTTAAATTTAGAGGCGCGCGCAGGGGCGCGGCCCGGGGAGCATGTGCTCCACTGACTCCGCTCACCAGCCCCAATCCTCAGTCCCCACTGACCCGTGCACAATATATAACATTGCCTAATAACACCAGAATTAGGGGGTGGGGATGGTGGGACGCATGGAGGAAAGCGGTAACTATTAATTGCTCTTATGTCCCGTCCCCTTTCCTCCATACTGCATGGGCGATTACAACTGAATGTAGCCCCAGGGTGGAGAGGAGACCCTCCTTAAGAAAACACATTCCTTACACCTCATGACCGAAAGCCGCGTCTGACTTGGAGCCGGCATTCAAACAGTAGTTTTTACAGTAAGCTGAAGGGGGGGGGGGTGGGCAAGTGGCCACCATGCTGATGACCAGCAAAGGCACCTGCCGCTGGAATGTGATGGCCGTGGCCTTGGCTCTGACAGCATGGACCTGCATGTTTGCTGGAAGTGGTTTGTGCTCCCCCTCATAGGCCTCCTTGATGGCTGAAACCATCCACCTTGCTATAGAGGCCTTGGGTGCCTGATAACCGGGCTTTGACCCCCCAAAGGTGACAAACACAGCGTCCAACTTGCGGAAGCCCTTGGTCCTGTCCAGAAAGAATTTCAGAGCGCGTCTGACATCCAGACAGTGCAAGACCCTCTGAGCATCGTCTTTAGGGTCGTCAAAAAACACAGGTAAGACGATCTCCTTGTTTAGATGGAAAGCAGAGGCTACCTTAGGTAGGAACGTGCGGTGTGTTCTCAGGACCACCTTATCCTTGTGAAAAGTAGCATAGGGTGGTTCTGACGCCACCAGTGCCTGGATCTCGCTAACTCTGCGAGCAGAGGTGAGCTGTTTTAATGTTGACCAGCCTGATGTCCGCGGACACCATTGGCTCAAATTGTTTGTGCACCAAGGTGCTCAACACTACATTGAGGTCCCACACGGGGTGTGGTTTTTTTGATGGGCGGGAAGAGCCTGACGGAGCCCGCCAAATGTCGCTTGACCACCGGGTTGGAAGAGGAGAAGACCACCTCCTCTGAATTTCTGTAGGCCCCTGTGGCTGCCAAATAGGTGTGGCATGAGCAAGGTGTGCAGAGAAGGAGAGCATGTCATCGAACATGCATGTAAGGGGTCAATCTCCTTAGAGTTCACCCAGTGACAGTACCTAGCCCATTTACTCTTGTACTGGCTCCTAGTAGCCTTGCTCCTAGCACCCTGAATGATTTCTAGGTTAGCCTGTGATAGACCCAGGTGTTTCAGCGTGACCTGCTGAGGAACCACGCTGCAAGGGCTAACTTCTGTGGAGTGGGGTGGATGGCCCTACCCCCCTGCTGCTCAAGGAGATGAGCTGGGCCCATCGGCAGGTGAATGGAAGGCCTGTCCGAGAGGCCGAGAAGTTCTAAGAACAACGGTCTCATCGGTCACCAGAGAGCTATCAGAATGATGCTGAGGTGGCACGATTCCTTTATCTTGCAGATCACACTGTGGACCAGGGGTGTGGGAGGGAAGGCATACACTGTCCTGCTGTTCCACTGAATCTGGAAGGTGACTCCCAGGGAGCCGGGGCCCTGTCCCAGCCAGGACACAAACTGCTGGCACTTCTTGTTGTCCCAGCAGGCAATGAGATCCACCTGAGGATGCCCCCCATCTGCTGAAGATCTTCAGCAGCACCCGAGCGTTCAATTGCCTTTTGTAATTGTCCGCTCCCAGTTTTCTGAGTCTGTCCGCTTCCAGTTTCGACTCCCCCAGAAGGTGGATGGCCATCAGGTAGGCCTGTTCTCCAGGGCCCATTCTCACATGCTGATCGCTAGGTTGCACAGTGGAGGGGATCTTGTACCACCATGCTTGATGACATAGTACATGTTGGTGGAGTTGTCCATCTGGATGAGGACGAACTTGCCACCAATAAGCGGAAGGAAAGCTTAGAGCTAGCCAGATGGTTTCAGCTCCAGCCAGTGGTTACGAGACTCCTGCTCTGGCAGGGTCCAGACTCTGTGGACACTGTGGTTGTCCAAAGTGGTCCCCCCAGCCTTCCAAAGAGGAATCCGTAGTGATGGTGACCAGCGGGGTCAGCTGCTGGAAAGGCTTGTCCGTCCGCAAGTTGCAGTCCCTGGACCACTATGTGAGGTCCGGGTGGAGAGAAGGAGGAATGCTGACAAGCTCGACTTGGGAACTCCGCTCCTTATTCCAGGAGGCTGCGAACTGCAGCTGCAATCCCCTCCTCTTGAGTCTCGTGTAGGGTACGGCCATTAGGACTGCTGCCATGATTCCTAATAAGTGTTAGTACCACCAGGCCGAGGTCACTTCTCGGCTGAGGAAGTGAGTAGTGGCCCTCTTGATGGCCGTGACCTTGTCCTCCGAGGGGAAAACTCTCACGGAGCTTGTCTCCCATATGAGTCCCAGAAAGGTCAGGCTCTGCGTAGGCTGCAGCTGAGACTTATTGAGGTTAATCGAAAACCCCAGCTCGTGGAGTGTGATCATAAGGGCGGAGGAAGTGTGATGAACCGCCTCTGGCAATCTCGCCCTGACGAGCAAGTCATCCAGGTATGGGTAGACGTGGTGGCTCTGGTCCCTGAGGAGGGCTGCCACCACATTCATTTTTTTTTTTTTTTTATCTTTGCCAATATAAAAACTTTATTTTAAGTATTTTCCGTATACAACAGAAAGAAAGAACAAACCATGCACCAACAGGGTGCTCATTGAACAATATCCCTCATACCCATCCCTTCCCAGTCACCCCCCCTCGTGTCTCTCGTTTACTGTGCAGATGCCTTGTTGACCCTTTGTTCGATGCTTTCACTCCTGAGTATTCTTCTCTTGAGGACCATTCATCCCGGTCTGTCCCAATTGAGAGTTCGGGGTCTCTGAGTCTAAAGATTCTGTACTGTTTATCAGGTATGACACGTATGGACCCCATATATCCAGGAGGCGCGCCTGTAGTGGAAGCGTTCTAATGAATTCTGTGTCCATGTCTTGGCAATATATGATGTCTTTTTCCCAGTCTTCGATCTTGGGGAGCGGGCCTTTGCCCCATGTCATTGCTACTCTTCTCCGGGCCAGAACCATGAGGAGTGCTGTCAATCTGCGTGATGCTGGTTGCATGTGTTTAGTAAGTCCCAGGAGGGCGCCTAGGGGGAGCGGGGTTATCTGCTCTCCCACAATTTTGGAAGTTTTCTGAATGACGGCGGACCAGAAGCGGTACACGCCTGGGCAGCTCCATGCCGGTGGAAGAAATCTGCGTTATCGGATGAGCATCTTTCGCATTGGGCCGAAGTTTCTGGGTGGTGGGTCTTTTTTTTGGCTGGTGTACAATACGTTTGGTAAATAAAGTTAAAGTGGATCAATTTATATCTCGTATTTAATGCGATTTTTTGGGTTTGTCAGAGGATGTATGTCCAGTCCTCTGTGGGTATTGGCTCCAGAATGGCTGTTTCCCACTTCCTTTGGGCTCGGGGGCTGGGCCTTCGAGTGTCTTGTGTAAGAGATCTGTACAATGTTGACACCAGTCTTCCCTCTCCCTGAGCTTGGATCGCCCTATGTAGCAGGGTCCACGTGGGAGGCTGCTGATGGAACGTGGGGAATACCCCCTGTAGGGTGTGGCGTAATCTAAAATAGAGGAATACATCTAGGGAGGAGTTAGCTTCTCTGTCTCTGGTCATTTGTAGGGTTAGAAAGGTGCCCTCCGGGAACAGATCGCCCAGAGATTTAAGGTTCAATTTGTCAATCCATATGAGAAACACTTTTTCATTTGTGAGGGGTATTCCGGGGATGAATTTAATGGGAAGCAGGGGGGAATACCGTATGGTTATGCCATATTTTTTGGCCATCTTTTTCCAGATAGCATATGTGGATAGAACTGTGTTTATTGTCTTGTGTGGAACGGGGAGATTACTAATAATGACCGTGCTAAGCAGGTCCGGGGATGCCAGAGCTCTTTCCACTTGCACATGTGGACGGATGTAGTGAGCCGAGTACCAATGACTCAGAAATTGTGCCTGGGCTGCCCAATAGTATTTTTCAACGTCCGGGAGAGCCAGGCCTCCCTTCGCTGTTGGCAACGTTAGGGTGTTGTAGGCCACTCGTGCCGGTTTCCCGGCCCAGAGTAGTTCTAAAATCAAACTCTTGACTTTTTGAAAGTAGGATTTGGGTACGAGTAGTGGGATGTTCGTAAAGAGGTAGAGCAATTTGGGGAGGATAACCATTTTCGTCAGGGAGGTCCTGCCCCAGAGCGTCAGCGGAAGAGACTTCCATCTCTGGACACGTTCTTGTATGGAATGTAACACTGTTTGGTAGTTATCGCTAAATACCTTGTGATGATTGCGGGACATGTAGATGCCCAGGTAGCGCACTTTGGGCTTTTCCCATTTGAACCCATGATCATCCCTGAATTCTGTCGTGTGAGGGGTTAAAGGAAACACTACTGATTTAGAGTGATTTGCTTTAAGGCCTGACATTCTCCCGAATTTTATCACTTCCCTTATTACAGGGTTCAGATTGTCTTGGGGATCGCTGACGAATAGCATGACATCGTCGGCGTAGAGAGAAACTATCAGTTTATGGGGCCCCAGTTTCAAACCGTGGTGACGATGTTCGGCCCGTAGTCTCGACGCCAAGGACTCCATCACCAGGGCGAAGATGAGGGCGGAAGGCGGGCAGCACTGTCTTGTTCCGCGTTCCAGTGTGATGCCTGGGGACCTAGTGCTACCAACTGTGATGTATGAGCGTGGCTTGTTGTACAATAGTGACACTAGTTTAAGGAAGAAGTTGCCTAGGCCCATCTGCCTGAGCGTTGCAAACATAAAGGGCCACTCGACCGAATCAAACGCTTTCTCTGCGTCTAAGAGAACTGCAATTGCCTGTTGTGACGGGTCAAGGGCCTCAATAACGCCGAACAGCCTCCTGATGCCATAGGTCGTGCTACGACCTGGGATGAAGCCGGCCTGGTCGCCGAGCACCAGGGCCGGCATCAGAGGGAGCAACCTCGTTACTAGAATCTTCGCTAGGATTTTATTGTCCAGATTTATTAGAGAGATCGGCCTGTATGAGGATCAATCCTCTGCAGGTTTGCCGGATTTATAAAGTACCATCACGTTGGCTTCGCACATCGTGGGCGGGAGTGAACCTCGTTCTATCGACTCCTCGAAGACCTGACCTAGAAGGGGGGGCACTATTGAAGCGTGTGCTTTGTAAAATTCTCCGGTTAGTCCATCTGGACCCGGAGCTTTCGTGTTTGGGAGGGCTTTTATTGCTTCCTGGATTTCTTCCAGTGAGATCGGTGCGTTCAGGGGTTCTTGTAGTTCTGCGCTGACCCAGTAAAGTTCAGTGTCATTAAGAAACTCTTGTATTGCTCCTGGATCTGCGGCACCCTTTGAGCTGTACAGGGTGTGGTAGAAGTCGTAGAATGCCTAGCAGATGTTTTCTTCGGTATATGCCAGTTGGCCTTGTGCATTCCTTATACGTTCGATGCGAGGTGGAGTTTTGACGATCGAGAGAAGGCGAGCTAGCAGGGCTCCAGGCTTCTGACCTTCTCCATATTGTCTGATCTGATGTCTGCGGCCCAGGAATTTTAGTTCTCTTTCAGCCGTTTCTCTGAAGTTTTTGAGTTCCACTTTCATCTTGGCTTGGAGTCGTGGGTCAGGGGGGACGGAGGATTTGAGCTCTAGGTCTTTCAATCGGTGCTCACTATCCGTGAGTTCTCTGCGGATTTGCTTTAGCATGCTGTTTTCTTTCGCCAGGCATATTCCTCTCACATAGCATTTGAGTGTTTCCCACACTGTACTAGCTGAGTCGACTGAGTTTTTTTTCGTGTCAAGGAAGGAGATTATTTCCTGGCTTAGTTCTGCAGCAAAGATGGTGTCAGTTAACGAGCCTGTTTTAAATCTCCAGTGAAGACCAGGTATTGTGGAGCCTGCTGGGGTGGTTTCAAGTACGACCATGGAGTGGTCTGAAAAGGACCTTGGCATGATTTGGCTTTTCCCCCATTCAAACGGGCTGAAGCTAGGATATAGTCGATTCGTGAACTGGAGTGGTGAACCGCCGAGTAGAATTTGTATTCTTTGGTGTTCTGGTTGTGGTTCCTCCATGTGTCCGTTAGACCAAATGCATGGCAGATCTCTTGGACCTGGGCACTTGCTTTCGAGGGCTGCCCTGACGTGTTGTGTGATTTGTCAAGCTTGGGGTCGAGTGGGGTATTGAGGTCTGCTCCCCATATAATGGTCGTTGCATTCGTCTCTCCCAGTTTGGACAGCACCCAGTTGAAGTTATCTGGTCCATCTGTGTTGGGACCATAGGAGTTAAATAGGGCCACCTCTTTTCCGGCTGGTATTCCTCTCACCAGCAGAGCTCTCCCTTCGGTATCTCTTCTTGAGTCGATCAGACTGAATTTCGTCCTCTTCTCTATCAGTATCGCGACTCCCCTGGCATATGACGAATAGGATGAGAAGTATCGGTGGCAGCCCCAAGATCTGGCCCAATGAGATTCCGAGGACTTTGTGAGATGTGTTTCTTGTAGAAAGGCGATATTAATTTTGTGTCTTCGCAAGTATTGGAGGATCTTCCTCGTTTTCGCCGGGTGGTTGCCCCCACGTATATTCCATGTGGCAATCCTATAAGTCGTCATTGTCTCGTGAGGGAAATTTCATGGGCATGCTGGGCCGAGGTTCAACGGTAGGCGTGGAGTCAAGGCATTCGGGGGGAATCTGAGGTCTTGGCTTCTGCTTGCTTGATTTCCGTGGTGAGGTTGGCGAGAGGTGAGGGTACGAGACACTTGGTGACTTCTTGGAACTGGGAACTCTCCCTTGAGTGGGCAACCCCCAACTGGCCCAAATAAAACTAACTCTGGTCGGCAAAACAGCCAACGTTGCTGTGCATGGGGCGCTGGTGGCCCTCCAAGAGGGGCTGGTTCCCCACGTCTGTTACTGGATTTGTTCCGTGGTGGTGAAAGTAGTTGCGTCTGGGTGATACTTTGCCTTAATAGTGTGAATCCGTCTGACGAGAGTTACGGAGGGTCTCTTCTGGGTCTATTGCCTCTTTGTGGTCTGCTGTTATTTGTGACGGGTCTGCATCTGGAGCGGTCTAGGTAGTCACTTGTTTCTTCAGGTGTGTTAAAGAATTGGGTTCTGCCCTCGTGTTGGATGCGGAGCTTGGCTGGGAACAGCATTGAGTATTGAATTTGATTTTCCTGCAGCCTGCGTTTCACTGCTGTGAACGATCATCTTTGTGCCTGTACCGCTTGAGAGAAGTCTGGGAAAAACTGGATTTTGTCCCCCTCGAATTGGAGGTCACCTTTGTCTCTGGCGGCTCTCAGGATTGTGTCACGATCTTTGTAGTTAAGCAACTTTGCTATGATTGGACGAGGGTTCGCTCCTGGGATTGGCTTCGAATTGGGTACTCTGTGCGCTCTTTCGACGACGAACATCTTGGAAAGGGCCTCTTCACCGAACAGCTCAACGCAGATTTTTTCCACATGATCTTCCATCCTGGTAGCCAACTGGTGCTCTCTAACGCCTACTATCCTGATGTTATTACGCCTGGAGCGGCCTTCCAAGTCCTCATTTTTGGCGCATACCGCTTTCATTTGTGATTCTAATGTGGACACTCTGGATGTTAGGGAGGTCGAGTCGTCCTCAAGATCCAATACCCTTTGCTCCACCGTGTCCAGTCTGTCTGCGTGCTTGTCCAGTCTGTGCTGGAGCATGTCCACTTTGGATGAGAGGGCGTCGAGCTTGCTCCCAAGGCTGCCTATACCGGCTTTCAGATCGAGCAGGATTTCTCGGATATCAAGATCCTGTGCCGCAGTCTCATCTTGGATTGCGCTGGGATTAGGGGATTGAGAGCGACCATCGGCCGCAGGTGTCTTGTTTGAAGAACTGCTCTCGAAGTTGAGTTTTTTCTGTAGTCTGTCTGTCTTCCCCATAGTTGCTGTTGTTGTGGAAGCACCTGTGCCACCTTTGGTGAGCAGTGCTACGGATTTGACGTGCTTGTGCGAGCCTGGGTTGTTTGAGGCGGTGGTGGTCTTTTTCAGTGGGGTGCCGCCGGAGCTTGCTGTTTTACGGGCCGCGGCTCTGTCTCCGCTACGCTCCCTCTCGAACTCCAGGACCGGGATTTGCAGCTGCCTGGGCAGCCTATGCTACCCGGCGTTGACCCCCGTGGTCGCGCGATAGCGCTCCTGGAGTGTCGCCGGCCTCAATTAGCGGGCAGACCCGGGTCGGGAGCCGCCCAATGCTCCGATGACCTCTGATCGTATGGTTGTCACTCGAGGGGACCCAGGAATTCGTGCGGCAGCCGTCACGGCCACGTGGGCCAGGGGGGTACGCGGAGCGCTCATACCTGACCGCCCGGGCCGGGCGCCTGCCTTCTTTTTCTCCTCTCCTGACAGTTCGACCAGGCTTCACCGGTTTTCGTGTTTGCTCAGCGGCCGCCGGTCCTCTCGCCGCTCGGGACTCCTTCTGGGTCGCCCACGTCGGCCGCACCTAGTGTCCGCGGAGGGGAGGGGGCGGCACCTTCTTGTGGGAGATTCGCCACACACGTCCGCCGGATCGATGAAATGAATATATCTCCCTGTGAGGAATCGCTTTCTCTACAAGGGGGAGGCAGCTTCTATCGGAATACACCACACGGATGCAGCGATTTTTCAGGATATTCGTGGGAGCTCCGCCGAGCTCACAGGAAGGCCGCCATCTTGGACGGCTCTCTAGTGCCCTCTCCTGCCACCACATTCATGAGCCTAGTAAATACCCTGGGGGCTGAATTGAGGCTTAAGGGTAGCACCTTGTATTGGAAATGGCAGACCATGATCCTGAATCGTAGAAAGGAACGATGCGGTTGCCAAATGGGGACGTTTAGATAAGCGTCCTTCAGATCCAGAGAGCACATCCAGTCTCCCCTGCACAATGTCTCTGCAATGAGTGCTGGCGTAACCATCTTGAATTTTTGAAGAAGGAGGGAGAGGTTGAGGGTGGAAAGGTCCAACACAACTCTCAGGCCAGCCTGGTTCATCTTTTGTATGGCAAAAATCCTGGAGTAGAAGCCCAATCATAGCTGGTAGGCTGGGACTTCTTCCACTGCCTGGCTCTCGACGAACGGCCAAACTTCTGCCAAGAGAGTTGCTGTCTGAATTTGTGGGAGTGGAGGGGAGGAGAGGAAGGGATTGGTAGGTGGTACCCTGTGGATACTACATAGAGGATGCAAGGGTCCGTGAACCTCTGACGCCAAAACTGTGCATGAAGGGCAAGCCTGCACGCCACCGTAGACACATGGACCTGAAGGGGCGCGTTATGCCTTCTTTCTCTCTGACGCTGTTGCGGAGGAGGGGGACTGAAAAAAGCCCTTGCTCCCCCCCCCCTTTGTTGTTTGCGCCGGTGCTGACTCGGGGAATGGTCAGGCTGTCTGGACCTCTGTTCTTGGAAGCCCAGGAACCTGCCGAACACTCAACCCTTGTCAGAGTGTTGATGCGACTGGGTGTACGCCTTGGGCATGGCCTTCGTAAGGATAAAGACTTCGCAGTTTGCAAACTGTTTTTCTTTTTATCTAGCTCATCGGTGGTGGAGTGAAAGAGGTCACCAGCCTCGAATGGAAGGTCCAATATGCCTTCCTGGATGTCTGGGTTAAATTCAGAAGCCCAAAGCCAAGCAGTCCTTCTCATGTTCGTGGAGATGCATATGGCCGGCAGAGGTGTCAGTGTGAGCCACGGTGGACTTCATGATGTCCTGCGCCACCATTTTAGCCTCTGCCAGTCCCGCCTTGAAACGTGACTGGCTCTGTACCGGAAGCTCAGGAAGGACGTTGGCTATTTCCCGCCAAAGCTTCTGGTTAACAGCTGCCAGCATGGCATCCGCGTTGGATTGATGAAGATGCGGTTGAATAAAGCTTCTTCCTGTACGTTTCCAAGATCTTCTCCTCCTTGCCTAGCAGTGTCAAGGACAAAGTGGGCGAAGAAGACTGAGGCTTTGAGTAGAGCGACGCTGCAGCAATCACAGAAGAGTGCGGTTGAGGGTGGGCTGACAGCAAGAGTGGATCCCCCTCCATTTGTCTATACGTGGCGTCCAGACACCGATTGACAGGCTGGGCCAAGAGAGTTTTGAGCCAACCCTTTTTGGCCAAGGCGACAACGTCCTTCTGCTTCGGGATCCCTGTTTAGCTGTGGGGCGTTGAGTGAGGACCTCAGCAAGTACCCCCGCCTCCTGTTGTTCAACTTCGGGTTGGGGAAGGCCCAAGTACTCTACCAGACCTGCAAGCCATTTGTGGAAGGCCTTGGCAGACAATGGTGTGTTGGGGGCCTTCTTCCTCATCTGTGTCCACCATGGCTCTTCCCCTAGAACCGACCCGTATGCGAAATGACCCAAACAGAATAAAAGCACCTCAATGGCACCAACCCAACAAATTACCAGATGTGAGAAATCAACATCTAATAACCACTTATATAAACTGAAAAGACAAACAGAATAGAACGAGTAAAGTAGAGCTAAGCAGTGAAATGAATAATAAGAATAAATCGTACAAAAACAGATTTAAATCAATGAAATGGTTATAATGCATGATGAATGAATGGAGTGAATGGAGTGGATGAAATCGTTAGAACCGACGAAACATGTGAAACGGATGAATGCGCTGAGCGGATGAATGCGGTGAGCAGATGAGTGTGTAGATCGGATTAGTGTGTAGATAAGAGGAGTGTATAGAATGGATGAATATGTTGAACGGATGAGTGTGTACAGCAGCTGGATGTGCAGAATGGATGAATGCGTAGAGCAGATAAGTGCGTAGAATGCAGAAGTGAGTAGAGCAGATGAGTGTGTAGACCGAGTGACTGCGAAAGAATGTGTAGTGTGCTGGGAAGAGGAGTGTGTAGAGCGGATGAGTGTATAGAGCGGATTAGTGTAGAGATGAATTATGTAGAACGGGATATTGCTGTTAAATGCCCGGAAAGTGATGAGTACATAAAGCGGATGAGCGCGGGGAGCAAAAGAGCACGGGGCGGGGATGAGCACGGGGCGGGGATGAGCACGGGGCGTAGACGAGCATGGGGCGGGGACGAGCACGGGGAGCAGATGAGCACGGGGAACGGATGCATAGATGCATAGAGCTGATGAGTGCGGGGAGTGGATGGGAGCGGAGAGCGGGTGGGTGCAGAGAGCGGGTGGGTGCGGAGAGGGGACGGGTGCGGAGAGGGGATGAATGCGTAGTGCGTGTAAGGGCATAAGGCGATGGAGTGCCTGGAGCGAAGGAGTGCAGTACCACGAGCAAAGGAGTGCTTGGAACAAACCGATGTGCCACGTAGAGCAGACGAGTTGCGTAGAACGGATGATGACGTTGGACCTGCGTGGTCCAGACTCGTGAGCGCGGGGCAGTCTGGAGCGCACGGGGCGGACTAGATAGCGCAGAGCGAACTGGAATGCATGAGTGCGTGGAGCGGACCGGAATGTTGGGAACAGATTGGGTGCATGGAGTGGATTGGGTGCATGGAACAGATGTTGTGAAGTACAAAGGATAGTTGGAATGCTGAAAACGTTTGAATGATCACATAATCCACCATACGCTTATTCTCTCCTTTACACCACCACTCAACTAGAACACAGAGGTACTATGACACCATTCGGTATAACTGGTCTCATACCTACAACCGCCACATACTCCACATCACTCTATGTAAACACTGCTGGTTTCACACCCCCAGTCAAGTGTACTCCTCAGGGCTACCGCAGCCACATCTGGTCTGGATAAATCCTGCCAGAACGAACACATATTCCTGACTCCTCAATCACCACACCCATCGCTAAGAAGCAGCTATTACACGCTCAAGCTGCACACATACCTGGTGCTCACACGCACCTTTGACTCTCCCTACTCCCTCTACTGATCTGAACTTCAGTTCCCAAGGGCGTTCAACCTACCAGCGCCTTCAGACCATACCAATGGTATATAAGGCGCTATATAAATGCAAAATAACATAACATGGCGTCCGGCTGGTCCGGAACGGGTGGAGGAGTGCTGTGTGCCGAGGGCTGAGGTGTGGAGACCGTAGCCGGAGGCTGCAGCGGAGGCTGGTAAGGAACCGCCTGAACTGTGGGAGCCAGGGGAGCCGGAATCGAAGGAGCTGGCATGGGCAGCAGGAGCTGCACCGGGGCCTGCAGCGCTGGAGCCATATGAGGAATGACTACAGGCGGAGGGAGCATGTCCCTGATCACATCCTTAAGGATGGTCCCCACCTGAGGAGATCTCATGAGAGTGAGGAACTTTTCAAAGAACCTGTCCTCGCAGGCCGGTGGCATGGCAGGTGATGTTGACAGGGTAGCGGGTGGCTTCTGGGGCCGGTGCATACTCTGTCTAGCTGGTTGCAGGGTAAACATGCTCTGCGATGCTGATGGATAAGCTGTAGGCCACGTACCTGGCATGACATAAGTTGACCTTGTAACTTGTTCTCCCACCTGCTCCGTTCCTCGGGGCGGTATCAGATGAGCGACCATCTTGTCGCGCTGCATGCCACATATCGAAGTCGTGGTGCTTGGCTCACTGGGGCTGGCCTCCTCCAGGTCTCTTGGTGGTGGAGCATGAGACCTACCCTGCGCCTCAGACCCTGCAACCAGCTAGACAGAGTACGCAGCAGTGCTGCGTTCAAGCACCCCCTCTGACATGTTGTTGGTACAAGGGCATAGCCCCTCGGATGTACACCCGGTAAAAGAACCTTGCAGTCCCTCAGCACTGTCTCTGGAAGGATCTACAGACCCCTCGGCCTGGCATTCGGTAAAATGAAATAGCCTTGGTATCCATGCTGGTGTGAGAACCTGCTGTGTTCCCCACAGGTACCGCTAGTCGCCTTAGCTGGGGGAGACAACCAACTCAGAATGATAATTAGGACCTATTGGGAATCGGTCAGGCTGGTCACATTGGGAGATGTATGGCAAGAGGGGATCATTAAAGATTTCGAAGAACTGGGAGAAGAGGCAGGTTTGCACAGAGGCCAATATGTCAAGTATCTTAAGCTAGTGCAGATTATTCGTAAAACCTGGCCAGAGACTGTACTGGCGGAGGAGCCAGACGTCCTAATGGGAACAATATATGACATATCAGAAGGAGGGCACGAGATCTCTAGACTGTACGAGATGGTGATGACCCGAGTGGGGAAGGATTTGACTCATTTGAGGCTGGACTGGGAAGCGGAGGTGGGGGCACAGATGACCGATGGGATGTGGGAACATGCTATGGGATACCACAAGAAGGTGTCCAGAAACGCCAGATTGCAGCAGATTCAGTTATACATAACGCATAGAGCCTATACGACCCAGAAGAGAATATCTAAGTTTGTAAACGCAGGAAGATAAGCATGCCCAAGATGCGATGAAGAAGATGCTGATATGACGCACATGTTCTGGTCTTGCCCAGTGATTGAAGCTTTTTGGGGGGGAAGTGGCACGGAAACTAGCGGATAAAGGGGTCACGCTCAACATAGATACGGCCTGGGCCTGCCTGTTGGGAGGGTTTCCCAGACCACGGAATACTAAACATGTTGGGAAACTGAGGGACCTGGCATATGCGCTTGCTAAAAGAAGGATTGCTATGGGCTGGAAGCAGTGCCACAAGCCACGGATTGAGGTATGGTGGCGGGATTTGCAAAAATGGGCAGAGGCTGAAACGGTAGTGTGGCAGGAGGCATGTAGCAAGTGTGGGGAAGAAGATGTGGGTAACCTGATGGCTTGGAGAGTGTTAATAACAGGACTGTTTGGCACAATAATGGATTCTGCAGCTTTGGAAGGAAGCGATACCCGGCCACACGCAGCAAATACAGAACAAGAAACGCAAACAAGCTCTTGAGGGGGGGGGGGATTTGGGGAGCAGTAATGTGCGTTAATTGATGTTCACGAGTCTGTTGTAGATAATGCTGCAAGTTTGGTTTGTATTGTTTATTTGTTTTCAAAATAATAAAAAACCTTTATTAAAATAAAAAATAAAAAGATGGGTAAAACAGGCCCTCAAAATTGCTTTTGTCCTCAGAGGGTAGGAAGGTCAGAGCTGAAGGCTGGATGCCTAGATGAAGGTGTGTGGTCTGCACAATCCAAGAATAATTCAAAAATATCAAATCCATTTGGGAAAATCACTTAACAAAATCACCATGGTCTCTTAGCAAAAAACATCAAAAATGCCTTAAAAGAATTAGTGTCAATTAGAATCGACCAAGATGCAAACAACAGCCAATTACAAATGGAATATGTCCATGGGTGGTGAGCCGATTGCCATAAGTAAAAATGCTTCTCTATGCAGATCAGTCAAAAATAGTAGTTCTTCTCAAAATGCAAAAAGAAAAAGTATTTATGAGACTCTGTAGTCCAAAAATGCAATTTCAGATGCCTCAAAATCCAAGCAGAAAAAAGGAGGGATGACACCCCCTTTTCTGGAGAGAGTGGGTCCAGCCTGCTTCTTGGTCCTCCACACTGCCATACCCTTTATTCTTGTCTTCTCCAGATATATGAACAGCTCTCTCTGACTGCCGCCACCAGAGGACTGCTTCTTATATTATTGGAGCGTTGTTTACTTAAGCAGTCTATTCTCCTCCATAGGTAGAAACTAAGACCTTGCTTCAAGGCCCTAGCTTGAAGCGAAATTATCTCTGTAGCCAGAACCTACGACCTTTGCTTGATCTGTTCATTGCTGTTAATATATGGTCCCCGCCTGAATACATTTCAATGCATTTTACTATGTACATACATACCAGTATGCCTAACGACTACATGGCTTGAGATATCGCTAAACCGCAGGCAGGGCCAAAATACATGCCATCGGGAACTGAAACTCATTCATGTAGTTTCTCCTTCACCCACTGGGAAGCTTTAGGGTGCCACATCTCCCTCTTTCTCCCTGCCTCCCCCCTCCATGCTGGTCTGCCAACTCTATTGCAGCAGTTGGGGCTCCAGAGGTCAAAGTACTTCCAATCCAGGCAACCAGGTAAATATTGCTAATTTGAGCCGGAGAAATAGATTGGCTTCTTTCACTGTTAAAATTGACCAGTTTTTTCAGGCAAATGTAAAATTTAGGGAGCATGGGAAGACCCATCTGTATTTCGCCTCTTTAGATCTGTGCCAGTTTGTCACTTGTCATGAACACTTGTCAGGGACCTTTTCTCTTGCAAAGAGTCGATGGGGGTATATGATGAAATATCTTGATGTGAGCATCTTGAAACGGGATGTCTGAATGCTGCCTTGATAATGTGTTCTTTAGTTGTGTAGAAGTAGTCAGTGAGGATATCCAGGATCCAGTCTGCACCCACAAGGCCTGCTGCGTGAGTTTGGTGCATTGTGTGCCCCTCTGCTTCGTGTGGCAACTGAAGTAGAGCGCAAAACAGGTTTTGTATGAATGTCTGCAAATCAAAGTCAGAGACATGCCAATGAATGCTGTGGACACGAATATTATGTCTCAGCCTAATTTCCAGGACTTTCTGCTTTTTATGCAATGCTGTGCATTGGTTGTCCAACGCATTTACTTTCTCTGTAAAATCCATGAGCTCATGATATTGGTTGCAAACCACATCTTCCAGCTCTCCAATGCATTTTTGGCTGTGAGTACCCGTTTATCCAATGTCAAGACTTTATGCGCTGGTTCTGCAAAGGTCCACTCTATTTCTTTTTTAATCTTGGTAAGTAAAAGGTGTAACTCACTTTTCAACACCAGGGCATCCAGTTTGTGGGAAACTTGTGGCTCAACAGGCACCTGTGAAGTGGTTATTGTGTTGAGTTTCAAGGTGCCTGGAAACCCTCAGAAGTGTACGGAGGCAGAGAAGGGTGTGGGGAGCCTAAAGCATGCAGTAACCTCTACAAGAGTGACAGTAATTCTGTAGCTCAATGTTGGCATGAATATTCCGAAAGTGTCATGTATAGGGCGTCATAAGAGGAATTATATTTGTTCACCTCCAGGGGAGTAAGGCTTGTATAGTGGGGTCCATGGAGCTGGTCCTATGGGAATCCCCAGTAATCAAACTCCAGTTGGAACTCACCGGCAGGCCAACAGTCCTCCAGTTCTCCACCCATGACCGTCCAAGGTAGAGTCCTGCATAGATTGTCCGGTCTACACCCTGCCATTCTGTGGTCGGTCCACTCAGTGAGGAATAAAGACCCATGCGATTAGTCCCCCTCAAGACCTGCTTGCAGCAAGGTTTCTGTTGGGGGTCACAAGAGGTAAGTAAAGGTGGTCTATGGGTCATGAAATCTGAAGTTGGCTATTGCTTCTCCCCCAGCGCCAGCTGTAGTAGAACTGGACCGTGGCTGCCGTAGGCGACGACATACAGGGTGAACTATGGCGGCGTATGTGGCCTGTGCTATCTTAGATAGGCTGCCGGTCCCAATGCCTTCAAAATCAGCTCGATAAGTCGGCGAACCACTAATCAATGGTGCCCTAGAGGCGACAAGTCAGCAGCTTTCGAAACAGACTTCCACATATCCAGTTAATGTGGTATATGTAGGGAGTCCAAACAGGCCTGGTGGATCGAGATGGCGTCACCTCTTACATGGTGCCTCGATGAGCAATGCCCATGCTAAACTGCATCCGAGTTGGGTTGTAGTTGTTTTTAATAGTGTTTTTATATTTTAGTTTAAAGACTCCCATATTATATGGACCCTTGACTGGACGTTTATTTTACTTTGGCACCACAGTACTACTGCTATTTTGGAGGACTCACTGTTGCCTGATTCACACCCATCTTCAAGAGTACAGCCTGCCATCGACCTAAACATTCCAAATTGGATTCCATCTTTCTCCAAATAGTGTATGAATGATCTAGGGTTAGTTAGCATGTGTTATAAATAGAAAGCTAAATCTGGAAGGTAGTGGATCAGTTCACCTTGAAACAAACTTTTCGCACTCTCTCCCTTCATGGTTACCATATACCAGGCTTCTTAATGAAATTCTAAAAGGTTTTGTTAACACTTTACTCAATAAAAATGCTATTGAATGAACATTGGAGTGTTTACAGTTGTGTGCCTGCATTGTAGTGTGCTAACTTCCTTAGAAGCTGAACACAGCAATCTGCTCCTAGTGGAATCTGTTTTTCATCACCCAGGTGGGTCAGGCTGGTAAGCGTGTCCATGAAAAGTCAATCTGTCATCTTCTGTAGAAATGCATGCTGGTGCATTAAGCCCTCCCTCTGCAATACGGGTAATAGAGTGGCCACCTTCCGCCAGGGAGGGAACCCACAAGAGAAGACAAAGGGTTTCGAACAAGTGGCAGTCTTTGCAGCACATACATTGTTTGGTGAAGATCTTTCTGGGATTGATTAAACGTACTGCAGACTGCGTGCAACACCTGTGCCTGGAGCGCCTAAACGGCTCCCAGCGCAAAAGGTGCATGTGGTGAGGAAGTGGCGGATAAGTGGCAGCCTTTGCAGTCCTTGCAAGTCCTTCTGAGAATCAAATTCAGGGCAGGTAACCTCCGAAGGCTGTTGAGTTCAACACTTGCCCATTTTGGCTCTTTATTGTTGTTATACAAATGAGAGCTAAATCAAAACCAAAGGGGAGAGCATACGCTCTCTGTAGTAATCAGGCCAAAAATGCTGTTAGCACTGAGGACAGCATGACTTCTAACCCTTTAGAAAAGGATAGTGTTCCAAAGGTGCGCCTCCGGTCCATGGACAAAAGGGGGAAATGACTGCCTTTGTTGGCCCGATTCGGGTGACAACGTTGATAATTTTTTTACATTTTTTATTTTTATTTATTTGTATATGGTTCTACCATGAACCTTTACAAAGAAGAAACAAAATCTTAAAAAGAGATCACAAGGTGTACAACCCAAAGGAAACAAACATAACAGAAATCGATCGACATAAAAAGAGAAAAATTACATTTTTCCACAATACCTAAATTAATCTAAAATAAGTTATAATTTCACCATTTACCTGTTGCTAGTACGAAGAGCATTATTCCATTATTTTACAGTTTTAGAGATCGAACAATCGATGTTGTTAGTGCAATATTATAAACAGAAACCAGATAGTCCCAAAAATCTACCAAACAACCTCTTTCGAACTGCCCATGTTCCCTCACACTCCATCAATAAATGTCTTACAATAAATGTCTTACAACGGTGATAAAGAATCCAGGGTTGAACCGACCAAAGGGAGCCAGTTCCTAGAGTAGGAAACAACAATGGTTGATAACAACTCCGTCCTGAACTTGTGTCTTTCTCTACACACTGAAATTGAAAGCAGGAGTTAACGGTTATTGATAAAGACAGAGGAAGAACAATGGCGGGTGCTCAGGAGGTATCACCTGAGGGAAATACCGACAGGTTGTCTGCATCGCTGAGACTGTTTGCTGAGGGAAGTAATATGAATGACGAAATGTCCTTTTTAGAAAGCTTGAGGATATCTATACTTAAGATACCCACATTACAATTTGCTGTTAAAATCTTATTGAAATTGTGCGGCAAAAAACTCTATGAAGTATGCATGCATGGCCAGATTTTTGATTGGAAGCAATAACAAAGGTGAATGGGCCCTATAATACGAGAAATAATGACACTTCCAGTATTGGCCTGATGTAAAATGGCCCGAATGTGTGTGCAAATAAAGAAGCAGTTCTAATAATACCGAAAAGTGGGGAGGCAGCGAGTGAACAAGTTGCACCGTTCCCCTGATGAAGACAATAGTTTGGGATGGTATATATTCCATAGAGAGAGAAGGGGACAGCATAAGATCCGTGCGCAGAAAGCTAAATGTGGTGCTGAGCAAGTTATATCTGTGGAATCACCCATTACTTCTGCCTAAGATCGGGCTCCTACAATTGGGCCTACAACAAAGGCATGTAGGAAGGCCAAACGTAGGACCAAGCGCCTAAACTGCAAGGAAGTCAATTTGACCAGTTGGTTGCTGAAGCCAACTATCAACCTGGATTTGGGGGGATGATAATATCACTGACAAATCCTTCTACAACATGTCAGAAGTTTGAGGCATCAGTAATGCTAGGCAGACAACTGTTTGAGGATTTTATAACATATGCCATTTTATTCTTAAAAGAAATATACTCAAACAGGCCTCACTGTCCCTACTCTGCTGAGGATTCCCTGCCTAACCAAAGATAAGGGGAAACACTAACACTGGATAACTGGCCCTCACACTAAGCAACAAATACACAAAGGAAATATATGGCAACAGAACAGAACATCACATGAACAACATTCACAGTTTATGAATAACCTTATAACGTCCTGGGTGATATCCCTTCCTCAGGATTCAAGGTCAGGTCTGTTGGTGTTCAACCAAAGAATTTTCTTTTTCAAATCAGTATGATTGGAGGCTGAATTATGAACATCTGAGAAAGCTTAAAACGTATTTAGCCTATCGAAATTTAAATCTTCTATATTTAAAATGCAAAGTTATCTGATGCTGTGTCCCTCCCCAGAAATGGGCCTCATTACAAGTTTGCTGGTCCGGTAACTATGGCACCGGTAAGCTTGCCGGTAGCGTAGTTACCGGACCGGCAAACTACAAGTTCTGCTCGCGGGTGCCTTTTAGGACATGGCAGGCGTACCGGCATCCGCGAGCGGTGCATCCAACCTCGCCATTCCTATTGGAGCCCTATAGGGACTCACATGGGCATGGGGAGCATTTTATTCCGGCGCCCGCGAATGGGCAATTGCCGGGTCCGGCAGGGCCGTAATGACCCAGTAATTGCCCATTCGCAGGTGCTGGAAATATTTGCAAGTTTGGCGGCAGCCTGACGGTTTTATCGGCAAAGCTACCGCCAAACTTGTAATGAGGCCCAATGTGTGTTGGGGGAGCGAAGTTATAAGCCGCTGAAAAAGTGGTCTTCCTATGAGTTTAGCAACTTAACCATAACTACACGGCCGCTACCGCAGGCCGTGTAATATATATTTATATATCAGTGAAAAAAGTTGTTAAAGGGATGTTATGGTTAAGTTGCACTAGTAAAAACCTATGAAATTCATTGGAAATACTTTGTTACAGGGACGTTATGGTTACAGGTAAAACCGAAAACCCCAAGAAATTCACCAGTTATGGTGCGCTAATAAACTATAACTCGTGCAACCACTGTGCACTGCAAAGACTAACACCCATGACATCACTGATGACATCACATGTCTGGCTCCCTCTTTTTTCGTTCACTGACATATCTAGGCCAGCTGGTTTTCTTCACTGGCAGTCAGGAAGTAAGAATGCAAAAAGGTACTACGTTTGCAGACCTTACCCTTCTCATATTTTCATAAACTACTTTCCGTAGGGTTCAGGCAAATGATAGGATACATATACATAGAGGAAGAAGGCAGCATGAAATACAGCAATCATTTCTGTTCATGAAGATAATCAGTTATGTTATGAACACTTTCTGGTAGTACGGCTATTTTTTTTGCTTACTTTACTTGCCCTATATAGTATATGCTCATATTTGTATGCGTTGTGGTGTCTTTGTGTTTTGTGGAGAGTAGCACAATTATGTAGTAAGCGAGGCATTCTTAGCGACTTATTACATGTTTCACAGTACACAAAACTCTGAAACGAAAGCAAACAACATTTTACTATCCAACATGGGAAGATTTTGAATAGTACACCTCTATGATGCATGCTGCAGACTGTGTCTACGTTTCTACATGAGGTGGTGCATGTACTGGAAAGAACTCTAATGCAATGGTGTTTATAGCAATGCATTGGTTAATGAACTATGTATGTCATGATAGTTCTTCCAATGATCTCGGATAGTTTTCTGCCAACATTGCAATGACAATCCCTTGTTGAGGCTTTTTGTGAGAACTAAATACACATGTGATGTCATCAATGACATTTGTGATGTCATGGGTGTTAGTCCTTGCAGTGCACAGTGGTAGCGCGAGTTCTAGTTGCTTAGCTCACCATAACTAACAAGTTACTTACCAGTAACTGTTGTTCTCCAGCATGGGTCTGGCATGGATTCACATGCTCATGAATATTCCCTGTTGTCAGGCTGGGAATCCTCGGTAAAGAAAAAAATCAGTATCAGTTTCGTTTCTGATCTGTCTTTCTTAGTAGTAACCAATCACTGGTCTCTGGGTCATACTGCCCCCAGCCAATGACTGCCCTTCCCTAAGCCCCGCCCCTGGCAGCCATCCTCAGATTTGGTAGCACGTGAAGTGGCAGTATGACCAAGTGAAGAGCCGCAGAGGGGAAGGAGGGAGTGTTCGCATGTGAATCCATATCAGACCCATGCTGGCGAACAACGGTTACAGGTAAGTAACTTGTTCCTTCTCCAGCATGGGGTCTGGCATGGATTCACATGCTGATGAATATAAGAATACATAGCAGTACACACATGCACAACCACGGGAGGTGGCAAGGCTCAACATTAAGCATTACATAAAACTCAACATCAAGCATCTCTTACCTCCTCACCAGGCTCACCTTAAGCAAACAGGTTGCGCAACACTACCTGGCCGACTCTGGACTCCTCCCTGGAATCCCGGTCGACGCAGTAGAATCTCGTGAAGGTGTGCGTCGACCTCCACGTAGCAGCCCTGCAGATGTCCAGCAGGGGCACACCAGACAAGAACGCTGTGGTAGCAGCGATCGCTCTGGTCGAATGGGCTCTCGGTCGGTTTGCCAACCGATGACAGTGCATGATGCAGCCGGAGAGCCATCTGGAAATGGAAGCCTTCGAGACAGGCTTCCCTTGGTTCACAGGTCCTAAGTTCACAAACAGCTGTGATGTCTTCCGAAATCTCTTCGTTCGGTCCACGTAGAACTTCAGCGCTCTAGCCACATCCAGCAAGTGCAAAGTCCTCTCGGCCGGCGACGAAGGCGACGGAAAGAAAACTGGCAACACCAAGGGCTAGTTGAGATGGAAGTCCGACGGCACCTTGGGCATGAAGGAGGGGTGCGTCCTCAGCACCACCCTCGTCTCCCGAAAAGCACCCTCGTCTCGTGAAAAGTCAAGTATGGAGGCTTGCAGGATAGGGCCTGAATCTCTCCCACGCGTCGTGCGGAGGTGATGGCCACAAGGAACGCTGTCTTCCACGACAGGAACTTCAACGGAGCCGAACGCAAAGGCTCGAATGGCGGGCCTATGAGCCTGGTCAGCACCAGGTTGAACTCCCACGCCGGGGCTGGAGCCTTCACCGGCGGGAACGATCGGAACAGTCCTTTCATAAACTCCTTCACTAGGCGATGAGACCACAGGGATGACCGTCCTGCAGTTCTGGTGCATCGGGAAATCTCTGCCAGATGTATCTTAATGGAAGCATGAGCTAGTCCAGCTTTGGCCAGCGACAGTAAGTACGGTAGCACTTGAGGGGCAGTAATCCGTAGAGGGTTAGTCTTCTGTGCACAGCACCAGACAGAGAACCTCTTCCCACTTGTGTCCGTAGCACTTGAGAGTTGAGGACGCCCTGGCCTTTGCAAGAACCTGTCTGCATTCGGCCGGGATATCGTACCCACCAAACTCTAGTGCTGCAGGAGCCAGGCCTGCAAGTTCAGCGACACCGGGTTGTGATGAAGAATGGCGCCTCCTTCTCTGGAGAAAAGATCTGCGTCCGTCGACAGTTTGACTGGTGGGGACGCTGACAAGTCCAGAAGGTCCGGGAACCAGATCTGTCTCGGCCACCTCGGTGCGATGAGAATCATCCTGCACCGGGACCTCTTGAGTTGGTTGATGAGCCTGAGCAGCAATGGCAATGGTAGGAATGCATACAGGAACAGGCCGTCCCAGGGGAACGAGAAAGCATCGCCCATGTTCCTCGGCTGGGGGAACCTGCTGGCGAACCTCTGGCACTTGGAGTTTGTCGCCATCGCAAACAGGTCGATATGGGTTTTTCCCCATCGCCGGAAGAGTTGATCCACTTGATCCTGGCGTAGTTCCCAATCGTGGCACGAGCGCAGCTCCCTGCTGAGTGAGTCAGCGATGGTGTTTTTTATACCTGCTAGATGAAAAGGCGCCAGAAAAATCCCCTGGGCAACGGCCCAGTGCCACAGATCCTGGGCTTCCTTGGACAGGGTTGGGGATCTGGTTCCTCCCTGTTTCCGGATGTAGAACATCGTGGTGGTGTTGTCGGTGAAGATCCTCACAACCTTGCCCTTGAGGGACGGCAGGGATGACTCGAGGGCCCAGAACACGGCTCAGAGCTCCAGTATGTTGATGTGGAGCGGCCTCTCCTCCGGGAGCCACAGGCCTCTCACGTGAAGATCTCCGGTTTGCGCTCCCCACTCCTCCAAGGAGGCATCCGTCGTCACCATCACCTGGTATGCTGGGGTCTGAAAGTTTGTACCCGCTGCGAGATGCGTGCGCGTGCCCCACCATCGGATTGCCTGGCGGAATGCCTTGTTGAGGGAGATTTTGTCCTCGAAGCTGCCCGTCGCTTGCATCCAACGGGTGTCGAGGAACTTAAGCAGAGGGCGCACGCGAAGCCTGCACAGGCACACCAGATAGATGCAAGAGGACATCATCCCAAGCATGGACTTGATGGACCTCACTCTGGCCATGTCCAGGTAGGGGTAGACGTGGATCCCCTGCAGGCGCAGCCGCGTCACCACTGGTGCTAGGCACTTGGTGAACACCCTGGGCGCCGACTTCAATCTGAAAGGGAGGGCCTTGAATTGGTAGTGCCGCCCTTTGACTGCGAACCTGAGAAACTTTCGATGTCCTTTTAGGATGGGGATGTGGAAGTACGCATCTTCCAAATCCAACGACGATAGGAAGTCTCCTTCCTCCAGCTGGCCCAGCACGTGCTGGAGGGTGACCATCTGGAACTTCTGTGCCTTGATGTATTTGTTTAGCCGACGCAAGTCCAGGATGGGACGCCAACCTCCTGTCTTCTTTCTGACGAGGAAGTACCTCGAGTATACTCCGGAGCCCCGGAGCATCTTTGGGACGAGCTCGATGGCTACTTTCTTGAGCAACGCCCTTTCCTCTAACAGTAGTTGAGGGATGTGTTTTCCTTCCTGGCCACGGGAGGAATTCGGGGGCACTTCTTTAGAAATTCCAGAGTGTGCCCGTGGGCCAGGGCATCCAGCACCCAACGGTCGGTGGAGATGGACTTCCACACGCTGACAAACCTTGTCAACCGGCCTCCCACCGGGGTGCTTCAGTGGGGGCCTGACGCGATGGCCGGCTCAGTCTTGCTTGGAAGCGGCCTCCCTGGCGACGACGGCGAGATCCACCGGACTTGCCTCATCCCCTGTAGGCTTCTTGCGACGAGGAGCGGGCCGCTTGACAGTAGGTCGAGGAGCCACCACCGAATCCTTTGGAGGCACCTTGCTTGCCTCCGGAGTTCCAAAAGGGCGGCCGCCGTTGCTGCAGAACTCCCAAGGCCCGAGCCGTCTCAGTGTCTTGATGGCCTGCAGCGACTCATCCACAGTCTTTCCAAACAGATTGTTCCCGTCGAAGGGCATGTCCAAAACCTTGGCTTGCATGTCCTGGCGGAAATCCGTCGCTTTGAGCCACCCCCGCCGTCAAAGGCAAACGCTGCTGCCCAACTGGCGTAAACCGGTGTCGGCAATGTCCGTGGCCACAGTTATGGTGTGGTCCGACACCACCTCACCCTCCAGTAGGATCACCAGGGCCTCTTCCCTCTTGTCGTCCGGGAGGAAGTCCAACAGTGGGGCGATCTTGTATCACAATTCCCTGTCATAGAGGGCCCTGATCGCTAGGGCGTTGGCCGCCTTAATCGTCGTTGCCGCCGACGAGATGACTCGTCCCACGGCGTCCAGCTTCTTTTCCTCGCCGTCCAGTGGGGAAGTTGAGGATGAAGCCGATGCCCCCCCCCGCTTTCTTCTTGGCCGCCGCTGAGACGACCGAATCCAGAGTTGGCTGTGCCCTCTAAGGCACAACGGGGCGGCGTCGGGGACCTGGTACTTCTTCTCGTACCGGTCCCTCTTGGCAGATGTCGTGGACAGGTTCTTGAGGAGGGCAAGTCCCTCGTCCCAGATGTCATGCAGCAACGGCACCGCGAGGACCGTCTTCCTTTTGGCCTTGCGCCGTTGGTAGAGGAATCCTTCCTTCTTCTTCTCCTCATGGCAGAGTTGAAAAAGCTTGGATGCCCTGGCAATCATGGCGTGGAAGGAGCCAATCTCGTTGGGCGGGACGCCTGAGAAATTGGAGACGGGAGGCCAGTCCCGTCGTCACCACCGTCGTCATCTGTCCCCGTCATGGCCGTGTCCTTTCCTGTGTCGTTCCTCAGAATCGGGAAGGCGACAAAGGCTAAGAAGGCTGTGAGGGCTGAAGGGGCACTGGATGAATTCTCCTCCTCTTATTCGGAGGGCTTCCCGACGGACCCGGTACAGCTGGGTCGTCCATCGGGGGTAGGGGCAGTCTCGTCCTTATCTCCGTTCATAAGGCTTGGATTGCCGTCAAAATGGTCGCCGAGTTGTCCTGAGGCTCGGGTTGCGACAGACGTGCCGGGAGCGACGGTTGTTCGTCCACGGGAACCTCGTCGTCGTTGCCACCCTCGTACTCGTCGTCCCGCCCCTCAGGATTCCTCCCGTGGGGCTGGGCCTCTTCCAAATTTTCGGTCAGTTCCTCCTCGGAGGTTGTGTCCGTGTCCGTAACAGCCCCCCCCCCTCTTTTTCCACCGGGGTCTTTTGAAGCGACCGCAAACATAAATACAACGTTATTGTGTTGGAAAACGCTGCGGTTTTTCTTTCCGAGTTTCTTAGGCTCCTCCGGCTCGGAGGAGCCTGAGAAACTCGGAAAGAAAAACTGCAGCGTTTTCCAACACAACCGCGTTGTGTCTGCCTGAATCTGCTTTACCATTTGGGGCTCTCAGAGCCCCAAATGGGAAAGCAGATTCAGGCAGACACAACGCGGCATTGCGGAAAACAACCGCGTTGTGTCTGCCTGAATCTGCTTTACCATTTGGGGAGCCCGAGAGCCCCAAATGGGAAATCAGCTGCAGGTAGAAACACTACGTGGCATGTAAACATAACCGCGTGTGTTTCTGCCTGCTGTGGCTTTCACTTTGGGTCTCCGGTGCTCCCCTGGGAGCTTCCCTGGGAGCACCGGAGACCCAAAGTGATAGCCACAGCAGGCAGAAACACACGCGGTTGTGTTGGAAAACGCTGCGGTTTTTCTTTCCAAGTTTCTCAGGCTCCTCCGAGCCGGAGGAGCCTGAGAAACTTGGAAAGAAAAACCGCAGCGTTTTCCGACACAATAACGTTGTATTTATGTTTGCGGTCGCTTCAAAAGCGACCGCAAACATAAATACAGCGTTTTTAAAGCTGCGGTTTTATTTCTAAGTTTTCCGGGCTCCTCCAGCCCGGAAAACTTAGAAAAAAAACCGCAGCCAGTGCTTATTTTTTGTAAAAAAAATAATTAGCACTTACCGAGATTCAGCTGCAGCTTTCCTGCTCTGGTCTCCGGTCCGCGTCCTCCGAGTCCCGGCACTAATGAAGAGAAAGCCACCCAGCGGTAGACTTTGTTTACTACAGCTGGCTGGCTTTTCCTTCATTAGTGCCGCAAAAGCAAAAGCCAGCACAGGAGGGCCTTCATTTCACAAAATGGCTGTGCCCCTGTGCTTGTTTTTTTCCAAATTTTGAGCTTGAATAGCTCAAAATTTTACATAGGAAGTTTTAAAATGGAGGATGCAAGTATTTTTTTTTTGTATGTGGCCTATCTATTTTTTAAATAAACATTTTTACTAGGCCATCCCTTTAACAACATTTTTTCACTGAATTTCATGTTTTTTTTACCAGGCTACCTTTAGTTTGTAAAGCTTTTCTGTAGAACATACTGAAACTGCTGGCACCATGTTAATGCGCACAGCATTCGCGGACTATGTGTCTGGTTGCAGACTTCGGGTGGCATCCAACCTGCTCAGAAAGGCTGGGGCTTTCTTACGTAGTGGTACCATTCACCAAACCCAAGAACATATACAAACAGCACCATGTGCATGAAGTGCAAGGGAAAATAGAGGAGGTCTGCAAACTGTGTACTTATGAAACGAACAGCACAAAGGCATAGCGAGTACACCCTAACAGAATGCACCAACAAGAGAAGTGACGTCTGCCTTCAACAATCTTACTACACTGCTACTTTACATGGTAACAAAGAACGGGCAGAGTAAGGACTGGAAAGTACTAAGACCAGAACATCACTACAACGTAGTAAGCACACTGCAGTTTGTCTGATAATTGCACAGGTGGTGCAGTATAGAACAGTTGAGAAGCATAACATTTCTTTTTTTATGCAGCAATGGCAAGCACCTTCGAGTGCTGGAAGAATATTTAACTCATGACGCAATGACTCACAATTGTAACCCCAATGGTACGCACTGCTGTCTGAAACATAAAATCTATAATATCTATTGCCTCATGTACACCCAACAAATTTTTTTTCTTTAAGAGAAGACATTGGAAAGGAAAGCAAGGCAGCACAAGCGGCACCCTTTCAACAGCAGCACACGGGCACAGGAAAGAAAGAAACTCTGTAATTAGCAAACTGGACAGCCGGAAAGCAAAATGGGGGAATTGGTGAACAATTTTACCACCTTAAAAGTTGACGTACAAGGACATAATATGGTCAAAATAAAATACCACTGCCCGACCTGCACATGTACACCTTCCCCATTTCACAGCCCACCAACCCATCAAAATCTGTGTGATTAGAGACGTTATGCTGCTACCTCAAACCCTTCCTCCCCTCACGACCTACTTGTGCAAATCTGCAATTCCTCACAATACGTACCCACTTCTGCTACCCCCCCCCTTTCCTAATGGCATGTATGAATGTGTGGAAGTAAACGTTGATATGTAAGTTGTTGCTGAGTGTACATGTACCTTTTCCTTTGGTTTTAAAATGCTGTTATGACTCAGCGGCGCACAGTACTGGTGGGAATTACCGCAATTAAGGAAAAGGGAGGTGTCCTACTGACACCGCACCTGCCCGGCCTAGCCGCAATCACAATGGAGGCAAGTGTACCATGCCAGTACGAACCGCATGTCTGCAGCTTGTGAATCACCTATAACTAGTTGTGGGAGCGGATGTCTGTCCGTTGCACAAGTACGCACATGTGCATCTCTTCCACTATCTCCTGGTAACACTGCCCCTTGTCCAGCATATGCAAAGAAACTTGTGCCAAACTTTAAGTAGGTTGAGGCACCCACCCGCATCTTACAGGTAGCTGAACACATAAACATCCCACCTGCTATACCCTACAAACAGCCAGCGTGTCCCAAAAAGGTCAGCGCTCGTGTGTCACAATATTAATTACTGCAGAGATGCAAACGGTGTGCATAGGACACCTATGCACATGCGCACAAAATATTCTGCCCAAAGCGCGTCCTTTGGACAGCCGTCTCAATGAAGAACATGCGCGATATCACCATGGGACTGCATCTATGCTGCGCGCGGGCCCTTATGGCGCGGACACGATCCGGATCCTTAACCAGTGGAAAAGTGCAATATTCTGCGATCTACGTAGTGTTATTGGGAAATTGCACGCTTACAAACTCCCCACAATGTGCCATTGCACATGTATGTATTTGGTTCAACGATATGGGCCTCTTTGCCGGTTGCAAGGTCTCTGCAACATCCCTACAAAAGGTCACACTGCAGACCTGCTCCACATTCTGTTTGTAGCTTTTCAGAACAGAGTAGCAGCCTACATAGCTGTGATCTGCAACTGAGTTTGGAATAATTTCTGCTATGCTACATTATCGTTGCAAGTAATGGCAACCATGTCAGCACGCCTCACTACGCACAGTAACGAAGAGAAGTATTAACGCCCCTTCCTGTGAAGCACACCCTCAGTACCGATAATCCCCACTATCCCATTTCCATGGGCAGCATGCTCACAACGGGAGTATGTGGCATGTGCGCTTCCCGAAGTACCGCGAGAGCTGCGCCCTAGTAAAGCAGTAACAGCCCTTCTTCCTTTTCCATTATGTTCTTTCCAGCAACCCCTCATTTGGTACTGATAAATAGTCACACATGCATCCACCAAACACAATGAAGAGCTCTCCATTTAACACTATCAGTTCTGAACAACATTCCTCTGCGTAGACACCAAAACCAGAAATGTTATTGTGGAATCACTTAGCCTGCACAGTGCCTTTTCCATGCCCGCCATCCTCACATGCCCCGGATGTGGCTTTCGTGCTGTGTGCGGGCGTGGGGGAATAAATTGCAACCACGTTAGGGGATTCCGTCATCAGTGGTGGCTCTGAAAATAGCCTTTGTTTCGTAGAGAAACACCTTTATTTTCGGTTTTTATGGGGGGTTTATGTTTTCTTCTCACGTGCTTACAATAAACTTATCAACACCTCCTACATATGGGCAAACAAAAGAGTATCACCAATGCTGGACAAAGAAATGCCATTTGCATGGAAGCACACCACATTTCGAGAATGAATGTCATCATGGTTGCAGAAGAACATCCCACGAGCGGACAAAAAAAAAAATAAAATCACATGCTACTATTGATGAGACCCCTTCCAGCCTTTGGCTGGGCACAGTATAAATTAGGATAGTACCATACTCTTCTCGGTGTTATGGCAGAGAAAACCACCTGGGCAGTGGGAAAAAGTCTCTTCACTGCCTTCATCAACCTCTTCAGTCGATGGAACACACGTGAACAAGTCATGTAACCCAAATGCATGCCGACATAATGCAAGACGACAACGTGCACTGTAGCAAAACTGGCCACTTGTCTGCAAAGATCAAGAATAACGGCAAAACTGCAGACATCGACAGCGCACCACAATGCGTCCACTCCTACCAAACTGAAATCGCCATCAACATGCCTTTCCTGGGCATATTTGTGTAGATCTAGCAGAAAGGCATCACCAAAAATCAATACAATGTGTTTCTCCATGTCAGCCTCCTCACTACGCAGTATTACCGCCCCACCCTTTCAACCACAGCCTCAGTGCCTGATTGGATAATCCCGACAGTCCCATTTCTATTGGCCTGCATGGTGAGAAGCGCAGACTGTGGCACTTGCGCTTCCCCAAGTACCGCGAGGGCAGTGCCCAAGTAAAGCAAGAGCAGTCGTCCTTCCCTTTCCACTATTTTTTGTCCAGCACTACCTCATTGGGTCCTGTTAGTCACATACGCATCCACCAATCACATCAAAGACGTCAGCATCAGTTCTGTACAACACTTCAAATGTACCGTTACACAATCAGAGTGCAAGTGTCATGTGATTCAAAAGCACCTCCAGTAGAAAGTTCTGTAAAACTATCCAAGATTTCTGCATCCACATTAATCCACATGGCCACCTATCACTGCAAAGTACAGGTAGAAATATTTTCTGTACACTATTTTTACAACTGTGTTTTAAGTGCCTCTGAGCAGCCTGTCTGCCATTGAACGTCCACAACGTACTTACAAGACGTACTGTTCTTTCTCCCATCACCTACCATCTAGTGCCACTGCAATGGAATATGCTTTCAATGTTTTCATTTACCCATATTAGCCATTCTAACATCCAAACAGTAACTGTCTTCTTGCCGTCCGACAATGCTACAAATTTTGTTCCGCACCTACCCATCTCCTACAAAATTCGTAAAAATATTGCAGAAAAGCAGCATGCAATGTTTCTTAGCAGTGTACATCAAGTACATACAGTGCATGCATACAAACAGGATGCCTTCCCCTTACCTCGCACACTTCAAACATAGCCTTCTGCAGGTCTCTGTACAAATAGACCTTCTGCCACAGTTGTTGCGTGCACACTACAACCACAAACCTTACTGAGCAATGGGTTACCCTCCACAGTCCCATTTCCATGCCTGCCATCCTGAAAAGTGCCAGATGTGGCACATGTAATCCTGAAACTACCATGGAATCTGCATTGTTATTGTGCTAGTAAGGGGAGGGGGGAAGAAATTTGAAACAGGGTAGGGGATTGGGTCTGTAGTGGTGACTCTGAAAATATTTTTTTGTTACGTGTTTTTTTTACGTGATTGCAAACCTTTTTCACTTTACATTTGTTTCTGATTGCTTCTCCTCCTTACATTTTTACTGAATTCTGGTCAACGCTCCTTGCACAGTGTAAAAGAAAATGGCATTGCCAATGGCGGTCAAATAAATGCCATTTCTTTGGTGCCACTGCATATTTTGCGACCTCATGATCTCATAGTGGGTGGAGAACATCCCAGCAATGCGCATAAATTCACACATGCTTCTGTTTACAAGACATCTTCCGAGCTCTGGCTGGGGACAAATTACACCAGCATGGTCCCATACTCCTCTTGGTGTTATGCATGAGAAAACACGACCTTGCAGTGGGAAAAATCCAAATCACTGCATTCAGCAACTTCAGGTGACGGAGCAAACGTCCACATGACATGTAACCCAAATATAAACTTCCATAATGCACCCCAAAAACATTAACGGCAGCCACAGAGGCCATATATCTGCAAAGGCGAACCATCCCATGGAAACTGCACTCATAGAGACTGCCCCACAAAGCGTCCACTCCTTCCAAACAGAAATTAGCAGCAACGCCTCTTTGCACGGCACACCTGTGCAGATGTTGCACAAAGGTATCACCCACGATCAGCTCTGTGCGTCTCTCCATCTCTACCAACCTCACTACACAGAGTATTGGGAAAAAATAGAACCGCCCCTTCCTGTCAACCACACCCTGAATACCCAATTGGATATTCCCCACAGTTCCATTTCCATGGCAGGATGTGGCATGTGCGCTTTCCCAGCTACAGTGAGGGCCACGCCCCAGTGAAGCAGGGACACTACTTCTTCCCTTTCCACTGTTCTTTTTCCAGCACTCCCTTACTGGGTACTGTGAAATATTCACACACGCATGCACCAAAGACAGACAAGACCTCTGCATCCAACACTATAATTTCTGTACAGCACTCAATATTTACCGTTACACACTTCGAGTGCCTGTCGCGTGTGCTTCCAAAGCCCATCCAGTAGAAAGTGCAGCAAACGAATCCCCAATTTCAGCATCCAAAATCATCCAGAGCGGCACCCATCACGACTTTGGCCATGCACACAAGAGTCTAGGCCTTGCCCACACCCAGCACAACATAATGGAGCCGTGCATGCGAACATGTGGCCAGATACTTCTACCCAACCCCTGCACCATAACACAGCGATGCACAGAAACATGTAACAGCAGAATCCACAAACACACCACAGCCTCCAGCACCCCTACCCACTTCCATTCACTAAGTATTGCGTCACTGTCAATCAAACCACCAAAACTTAACAACATTGGCTCTACTCCCACCAATCGCTATAAAGCAGAGTATCCAAGGACATAGAAGATCCACTTCAACCCTACCCTCTTCTATACTGACAGTATTCCAACAATGCGCCCAGTATCCACACTGCAGGATTTGTCACAGCACCATCTCCAGCCATACACCGAAAACTGTAGGGTGTTCTAACAATTACCACACTCAACGAAATCAACAACGTATGCATGTCAGCTCACTTCTGGTGCTCTATCGAGTTTAAAATTTGCTCCACAACCATTATTTACAGGTCACAACCCTCTGACTGATGCAGAGTCCAAACTGCATTGCTGCAGTGGGTTTGGTCAAGGCCTTGGCTCTTGGGTACATGGCCTACTTCCTTTGGATCATTCAACCAACAGTCTGGGCCTTGGACACACCCATCGCAACCATGCATGCCAACATGTGACAAAGTACCCAAATCCACAAACGTACCACAGCCACTGGCACTCCTACCCAACCTCTGCACTGTGAAACAGCTATACATGGAAACATGCAACAGTTAGCAGAATCTACAAACATAACAGAGCCTCCGGCACCCCTCCCCACTTTTATTTACATACTATGTTGTTACTGCCAACCGACCCAAGAAATCAGTCTATTTAGTCCACAAAACCAATACTTCACAGTGCAGTACAGTAGTCACCACTCCACGCAATGGACACTACCCAAGCCCATAAAGTATGCACTTCAACCCTATCCACTTCTATGCACACACTATTAGAACATTGCACCCAGTTGACACACTGTAATAGCAAGCACATAGAAGATGCACGTGAACCCTACCCTCTTCTAGACTCCAACACTGCACCCAGTGTGCACACTACAGGACTTGGCACTGCACCATCTCCAGCCATACACCGAAAACTGTAGGATGTTCTAACAATTAACACCCATAGAACCAACAATTTAGGAATGTCAGCTCACTTCTGGCACTCCCATCGAACCAACAATGTAAGCAATGTTGACAAACCACACAAACAAGGCAACAATGTCAAACCTACTTGCAATCAGGGCCCATAGTTGTTGGTACCCCAGCCATGCATGTAAGGGGCTAGGGCTTACCACACCCAACACATCATAGCACACACTATGTTACAATGTTTATGTTATGTGCAAAGCACTCCCCTTCTGCAATTCAGCTGCCACCAGTCAGCACGGTAAGAGGTTGCGGCACGAGCTACCGAGCCGTTGCAAAGGCTGCCTGCATTCCCCACACATGGTAGTCGCCTGTGGAGGGACCCGCGAATTGCCGCAGTTCGCACGGATATTGCAGGCACACCACCGTCTTTTTCCACCTAATAACATATCTCAGATGAACCACTTCTCACTCCCCCACATGGCGTAAAGTATGTTTACCAGGCCCTTTCGGCACCGCACTGTCCTCCCATAATCCATGGCGGCGTTTCCCAAAAATTTTGATGCACAGCACGCTTCCCTCCAGCCAACTACCGGCCGCGTCCAATGTTCGCGGACATCACATTGTACTGCAAACCAATGAGACGTTTGTCCACGGAGCGAACAGGGAAATGAGTCCGCGGAGGGTTGATATCACTAATTTTTTGTGACGTACATTACAGTTCTTTTCAAGAAAAGTACTGGTTGGATTTCCAGCAAACACACAAAAGCACGCTTTCGGCACCTACGCCCCGCTCCTGTCGCTAATTTGGTTAACATCCATCCAGCTGTTTCGGCTGTAGCCGTGTGCAAAGTTTTTGTCCATTCAGTCTATGGAAGAAAAAAAAAACGTGGGACATCCCCTATAACTTTGCCCCCCTCCTCTGCACGAAAACTCACCAAACTTTCCGAAACAATTCAGAGTGGGCCATATACTTTTCTTGCAAAGTTTTATCCAAATTCGTCCAGGAGGAGCGAAGTTATAAGCTGCCCAAAAAGTGGTCTTCCTATGAGTTTAGCAACTTAACCATACCTAAATGGCCGCTACCGCGGGCCGAGTTTTAGATATATATATATTACAAAAAAAACTTTATTGAGGGGACGTTATGGTTAAGTTGCCCTAACAAAACCCTGCTCACTTCACTAAAAAAAAAACTTTCCTCCTCCCCTTTATGGTTCAAATTAAAACCAGAAAACCCTGAAATTCGCCAGTTATGGTCAACTAAGCCCCCAACCCTGCCACCACCCCTGTGCACTGCTAACACTGACACCCAGACCATGAAAGATGTCATCCCACATGTCAATGATGCCATCAATGACAACATCACTTGTTTAGCCCCTTTCTTTCCCTTCCCTGCCATACATATATATGTACATTTACTAAAAAGACTTCACTAAAGGAATGTTACACTTCACAGTGCACCCAAACTCCACTGCACATTCCCCCTTTATAGTAAGCTAAGCAACCATAACTCACACCATCTACGTGCATTGCTAAGACTAACACCCAGGACATCAAAGATGACATCACAAATAACATTGATGACATCACTTTACGTCAGTTCCTCAATCAATATGTAAAAGGTAAAGAGAAAAGTAAAATGGAAGTGCTGCAAAATATGGATATTTGTGTAGTGCGGAAAGTCACAGGACTAAAAGGACATTCATTAGCCTGCATTTCTGGCCCTATTTGCAAAAGTATTGCCCCACCTGCACCTGCCCTGCTTCTCCATTCCCTAGTGAACCATCCCCAAAACTGCAAGAGGAAAATCGACGTTTCGACGAAGTATCCATCCCTTCTTCCCCTCACAAATCTTCCCCTCATAACCTGCCCGTTTTAAATCCAAATTCCCCCATTTTTGTTTCAGTGTCCGCTTCCCCTGCTGTTTCTTTAGATTGATGTGTGTGTATGTGTGTAGTAAATGGTTTTGTACAGTAGTTGTAGAGAAAGAGTTTGTGTGTACATTTTTTTTAAAAAGACGTAAAATGTTTGCGAACAGCGCACCTGTTCGACCTATCTGCAAGCAATGGAATGTGGGTGCTGTCTAATGCCAAGTAAGACGGATGTGATGTGTGACTGCACCATCTTTTCAAAATGTGCGTACATAAACAGAAAGGGGTGTCCAAAGGATATACTATCTTGGTGTACCGCTTGGAAACGAGATAATACATGGTCGTAGAACACACAAGATGTCCGGAATGGGTGTAAATAAGTAAAAAGGGAGTGTGGGCAGGACAGTATAGCGGTCCATATTGGGCGCAGTCAAAATGGTGCCGTCCGTAGAACAGGCACGGTGGCCGGCAAGTTCGTAGGCAAACAAAATGGAGTTGTTCTAAGGACACTGGAACTGTCCATACAGTGAACATTGCATGCATGCACATGCGCAGTACAAACGAAAGGATTGGCAACGTGGCGCCAGTTGCTAACTGTCCGTCTCACTTGTGTCGCACTTTGAAGTAGTTTGAGAACTCGAACAATGTGCGTAGGACACTTGTGCGCATGCGCATGTTTGCATCTGCTATCCAGGGGACTTACATTAAGGGGGCGGATGTGTTGAGGACGTCATCTTGTGACTGCACCTACGCTGCGCATGGGGACTAGTTTCCACGGTTTGTGTGCTTCCGCAACACTAAAAATGAACTTGTAGACACAAGGGAAACTATTGAGGAGTGTAAAAATGTAATTTCAAACATCCCAAACAATAGGCCACCTCATGAGTTGCTGTGTAAAATGTGTGTACCGCTTTGTAGGGATGAAGACGGGCGCGAGGCACACCCCTGCACCCCTTCAAAAGGCCACACCCCCGAGCGCATCTTCATTGTCCTTCTAGCTATAGTATATAGAGGTGCGTTGCCTTTACTGCTGTAGTGACGAAAAGGAAACTAATCGGTATGGCTTCCATGGCTGCTGTTGGGTTATTAGCCTCTGAACCACCCCCAAACCTGCCACCATCACCACCTCACCAAGGGCCTGAAGAGAGATATATGGGTGAGGATGTAGAGATTGAGGAAGAAGAGGAGGAAGAGAATGAAGTGGAGGAACCCCGCACCGGGAGCACTCGGTGGGAGTCGTGGGTGTGGCGGTTGTTTTCTGTTTATGGGAACGTGCCAAAAGCATGTGCGAACCTGGTGAAGTGTAACCAATGCAATGTGGTGTTGAGTCGCGGGATATTTGGAGCGTACAGTTTTGGTAGGACAACCATGAAGCGACACCTCACTTTGTTCCACACTGCAGACATTTGCAAGGTGGTGCCATGCGAAGAGCGTAGTCGATTAAGTTCCTCCACAGCATCCTCGGAATCTGCTCCTCCCACCACAAGAGACACTCCTGTGGGGGAGCGCCTCCCTCCAGCTGCTTCACAAGCCATTCACAATGCTGTGGACCCTTACCTTTCAAAGGTGACAGTAGTGTGCACGTATTGTGACACAGTACTCTGCAGGGGGGAGAGTTTTCAAAGTGCTTTTGAGGCTGCAGTCACTGAGCACCCGAAGATTTGCTCCTTACCTAAATAAAGATCACCCGTAATATTTGTGTGTTGAATTGCCCTTTCTTATCCCCGTGGCTGGTGTCCCTTCCTTACCCTCCTTTCGCCTCTTTGCCTAGTGTGTCGATTGCTGTTAATTAATGAACGTAAAAACAACAAAAATGACAGAATAGGCTCTTTTCAGAGCTGCCTTTCTCAGTGTAACAATAGAACTATGAAGTGAAGGCCGTAGACCCCTGTGGAGTTCAGCAAAAGTTTGCGGACAGTCGTAGAGGGGAAAAAGGGAGGGTGCAAGCGGCACAAACGCAATAAAGTGTACGTTGGAAGTAAGTGGCGGCTCTGAAAAGAGCCTTTTGGTGGTGTGTTGTGTGGGTGAAAAACAGTGGATTGGGGAAAATGGATTGTCAGATAGGTTAGTGTGATTGCAAAAGAGGGCCCAATGCATTTTGTAAATTGTGAAGAAACATCTTATTACCAGCATATGTGAGGTGGACTCAATCTCTGCGGAAAATGAAAGTGCTACGAAACAAAATATTTTCATTGTGGAAAGAGGACATGCCAACATCTCTTAAAAAGGCACACACAGCCTTTTTCACATTGCGTCCCGCTTTCTCCATTTGTGGACCAAATGCTGAGAACGCAACAATTGTTGTCTTTGGGCAATACGGGAAAAAAGTATTTGACAATTTGGAAACATGTCCATGAGCTTCGCGAGTCCTTCCTTTATGGCAAATTGTAAAGAAATGACAGATACATGGCCTAAACTGTTTCCTCCACGATGTATGATGAATATATCTGGAGGACGCTCTGTCTGTAAAGTAACACAAAGAGGTACCAAGTCCACCCATCTCATGCCACGCACGCCATGCCAGTGCACTTCCCCATGTGGAAATCTGAGATTTGTAGATAAACTGCAGCTTTCTGTATGCACCTTCAACCAATGTATCCATGAGTCTCCCACAATCCAGATAATCTGTTTTTGAGCATGAAAAGCCATTGCTGTGTGGTGTCCTGTGAGGGAGAAGACGGTCTTACTAAAGTACGTCGGTCAGAACATACCTACTGAACTTTATAGACCAATCCCTAGCTCCGCTCATTCTCATTTACATGCAGCTCCACCCTTCAATCCCCGGTGTTGATATATGCTGGCTGCTAACTACCGCCATGTTCGCGGACATGTACAGGATCAGAGCGTGACGACGGTACATTAAAGTACTATTCCCCTTTAAGGTAGGCTCCGAAAAGAGCTGTTTTATTTTTTTATTTTTGGCCACATATCGTACAGACATGTGGTATTTTATGTATTCTTTTGTATTTGTTGTCCTTGCTTTACTCATGCAAACATTACAGAACCTTCTCTAAAGTCAGTCTTAGGTTCCAAAAAAACATCGCATTTCCCAAAGAGGATAGCGCAATACCATCTCCTTCAAAGTAATGCGCATTGCTTGGAGCAATGTTATCGTGTCTACAAAAAAACATACCAACTCGTAGCATGAATGCACACATGCCGCGATTGATGATGCACCTCCCGATGCTTTGATCTGGACAGAAACCAGAAGTATTGTTCCATTGCAATCTCGGGAGTAAAGGAGGAAAAATACATTTTGATGTTGGGAAGATGGTCATGAGTACTTCAACCAACTGTGCCATATCTGCCAACAAAGTACATGAAGTCAGGTATCCCAAGTGGCAAGTTCGACGCATGTTTCTGCAAACTTGCAGAATTGCCGCAGCATTGTCATCAGTGTCAGCGCTCCACACCATCTCCACTCCTCGCACATCGAAATGGTGTGCCACATGCCTACTCTTGGCATAGTGTTGTAAGCCTTGCACAAAAATGTCTCCAAGGAGCAAAACCCTGACCCTCTGCTCCTCTGCCATTTTCAGTGTGCGCACTGTCTTTCGACACAAAAGACTAATGTGAACATCTGATTGGCTGATGTCCACAGTCGTCTTGCCATGCAGGATTTGCTGTAGAAACCTGTATGTGACACGCCCTACCAGCGGACAAGCGTTGCCTATGTGCGACACGTAACTCTTACCCAGTCCTTCCACCCTTTCTACAGCGGTACCAAAGCGAGTCCCTCATTGGACACAACTAAGCGGGCGCACAATCATCCACCAATCACATAGAACATCGCTAATTTTAACTCCGTCATCAACATTGCGCACTTCAAAATTACTGTTGATGATTCTTAATGAAAATCGCATACCATTGCAAAGCACCTACTTCACAAGCGACTGTGCAAGGATTGCAAATTTCTATGTACAGCTCCATGCATGTGCACATACATCAGTATAGAGTACAGGTATGTACATTTTAATCAGAGTACATGTGGAACCCTTATGATGTAAAATAGACAAAATAATAGCGGTAAATTTCCATAGGGAACACATAACGCTCCCCCTTTTAAAGTGCAACAATGCCGATTTGTCATTAACAAATCGCACGACCGCTTACTGTCGTCTGCATAACCTGTACATACGTTGCAAGCATGCCTGCTTAGGCATAGCTCTCAACCATTTTTGTCTTAAAGGCGGGTGAAATCAGCCGATTTTGTATTTGGATATAATGGCCGTGCAGGAGGCTTGGCGGGTGAGTCTGCCCTTTACAAGGCAGGTAACACCCACCAAAATCATGTGAGTTCAGAAGTAGAATTTAGGGTAGACCTTAATTTTGTATGTGAAAATGTCGGAGTTCTGTACTCTGCACTGCCTACAGTAATGCTTCTTGCAATGTGATCGTATG